>NW_006784492.1:1422063-1443631 GCF_000442215.2 Lipotes vexillifer
TGATAAGATTAGGGTGTGTGCAGGGCCTGCGCTCCTTTAATCTGGCCTCAGGTGGTCTTTTCTGGAATGAAGAATACTGACATCTTCCATTTATTGGGGTTCTAGTTCTATAAAGAGCTCAAAATGTATTGTTATGTGTATCCCTTGAGGTGGAGCCAGGACCTGCCCCAAGGCTGCACTAGCGTTTCTTGGCTGTTCTTCCCTTGTTTCTGCATCCCGTCCCTTCCCTGATTAGCAACTGTTCGAATCTTCCCTTTGGAACTTAGGGAAGGTCATGGAGGCTGGAGTCTGTTCCCTACAAACAAGAGACGGGGGGCACAGAAAGGCTTCCATGCCCAGGAACTGCAGTGTCCTGCTCAGCTTCAGTTCCACACAGGGGAGGGTCCCAGGGGCCAGGCTGTGGAGTGACAGGCCGTTGGCTGGGGCTCAGTCACATGGCAGAGCTGCAGGCCTGCTGCGTGCTCAGCAAAGGGAAAAGATGGACGTGGGCAGACAGCTGGTGGTTCCCACACACCTCTGTAGGGTCGGTCCCTGGAAGGAGGACCACTCTGTCCGTCGAATGGTCAAGGCTTGTTATCCATCCTTTACCGCCAGAGTGCTTGGCTAAGTCTCACTGGTTTGGTGAACTCATGCCAGGCACTGAGCTGGGCCCTAGGGGACACATAATGAGCAGAAACCAGCATGAGCTCTGCCCGTAGACTCAGCTTGATGGGAGGTAGACGTCAATCAACTGATGACCCAAATGAGTGTGTGAAGTTATACACCAAGGTAAGGGCTCTAAAGGAGAGGAGGGTAGCCCTGTGAGCATTTAAAAGGGGGTAAAAGTTAATTGGGTGCAGTAAGTGTGCCTGTGTGTGTGTGTGTGTGTGTGTGTGTGCGTGCGCGCGTGCGTGCACTTGCACGTAAGGTGAGTCATGGCGGGTAGGAAGAGAATTCCAGGAAGAGCACACAGCAGGTGCAAAGGCCCTGGGGCAGGAGGCAGCATAGGCTGTTTGAGAAGGAACTAGCTGTGCTTGAGTGGGTGATGGGCAGGAGGGGCCAGGCCTCGTAGGGCCCTGAGCCACATAAGCAGTTTGGTTTCTAGGAAAGGCAAGGCTTTTAAGTTGCAGGACGACCTGATTACGTAAGTAAAACAGTGCCCGAGGCTGCACTGTGAAGCCTGAATTGGCTGTGTGGATGCAGGGAAACCATTTTGGAGGCAGTTGGGTTGTCCAGGCAAGAAATGATGGCATCTTGGACAGGGTGGTGGCAGTGCGGAGGTGAGAAGCGGGTAGATTCAGGCCCTATTTGGGAGGTCAAAGTGGGAGGGGCAGGGACACACCTGGCGTGACTCCGGGCTGTCGGGATGGGGTGCTGGGTAAGTGGTGGTCACTCGGTGCAGCAGGACAAACCCCGGTTCTGATGATGTTTGTCGCTCTGGCCTATGAGGCACAGACAAGGGAACTCAGGATGCTCAGCCTGACAAAGAGAAAGGTGCCATATAGGCCCCTGGTAGCCTACAGTAGGTGCTCAGTAAAGGATGGTGACTCATGGAGGTGTTTGGAAGGAGTGTGGCAGTCCTCCGCTGCTCTGGAAGCGCTGTCACATGGAAGGCAGTTAGACGAATCGTGTGATCCCAATGCGCAGAGCAAGGATGAGGCTTCCCAGGGAGACCCGTCCGGGGCCAGTTTTACACCATCCCTGAGATCCAGCACTTTCTGTCCTGGGGGGGGTCTGGGTCCCAACGCCTACCCCTGGCACCCAAGGACCTCATGCCTTGGAGGGTCTCAGATCCTTCCTGCGTTTGGCTGTGTCAGGAGCTCCCACTCTGAGGGGGAAGAGCCTTGCCTGCCCCAGGCAGACTCAAGTGTCCTCTTACCTGAGGCCACTCCTGCAAACCTCTGCCCGGCTGCCCAACATTTGCCGAAAGACTGGCCGTCTTGCTCGTGCATCAGCCTCTTGCTATCCAAAGGTGGCATCCTGGTGGAGGGAGAGAGCACTTAGGGTCGAGATGACCTGGGTGTGACTCCAGTCTCCATAATGTCTAGCTGTGTGACCACAGACAAGTTACTTAACCACTCTGAGCCTGACCCTTACTTGTCAGATGACATCTCTGTTGCCTGTCCTGCTGGGTGGTTTGAGCATCTATTCAGTTGTTCAGAAGGAGCCATGAGCACCTGCCGTGAGCGAGCCCCAGGCAGGTGTGATGTACACATGGTTTCAATTATTTTGTCCATGTTGACCCCAGTTTACCAACCTGGGAACCGAGTAGGCCAGTATGGATTAGAAAAAGGTTTCCACGGGGATTGGGTGCTATGGGCTGGCCAAACAATGATTGCTAAGAGCTGAGTGGAAGAGCAAGGTGGCTGGCTGTGAATGGAGGTAGGATCAGCCACAGCCTTGGCCACCAGGAGAACACAGGTCCCTCCTTGATGCCCGATATGGGGAAAAAACCGGATGTTTGAGAATTTATCAGATTTGGCTTATTTACGAGCACTTGATCACTAGGCTGTTCCAAGCACTTGACACGTTCCTGTACTTGGTTTTCACAAGTTGGTGCAGCAGCTACAGAGGAGGCCTTGGTGGGAAGGGATGGGGTTGGGGAGCTGGAGGACACTCCCAGGCCCTCGGCTTCTGGGGGACAGACCTGGGGTTCCAGCTAAGTAGTCACACAGGGCCACTGCGCTGTGCATCTTCCTGGATTAATTACAGTATTAAAAGTGAATTTCTAACCACCCTTCCTTGCCCCAACCTCCCAGAGCACACATTTGGCTCCTTAGGTAGGAAAGTGTATCAGCCAGGGCCCTCCAGAGAATCAGAACCAACAGGATGCAGGTAGACAGATGGACAGACAGATATGAACATAGACATGTTTTAAGAAATTTAATTTAAGGAATTGGCTTCCCGTGGGGTTGGCAAGTGTGGAATCTGCAGGGCAGGCCAGCAGCAGGCTGGATGGACACTCGGGCAGGAGCTGACAGGTAGAAGCAGAATTTCTCCTTCTCCAGGAAGCCCTCAGTGATTTCCCCAACGGAGTGGATGAGGCCACCACATTATGGAGGGTCATCTTCACTTAAAGGCTGATTGTAGGCATGACCACATTGACAGAATACCTTCCCAGCCACCCCTAGACTAGTGTTTGGCCAAATAGCCGGGCACCGGGGCCTAGCCAGGCTGACTCATGCAGAGAGCAAAGGCTGCCGGCTGAACAGGTTTGGAAGGAGGGTGTGTCCAGGCGAGTCCCCAGGGTCCTCCTTTCTGAGTGCTCAGCAGAGGCAAGGCTGAGCGGCTCCTCCGGGGCCACCTCTGCCAGACCCTTAGGCTAAATGCACACCTGAGTTTGCTCGAGCAGGAAAAGCCCAAGTTGTAGGAATGTGCCTGAAAAATAAGGTCCCGCAGCTAAAGAATACATCCTTTGTTTAGACCCATCCAACCGGTCTGATAAGAACCTGACAGACTGATGGCGAAGTGTGGGTTCCCAGCCACTGGGTGTGTCTGGGAGATGGGTCTGCCGCAGCCTCCGGGACCCTGGGGCCTCCCAGGAGAGGCTCCGAGAACAAACAGGAACAGTCCTCCAAGGCCAGGCCAAGTGGCAGGGACTTAGGGGTGGAGGGTGGGGAGGGAGGGGGGAGACAGTGCAGAGTAGGGCAGGCAAGTGGAATGGGCTCTGAAGGAGGAGAGAGGAAGCTGGGAGGCAGCGTGGCCGGCAAGGTGAGAGCACAGATTTAGATTCAGGGATGCAAAGAGCACAGATTGTCCCTGGATGAGGATGGGAGACAAGCCCATCCTGCCCTACTGGAGCTGAGAACCAGGTGAGATCAGCAGTGGCTCCGTACTGAGGGACACACATGGCCTGGGGCCTGCTCGCTTGGCTAGTGCAATCCGGGAGGGCCCTCTGGAGGAGGGGGGCATTTGAACTGGTACCTGTAGGAGGAGGAGGAGCAGCTCTGTGCAGTGGAGGGAGAGCATTGCAGGCTCTGGGTGGCAAAGAGCCTGGCATGTTCCAGAACCCGTAGGTGCCCACCGTGGAGCAGAACGGTGGTGGAAGGGGTGGGCAAGGACACGGTGAGGCAGGGTCTCGGGGCCACCTGGCAGCCACGTCACTCCACATCTCGGAGCCTCCGTCCCCGTCCTTCCCCATACACTATGCAGAGGTCACGAGCCTGTGATGGAGAGCTCCCGGCCCTCACCTGGCACAGAGGAGCAGTCCGCAGATGGCAGGGATCATTGTCATTATGGTGATGCCGTCGTTATGGCGATGCCGTCGTTATGGCAATGACATCAGGGACCTCCGGCTAAGATGGCAGAAGCTTCAGAGCATGGACCCAGCTCAGCAGGGCAGGGCTCCCCTCTGCAGACAGGGCCTCCTTGTACAGTGTGTGGGGCAGGGAGGCACCGTGGGACCCAAGCCTCAGAAGAAACGTGGGCCCTTGCCGGTCCAGGATTCTCAGGCTGAGCGGGTCTGGGGCCTGAGCCCACCCGATCAGCCCCCATTGGAGCAGGGAGCCTGGCAGTGGCCGGTGGGCTGGCGTGGGACATCTGAACTTGTTGCGGTGGGCAGGGGGTACTGGGACTGCCCTGCAGGGAAATCGAGGCAGGCCAATCCCAGCAGGGTGGCAGCTAGCCTGGGGTACCCTGCAGAGCAGGGGGAGCACAGGCCGAGGGCCTCCACCACAAAGCTCCGGACGCTTCCAGAAACTGCATCAGGGGGCAGGGAGTCAGGACTGAGGGAGGGCTCTTGAGCCACCTGGCCTGGCGCCCAGGCTGCATGCCTTTGGGCGAGGCATGGGACCTCTCCGAGCCTGGTTTCCTGAGGTCGTAAAATGAAAACTAGAATCTCAGGGCAGGTGACCATGGCAGCAACTGTCATGAAGTCCCTTCCCAAGCCTGGCCAGTGGTCCTGCATCAGTGCAGGAGAATGGCGGGGTTCAGGGTCCGAACTGGGATCCCTGAGTAGGCCTCCTGGACCCAGACGTTGCGTGTATGAGTGTGCGTGATTCTACCAAAATGGGCCACTGCGTCATCGTTTCGGAGGGGCTTTCTGCCACAGAGGGACAGCATGCATGGCTCGGCTTCCAGGTACACAGGCCTAGGTGGGCCCATCTGCCAAGGGGAGGGGTAGCCCCCCAGCTGCGTGGACCTGCTGGTCAGAACGGCACGGTGGTCTCAAGGAACAGCAGGTGGCAGCTTCTCAGAAAGAGCCCTGGCACCCCGGCCAGAAGGTCCGAGTTCTAATGCGCCACTTGCAGGCTGGGTGACACGGGAGACGTCACCGTCTGTGGCCCGGTGCACGTCCTCTGGGCACCACCAGCTCCCACACTGGTTGCCTCCCTGGGTGTGAGTGCACGTGTGCATCTGGCACAGAGCCGTGTGTGCCCTGGGTTCCCGGCTGCTGTCCCTTGATGAGCCCTTGCTGCGAGCAGAGGTTAGTGGCTGTTACTGATTCCTGTATTCAGGGAGCCCTTGGCGATGGAGCCAGGTTACAGGGTTAAGTCAGATCGTGTCCCTCAGAAAACTACCCCTGGCTGTAAGATGCTGCTGGCATGTCATCAGTGCTTCACAAGGCATCAAGGCCACCAGGTCCCGGGCCCTCGAATGGATTTAATTGTGCTCTGACCCACCTGCCCGGCAGGTGTGAGATCTCTGTGGGTTGGGCGCACCTGGTCTGGTTTATTTCTGCGTCCCGGCACCTGAATGAAGAGAGAGCAGAGCGCCTGCATAGGACCAGCCCTTCCCCTCCCTTCTCTCCGCTCACCCTACCACCCAGGAGCGCCCCATGCAGGGTCCCGGGCACACAGGCCCTCTCCCTGCCCGGGGGTGCTCGTTACGGAGGGACCCCTAGTGCATCCGGCTCGCTCAGAGATCAGGGGCTGCTAGAGCTGCTCCTGTTTTTATATTTTCAGGAATTTCCCACGCTGGTTGTTAAACCAGCCATTACTGAAAAACAAATGATGTAAACTTATGATTATGAAAATTACATTTAAAGCAAAGGTGATAAATACTCAACACTCCCCTCCTCCCTAATCTCTTGACTACATTTTACTACCATCTGTGCTATTGCATCTGTGTGCGGGAGGAATAATCTGTGACTGTGCTCCCGGGCATCTCTTTCCAGCTCTGCATTCAGTGGCGTCACGTTGGAAGCTTGAAACTGGCCTTGGTGTATTTTCACCACGGAAAGGAGGCTTGCGGGTCTGGGAGCCTGGGGTGACGGGTGCAGTCAGGAGAGACTTCCTGGAGGAGCTGACACCCGAGCCCAGGTCTGGGGAGTGAGTAGGGGTTACGTGGGCAGAGGAGGAGGGCCCGGCATTCCAGGCAGAGAGAGAATGGACTAAGGCACAGACAGGATTATTCCGATTTTACAAACATCACAACTGAGGTCGTGTCGCTCAGCACAGCTGGACAGGCCTGGAGCCAGGACCGGATTCTTGTGTGTCTGGCTCCTGGGCCCGAGGTCTTTGCACGATGCTGCCCTGGAAGGTGACACATAGGCGGACCCCTGGCAAAGCGTGTGGGACCCCTACCACGCTGCAAAAACGGCCTCCTACGCAGGGGCTCTCCCCAGTGCACCCCGGAAGCGAGGCCGTCTCGGAACGTCCCTCGGCCCAGGCACCACGCCCTGGGCTGCCTTCCTGCCGGCTCAGGAGGGAATTCGGCCGTGCCGTGCCTGGCGGGCAGGGAAGCCTTCAGGAGCCGGCGGCGGAGGGAGTTGGGCCAGGGTCAGAAAGCCGGCTGTGGCCTCTGGGGTCAGCCGTGCTCTGCCACGTTCCTCCTGCTGCGGCAGGCACTCGGGCAGGCAAGAAGAGCCCTGGATGGGGGGCCCTGACTCTGCCTTGAGGGACCTTACCAAGTCCCCAGCTGCCAGGAGCGGGGGCCCTTAGTCCCTTCTTCCCTGGGAGGCCGCGGGATCAGCCAGGTGTGGTGAGATACCAGAGACCACACAGCTGGAGCTGGGATGGCTGAACGGATCCCTCTGCCAGGCCTTCCCCATGTGACCGGCTCCTGCCCTCCAGAGCCCTCAAGCAGCCAAGTTTTGTTCTCAGCCTACAGATGGGGCAACAGGACCAGAGCCCGGGGGTCCCTGCCAGCCCCCAGGACTTGCCCTTAGCCTGGGTCCCCAAACCCAGCTGCCATCAGCTGCTCTGGGAGGCATGTGACACACGCGGGCTCCTGGGCCCCTAAGGCTTCCTTGGGAGGTTTTGGGGGGGCAGAGGGGAGGGGGCAGGCACTCTCAGATGTGACAAGCACCCCGGGTCATTGTGACAGGCCTGCAGGCTTGGGAACCCAGCTGGGACACCGTGCAGCACCCCTCCCTCCCTCCCGCCTCCAGCTGCCTCCCCGGCAACGGGGTGGGCTCCTGTGGCCAGGCGGGGGCCGGGCGGGGGGAGCAGGCTTGGGAGTGCCGGCCCCAGAGAGTCCTCTCCTTTGCCTCTCCTCCTGCCCGCTAGCCCACCACATGTCCCCAGTTCACAGGCCCCCAAGGTCGGGCGTCCCCTCGCCTGTAGAACCCAGGCTTCTGTGCAGCTTTTCGGACTCAGTTCTCAGGGCATCTTGGTCTGGAAGCTGGAGGACGGGCTGCCTGGGACCTGCGGGGGGTGCCTGGCGTAAGTGACTCCTTGGGCCCCCTTCCCACCCCCCGCAGGCCCTGCCGTGGTCCCCCTGCTGCTAGCGGGAGGCTCCCGGCCGGTGAGCACAGGATCACCCTCACCGCGCCGCTCTCCCCTTCCCAGCTTAGAGCGCGGTGACCTGTGCCGCCGCTCTCCCCTCTGTATGTCACTGCCTGGGAGACCCAACCCCGGAGACACCCGGGGGCCCTAGAGCAGGAGATCACAGGCTGCAGGGGTGCTGGGCGTCACCCCGCCAGCCCGGTCCATGCCTCCCTGGGATCCCTGTTCGCCGTCACCTCTGGGCCCCTTCCCCTTGCTTCCACCTCCCCAGGGCCCAGCCCTGAAGACCAGCATCTCGCTCAGGCCTCCGATCTTTCTCTGCCCCGCCGCGCTCCCATTAACCACCGCAGCCATGCGCCCCCGGGGCCTCAGGACCCCGGCCCGTGTCAGGCTCCCGCTCAACACCCAGCCAATAACAGGAGACGCGATTTTCCTTTTCTCCTTCCCGTTGGGCGTCTTGGTTGACCCACAGTACTTGGGAAGGTTGTGACACGGTACCTGGAAGTGGGTGCTGCTGTCCGAAATGACAGTTCTGAGTCCCCGTGGGCTGGGTTGTGGATTCCCCAGATCGGCAGGAAACCCCAGTGTCAGCACCATGCAGGTGGCTCATTTCTGGCATATGCCGGAAACCTCTTCCTGGTTGCAAGTCCAAGGTGGCAGCAGGCAGCTCACGGCCCTTCCCTGGCAGAGACTAGCTGGATGGTGTGTGTGTGTCTGTGTGTATCTGTGTGTGTCTGTGTGTCTCTGTGTGAGCGTGTGTCTAGCACGTCTCTGTGTATCTGTGTCTGTGTATGTCTGTGTGTGTCTGCATGTCTGTATATGTCTCTGTGTGTGCCTGTGTGTGTCTGTATATGTCTTGTGTGTGCGTGTGTGTCTGTGTATGTCTGTGTGTCTCTGTGTGTGTGAGTGTGTGTCTAGTATGTCTGTGTGTATCTATGTGTTTGTGTATGTCTGTGTGTGTGTCTCCGTGCGTGTCTGTGTGTGTCTATATATGTCTGTGTCTGTGTCTGTGTGTGTGTGAGAGTGTGTGCGCCCTCTGAGGACCCCAGGCCCAGATTCAGTTAGGAGGGCCTTTTGTGACTCAGCAAAAATGGGTCCCTTGTGTTCCCTCCCCCATATCCTGCCAGCAACTGGGCTCCAAAACCCAGTGCATGCCACACATATTTGGTGATTTTTATGCAGGACACAAGTGGCAGTGACTGATGTCTCTGCTTTCCATAGTTAACCACGTGTCTTCACACCGTTTTCTATCGATCATCACAGTAACCTTTAGTATGAGGTGTTTTGTTTTAAATTTAAGGAAACCACTCTTTGGGGGGCAAGAATTGAGTTTTTTAAATTATAAAAGTCACAATTTTAACCATTTTAAAGTGTATGACTGAGTGGCGTTTAATACAGTCTCAAGGTTGTACGACCTCCATTACCTCTATCCAATTCCAGAACACTTTTATCAGCCTAGCAGGAAACCCCGTACCATTGACCAGCTATTCTCCAGTCCTTTCCCTCCCCAAGACCCCGGCAGTGACTACTCTGGTTTTGGTCCCCGTGGATCTGCCCATCCTGGATGTTTCGTATAAATGGGATCAGCCTAACAGCCGTGTCCGTGTTTTAGCAAACGTCAGAGCTTCACGACTTTTTATGGACGAACCATGTTCCCGAGTCTGAATCGAGCTCATTTTGTTTATCCATTTGTCCTTCAATGGGCAGTTGTGTTGTTTCCACTCTTGCCGCTTGTGGATGATGCCTCTGTGAACGTGGGTGTGCGGGTGTCCGCGTGAGTCCCTGGTTTGGGTCATCTGGGGTCTACTTGGGAGTGGATCTGCCGGGTCGCACGGTGATCCTGCTAAGTACATGGAGGAACAGCCAGACTGCTGTCCACACAGCCACACGGAAGCCACACTTCTCAAATGGGGGCTAGAGGGGGATTTGAACCGGGTCCTCTGGGGCCAGAACCTGACGCCCCCCCCCTCCTGTTGCAGACTGTCCCCCACCTTTCCGTCTTCCCCTCAGCCCTTCCAGGCAGGAGGGGGACAGCCTCACTCCCCCTGGGAAGCCCCCCTGGGAGATGGTGCCGTGCCCACCTGAGCCGGGTCTCGAAGAACAAGAAGGAGTTACTCAGAGCCTGCTGAGGAAGACAGATGTGGGGTTGATGGGAGCAGAAACCTGCAAGAAACAGTCTAGAATTCGGGTGGCAGTCAGGGAAGCTCCACAGAGGTTGCTCTATCTCAGATCATAACAAACGTGCCCAACACACACTGGCCCTGCCCGTGGCCGGGCTCAGCCCTGAGAGCTGACCTGCACTGACCCACTCACCCACACACCTCTGGGGGGGTTGCCGGGGTGACCCCATTTACAGGTGAGTAGACTGACGCTCCAGAGGCTAGCTGGCGCAGGTGCCCTTGACACCGTGCTGTTCAGCCTCTCCATTGTGCCCCCGGGATCGGGCTCAGAGGGACAAAAAACACACTCAACGCTCACACAGCAGAGGTGGGCAAGAGGGAGGATTTGAACTGAGGCTCCTTTGCTCACCTTCCACACCGCGGTGTCCTCATCTGTGAAATGGCGAAATAAACCCTCACTTCCGGCTCTCAAACGGCGGCCATGAAAATTAAATGAAATCATGAATGTGCCCACATATGCAAATCTCCTGAAATCTCAGCCACTTCCCGGCAGGAGGAAGTCCTCTCCCGGGTGTGCTTTCAAACTTTGTCTGCAGTGGGACACGTGTCTGTAGGTGTCAGGAGGCAGGGCTCTGGCCCCACTTCTGCAGCTGGTCACCGTGGGGCCCTAACCAGATCTCTTTCCTCTGGGCTTGGTTCTGTCCGCTGCAAAGCAGAGTGATGGGGATACAGAGGGAAGGTGGGAAGCCCGAGGGCCCGGGGTGCGCTGAGGGGACCACCGCATCCTTGCTGCAGATCCCGCCTCAGGGACCAAAGTTGCTGACTGCTCCCCTCTGGGTTTTCCTTTTTATCTGAAGAGACACTTGTCGCCCGAGGAGTTCCAGGAAGTGTTTGGGATGAGCATGGAAGAGTTTGACCGCCTGGCCCTCTGGAAGAGGAACGACCTCAAAAAGAAAGCCCTGCTGTTTTGACGCTGCCGAGGCCCCGACCACGGGCACGCCTGCGGGAACCGCCAGACCCCTCCTCTTGCACTTGGCTTTGGCTTCTCTGTGTCCACGGTGGCCGGTGGGCGCCTGGAAGGGCCGGGCTGGGGCCTGGGGGCGGGAGGAGGTCCCAGAGCAGGTGCAGCGCCCCCGTTTCTGCCAGCACCGCTCCCGCCCGTAGTTTAGGGCCCAGATGCCTGGCTTTGCACTATTCCTTCCCCGCTGTTGCTTGCCATCAGGGAGCTGCTGCAAGGTCACTGCCCCGGAGATGGGGGAACAGACAAGTGCAGCCCACCCCCCAGGCCTCCGGGCAGTGCCCACCCCACGCAGGTAGGACAGAGGCGATGGGACCGGAGATTTGAGGAGGCCTGTCAATGACAGGGTCATGGGTGGGTGGGCGCACGGCGTGGCCCCCCTCACCCGCTCAGCCTCAGGAGGCACGGCCTGGCACGTGGGCCCCCCACCCCTGAGGCAGGGGGAGTGCCACCCAGGGCTGCAAGAAGCATGGGGGCTCGGTTTTCACGGCCTTTGTGATGAATCAGTGTTTAGGGAGGAACTTCAGTCTAAACGGGCACCTTCTGCCAGGGCCCCCCGTGCACTGCATTTTCCTTCCAGATCATCCCTTAGATGCCTAAATGATATCTCTAGAGTAACACAAAAAGTTTTTATTTTATTAAAAAGTAGAGCCTACTTAAAGATGACATATATAAAGAGTTTAATTCTATGGTCCCACTGAAGGGGAGTACCTCCAGCCTGATTCTCCACTGTTCGCATCTGTGTGGTTTAGGGTTTTGGGTGTGTTCCTAATACACAGAACTCCTTGTCTGTTTTCTTTGTGCTTTTTTTGCCTTTTGACCTGTCATACAGGTACCCCGAAAGGCAGACCCACTCCCCGCCCCCCCCCCCATAATGCTGTTTGTAAGTACACGTAAAGTACAGCCACCACTGTTTTTCTCGCTGTCATTTTCCAAGTCTTGGAGAGAAGACATCCTCCCCTGACGGCCAGTGCCCCAGAATGAAGGATTTCCATGTCCTCTTGGTGACATGGCCAGGGGCGTCCCACCTTCTCCCCTTCTCCCCCATAAAACACAGACACCCCCAGGGAGGGATGCTCGTGCCTGGTCCTGAGACCGACAGCCAGACCCTTGGGGAGACGGGATGGGAGGTGCCGCCTAGATCACAAAGTCAGCAGTGCATCCACGGCAGGAGGCCGGCGGGCCCCCCGCTGGAAGGCGTCCTGCTTGTGATTAGGTGTGGGCTAGAGCGTGGTGCCTGACACGGAATGTTTGTCAATGCGTTGAGAGGCCTGTGAAACACTGCAAAAGTGTCCCCAGAGTCTGTCCCCCTCCCCGTCTTTGTGAAGCTGCATCTTTCTGTGTGTCCTGGATGTTCCCATCCGTGAGTCAACTTCACTCAGCTTCCTTTTGGCCCCGTAACACGCCAGTCCCTCTGCGCACCCGGCTTCTCACCAGCCCGGCTTGGCCAGGGAGGGGAGTTCTCAGCACCTAGCACGCTTCCCTCCACTTTGCGAACTGAGCCCTGGCCACTGGAAACCCCCAGTTTCTCACTAGTGAACATCATGTCGGACTAGGGGAGCCTGGAAAAATAAAGGATGATGTATTATAACTTGTGAAAGTGAAAAGCCACTTCTTATAAAGGCGCGTCATTTCTAGGCATGGACCCCCGTCTGCTGACAGTCGTTGGGGAGAGCGTCTGCCGAAAGTGGTCGCCCCGGAAGCATGCATAGAGCCGGGCGGGACGGCCCCAGGGTTGGCATCGGGAACGCCCTGGGACAGCGCTCTCAGGGGCAGCCCCTAAGGGTGGGGGCCTCTGCTTGCTCTAGAGCCCCTCAGCTAGGCACCAGGTGCTGACGGGAGGGATGCTTATGCCTGTCCCCAGTCAGGCTGGGGAGGCAGACCGGCAAACAGACAATGACAACAAGCCTGACCCTTTGGAGAGGGTCCAGAGGAGGCCCCATATGCACCCCAGAGGTCAGGGGGCCGGGCTCTCTGAGGTGTTGCCAAACTAATTCTTGACAGATGAGGAGGCGTTCCCAGAGGCCAAGGAAGGGAAGGGTGTTCCAGGCAGAGGGAACAGCAGGAGTGGACCCTGAGCCAGAGGCAGCTTCCCCGGTTCCGGAAACATGGGTTGCTGGTTATGACTGGAGCACATGGCTAAGGAAAGGAAGAGAATGAAGGCCGGGCTCCCTCTAGGGAGGGCCCAGCAGGTCGGCAGATGTCATCCTGGGATGAAATGCTTTATAATCTCTACCTTTGTTTGCTCAGGCTGCTGTAACAAAAACCACAGACTGGGGGCTTAAACAACAAAATTTCTTTCTCTTGGTTCTGGAGTCTGAAGTCCGAGATCAAGGTGCTGGCATGATCAGGTTCTGGTGAGAGCCTGCTTCCTGCTTACAGAGGTGTGAGCTGTGTCTTCACAGGGCAGAGAGAGATCATCTCTCTTCTCATCTCGCTCAGCTTCTCAAAGGGCACTAATCCCATTGTGAGGTGCCCACCCTCACAACCTAATCACCTTTCAAAGGCCCCCTCCTAATCCATCACACTGGGGATTAGGGCTTCAGCATATGGATTTGGGGGACACATTTAATCCACAGCAGTTTCTAATCTTATTCCAGTGACATTAATGACTCTCATAAAGCCCCAGAAGCCTGTCCACATGTACACAATCTGCCCCATTTTAGTATACCTAGGTTTGCAGGTCAGAAACGAGCACATTCCTTTGCCCCCAAGGACGACCTGTCGGAGGTCCTGGTTCCACCCTGAAGCATCTCTCTCTATCTCTCCATCTCAGCAGACACTGTCACGGAATTATCCAGATCAGAAAACATCCTGAGGGTGGAAGGTGGCCCAATGGCCCTTACCAGTGACCCAGGGACACAGCATACACCTGGCCTGTCCCAGGCAAACTGGCCATGTGGTCACCCTGAGCGTACTCCCTCCACCCTCACCTCTCACCTGGGTGAACCCAGCTTCCCAATCAGCCTTCTGTCCCCACTCTCACCTCCGGACCTGTCATCTTTCACAGACAGCCAGAGTGATGCTTTGCAACCATCAGGTGGATCATGTCAAGCCCCCAGCAGCACCTTCTATGACCCCCCGCTCTCCCCTCTCCCTGCTCCACACGGGATTGGCCTCTGTCCCATACATCACAGCCACGCTGCCTTCCTTTGGCACAAGCCCTCCTGGGGTCGGGGGTGTGCTTCCTCTCCGGGCAGGGCCCCTCTCACCCCTCTTGGTCTGGCTCTGAAGTTCCCACCTCAGACAGGCCCCTCTGCTGACTCT
Organism: Lipotes vexillifer; assembly: GCF_000442215.2. NCBI lineage: Eukaryota > Metazoa > Chordata > Mammalia > Artiodactyla > Lipotidae > Lipotes > Lipotes vexillifer. The sequence goes on from NW_006784492.1 coordinate 1,436,115, forward strand.
AGGAATTTCCCCACCAATGCCCACCCCTGTGTCAGCACATTCTTCTTTTTTTCTTTGTTTCCCAAATCACAGTTTCACTTTGATTTGGAGACATCTTGTATTTTCTCTCTTCTTTTAATTTTAAAATTTATTTTATTGAAGTGTAGTTGATTTACAATGTGGTGTTAATTTCTGCTGTGCAGCAAAGTGACTCAGTTATACACATATAGACATTCTTTTTCATTTTCTTTTCCATTATGGTTTATCACAGGATATTGAATATAGTTCCCCAGCACATTCTTCTTATCTGTTTACTGATGCGTTCCCTCCAAGAGGGCTGGCCGTTTTACAACAGTGCTCTGTGACCCGTCATTGGAATACTTGGTAACAGGACTGGAGCCCAGAGTTTCTCCTGGTATCGGTGCTTCTAGAGCAGTGCAGCCCAATAGAACTTCCTGCAAAGCATTCTGTACCCACGCTGTCCAGTATGACAGCCACTAGCATTTGAAACGTGACAGGTGTGACTAGGGGATTAAGTTTTAAGTTTTCATTAGTTTAAAGGTCAGTTTAAGTAGCCACGCGTGACTAGCAGCTGCCGATTAGACAGTGCAGACCTGGAAGATTAGACACTTCCAGTGTCCTGAGCGAGAAGACTGGCTGCTGCAGGAGGCTCGGGACCTGTCATCCTGGCTAGTGGAGTGTCCGTTTGGTGCCTGCTGTGTAGGGTCATTTAGAGTACATTTGCTGAGCCCCCGTCTGCGCCTGGCACTGTCCCGGGTACTGGAGGTATGCACAACAAGCCGGTGTCCCCCAGAGTTTATACCCCCACCTGAGCCCCAGCTGTCTCGGGTTCTAAGGAGCTGCCCACCCTAAAGTCCCAAGCCAAGTCCAGCCCCGTTCTCCACGCCAGCCTTGGTGTCTGCTAATGGCACCAACCTTCCCGAATTGGCCCCAGCCTGGGCCTGTGTCAGGAGCCCCGAGACTGATGGGGCAGGGAGATGTCAGCCTATAGGCCTCCTTTCTGGACCCTTCTCCCCAGGGTAGCTGTGCCTTCTAAGCCACTGAAATCTCAACCCAGTGCTTCAGAATTCACTGCTCTGAATGTGAGGACGAAGAGAGGCTGGCAGATCACACAGCCCATCCTAAGGTTTGGCTCAGAAGTGACATGTGTCACCACCGGTCAGGCCCATTGTTCAGAGTTAGTCACGTGGCTCCACCCAGCTGCAAAGGCATTTGGGAAGCATGGCACCTGTGTGTTGAGAAGGGGAGAGGACCCGCTCTATTGGTGGGCACTCCCAGCTCTACAGCCCAGGCTCCCCGAGGCCTTTTTGTCCCCATGTTCAACCCCCCGTGCCTTCAGTGGCTCTTTGTATGAATCGTCAGGAGGCCCCCAGCTGCCCCGGTCACCGTCCTCTGCAGGTGAGCTGCCCTCATTCATCAGTGCCCGGCTGCCCACCAGCGCCACATGGACCCCAGTCCCTCCGAGGCTTTGCCATGTTCCGTGCCCCCTCCTTAATGCGCTTTACCCACAAATCACCATGTCCTGCCCGTGACCTGCTGCCCCCAGCACAGGTAACCAGACCAAGAATGGCCCCTGAGCCCGCTGCAGAGCAGACTCCCTGGTCACCCTGTGTGACATTTCTTCCCCAGCCCCAGCCCGAGAGGCTCCATTCTGCGTGGAGATGGTCCACCCAGTCAGCACTCTCTCAGGGAGCCGGACTGTGAGATGCATGAGTCAACCGGGGGATGGACAGAAGCAGGGGACACCCAGCCAGAGCGCAAGCCAGCAGGGACCACGCGGTAAAGAGAGGGTGCAGAGAGAAGTCGGTCAGGAGAGCAGGAGGGGGAAGCAGGAAGGAGATGGAGCTGGAGTGGCCCGTCACAAGCATGAAGGACATCGTGAGTGGCCCTGGGGGCGGCTTGGGGCTGCCCTTAGGCCCATCCACCCCTGCTCTGTGTTCCGAGCCAGGTGAGAACCAACAGGAGACGGATGAGGAAACAGGGACTGTATCAGTTTCCTTAACGCACCAGAGTCTGAGGCGCCAATGCAGAGCTTCTGGAACAGCTGAGTTGGAAGACGTTGCTTAGTGTGTTTTAGCTCAGAAAAGTCTGCAAGAATTGTCCACGTCCTACCCGACCTGCACCTGGACCTAAGGTCCCACCGGCTGACAACTGGTGGCACAGGGGCTGGTAAAAGCAGCCTCGCCGGCCAGCACCACCAGAAGGGGGGCTGCCTGTGAGCCCGCCTTCCCCGGGAAGCAGAGGGAGAAGGGCCTCCAGGCCCATCCCCAGAACCCAGGCCTGGGACCTGGCTTGGGCACAGCTCCCACGGGAGGTGAAGTGAATAGCGTCCATTTACAGGTCTCACTGTCTGTCCCGCCCTGTTCTGAGCACCTGAGGTCCTCACAATAATACTATGAGGCGGACCCTTCCGTAATCCCCACTTTGCAGATGAGGAAACTGAGGCACAGGGAATGTCAGATAAAAGACCTAAAGCCCGCCCTCTGCATTTGGATAAGGGGCGTTGTCTCCCGGGTGCCTGCCCCGAGATCCCTGGGCAGAACTTGGGCGCAGGTCACCCTCAGACCAGGCCCGCAGCTACTCCATCTCACCATCCAGAGAAGCCTCGGTCTTTGTGGACAGTCAGGGACACTCTCGATCCCTAGACGGCCCGCCGGCCCCGGCCCCGAGGGCACTGAGTGTGCCCTGTTGCTCAGTCTTCGGCAGGTGGAGGGTGGGCTCCTTCTGGCCGAGCCCCAGCTGCCTCTCCCACTGCCACTGCCCCCGCCTCTCCCCCAGCTCCTCCAAGGCCATCACCCCCACCTTCCTTCTGCTTCTTTCCAGGCCCCCCTCCCCTACATCACCTCCACCCCTTGCGCCACTCCAGAGGGAAAGCTGTCTACTAAACAGGTGAAAGCTGGATCATTCCAGAAGCCAGTTCCCCTGGCCCCTTGTCTCCCCCTCCCCGGCCTCCACCTTCCCCACCTTCAAGAGTGGAAGAAACCCTGGTATTGGGTAAGTCATCCACCTGTGCTACGCGAGCCAGGATCTGGCCCAGTTCCCAGCCCACGGGCTGAGAGGGCACGTCCCCAAGTGTGAGAGCACTTCTGACAAATTAAATGAGAAAGGAGATCAGTGCCTTCCTGGTGACCGCCAGAGGCTGACAGGCTATTACTGAACCAGGTTTCATGAATAATAGAGGCTTCCTTTTCTCCTGTCTGCAGCCTGAGCGAGCGCCATGAACCCTCCTCAGCTGCACATCATTGCTGAGCGCTCCACGGAGCAGGCGCCACATCCTGCCCGTGCTTCCCGCCTCCAACGCCCCGAATCTCTCTGTCCTAATACTTACGTGCCTTGGCATTCCTCCAGTCCACCCTGTGCTCAGGGGCCCGCAGCAATTGGTCTATAGTGCGGGCTTGACTGTGCTATCTCCTGCCTGGACACGTCACCGCAGGGACCTCCATGGCCTGTCCTCCGACTCCTTCATGGACACCATCTGGCCACTGATTCCCTCTCCAGACTCTTCTTTCCTCCTCCGTTCTGGCAGCCTTATTTCTTGAGCATCATCTTCTCACCTCCCTCCCAAACATGGCACCCTTAGCAAGGGCTCTTTGCTTTGCCCCATCTAGCAAACTCCTATTCATCCTTCAATACCCAGCTGAGACGTCATCCTCTCTGCGAAGACTTCCATGATACGACCCCTCTCCCCAAACTGTTACCACCCTTCCTTCCATTCAGATAACCCTGTTTATGAACAAATATTACTGAGTTGGGTGTGACAAAACAGAGATGAAGAAGATACTGTCCCTGACCTCCAGAACTGATCACAAACCCATGGAAGAGATGTGCTATAGACTAAATTGTGTCTCACACACACACCCCCAAATTAATATGTTGAAACCCTAACCCCCAGTGTGACTGTATTTGGAGACGGGCCTATAAGGCGGTAATTAAGGTTAAATGAGGTCATAAGGGTGGGGCCCTAATCCAATAGGGTCGGTGCCTTATGAGAAGAGGAAGAAAGTTTTCTTGCACAGGCCCTAGACAAAGGCCATGGGAGGACACAGGAGAAAGTGGCCATCTACAAGCCAGAAAGAGAACTCTCTCCGGGAACTGAATCTGCCAGCATCGTGATCTCGGACTTCCCAGCTTCCAGAACGATGAGAAATAAAATAATGTTGTTTAAGTCCCTGTCTGGGTATTTTGTTACGCAGCCTGACTGACTGGTACAAGGGTCACAGGAACAGGCAACAGCAGCACAGGTAGAAGTGCTGTGATGGAGGGTGGGGGCATGGGAAGAACCCTAACTGGGAGTGGGGGGGGGCATCTGGGAAGGCTTCGTACACTCAGCCCCACTACAGCTGTGTTCAGAGGGGTGAGCAGGTGTTGGTCAGTGAAGGCCGGAGTGAGGACAGGTGGAAGAGGCATTCTAGGCCGAGGACACAGCACAGCAAAGGCTTAGGACCGGAAGCTGCCTGGAGCCTCCAGGAGCTGCACAGTATATCTGGGGTTTGGGGCCCTCCCTGCCCTGGGCTCCACAGTAGCCTGGCTGTGCCTGGGATACTTTCCACCTCAGCTCATAATCACCTGTACCCCCTGCCAGGGAGACGCTGCCGGGCCCTGCCTGGAGGCCTGGGGCCAGCAGGATCCGTGGATCATCTGGAAGCTCCTATGAGACCATCTGCATCTCTGGCCTTGGGCTCTGCTCAGCCTACGTGAGGGGCAGGCCCAGAGCCCCAGGGAGTTAACCCACCTCCGGGGCAGCCCTTAACCAGTGAGGCTCCCCAGACCCTCCCCCATGGGTGGGACATCTCCGAGGTTGCCCACACTGGGCTTGAGTTCCCGCTGCCCATGGCGGCCACCTGCTCCTGGACACACCTCCCTTGGCACCTTCCTTACCTTCCCCGACCCTTCCCTCCTCCATGCTTAAACCGTTTGTACAGAGTTCTGGTTTCTGGGGCTACTTCTGGGGACACCTGTCTTCCATCAGGCCACCCCTGCCGGGGGGCGGGGCAAGAAAGGTGTACTCTTACAGCCAGCCTAGCGCTCTGGCCTTCCCAGGTGTAAGCAGAGCCATGTGGCATAACCGTGCAGGGCCACGGAGGGAGCGTGGGTGATTGGCACCACTGCTGTTGCAGTAGGGCAGGGGCCCTGCACCGTGGCCTCACCCCCGCTGCTGATCCCAGACTCACTAACACACAGAGCTCTCTCTCTCCCTAGCCTACAGAAAACACTTTCCGCGTCTCATGATGGATCCTTCCGGAGTGCCCACAGGAAGCTTGGTAAACTAAATAGTATTATCTCCATTTTACAGCTGAGGCAACTGAGGCTCAGAGAAGTTAGGTAAATGGCCCAAGAGCACACAGCTAGTAATTGGCAGACTGGGATTCAGACCAAAGCCCGTGTCTGTATCCTCTGTAATTGCCGTGTTGGAGAACGAACTGCATGTCAGGCGTGGGGCTAGGAGTGTTACATACCTTATCATCTAGCTTAACAAGCACCCATTTTACAAATGAGCAAACTGAGGCTCAGAAGCATTAGGTGACTTATACCTACAGTCATATGGCTGCTTAGCAGAGGTGCTGGGATTCCAGCCCAGGACCACCGAGCTCTAACCCTCCTCCTTCCCTACCTCCCGCACACAAGGCTCAAATTCAGCAACTTTGAATGATGCCTGTTATGTGCTTATTTTTTTCGATAAAGAGTCCCAAGGGAAAACTACTTATTGGTACAAGTTTCTGTGTGAATCATTTTCTTGCGTAAAGATGCACAACTTACCACCGCCAGAAGATGAACATCGAATGAATGCATGCGTGCACCAGTGGGTTCACATTCAATCAATCACATTCATCCTAGTCCAGAGCAGAGTGATGGAGGTGGCGTAGAGGACCTTGGAGACCAGTCAGTCCCATATGGGGATACATTTAGGGCTTGGGGGACAAGGGCACCCATCCCTTTATTTTGTCACTGGTAGGCTGGCTGGTCAGAAATCTATGTATGTACCAACCTGTGACTTAAACTTGTTTAAATAGTAAAATACAGCTTGGTGGCTTTGGTTGAGGTGGCTTAATCCACTTGCTGGGTAAAAGCATGTAAGGTTCTGGACAATGTGGTGAGAACACTGAGAGATTTAGCAGGTCTCTCCCCTTCTGTACCAGCCCCTTCTCTGCACTCCAAGCTGATGCAGACAGGGACCAGCCCCTGCTTTATGGACCAAGAACTCCTCCCACCCCAATTCTGCTCACACAAGGCTAGACTTCCACTGAAGGACAGGGAGAGAGGCCAAGAGATGAGCATCATGCTGCAACCTGGGGTTAGTGGAGGTGCTGGGCAAAGGACTGACCTCTGGACATCGCTGTTTAAAAAGTCGCAGGCTGACTATGGAGAACAGCATGGAGGTTCCTCAGAACCATATGATCCTGCAATCCCACTCCTGGACATACACCCAGAGAAGAATATGGTCCAAAAGGATACATGCACCCCAATGTTCATCTGTTTTCATTAGCCAAGGCATGGAAGCAACCTAAATGTCCATCAATAGAATGGATAAAGAAGATGTGGTACATATATACAATACTCAGCCATTAAAAAGGATGCAATAATGCCATTTGCAGCAACACGGATGGACCTAGAGATCGTCATACTGAGTGAAGTAAGTAAGGCAGAGAAAGAGAAATATTGTATGATATCGCTTATGTGCAGAATCTAAAAATAATGATACAAATGAACTTATTTACAAAACAGAAACAGACTCACAGACTTAAGAGAAGGAACTTCTGGTTATCAAGGGGGGGAAGCGGGGGAGGGAGGGATAGTTAGGGAGTTTGGGGTTGACCTGTACACAACGGCTATATTTAAAATGGATAACCATCAAGGACCTACTGTCTAGCACAGGGAGCTCTGCTCAATATTCTGTAACCACCTAAATGGGAAAAGCATTTGAAAAATAGATACATGTATATGTATAACTGAATCACTTTGTTGTACACCTGAAACTAACACAGCATTATTAATCAACTTTACTGCAATATAAAATGGAAAGTTAAAAAAAAAAGCCCCAGGCTGTAACTGCCTCTAGACATTTCCCAGCAACCAGCTTCCCGCTACGGCCCCTTTCCTCATCTCTGCCTGCTGCCCTCACCCCTCTGCCGTCTTTATTTCCCCTTCTCTTCTCTGCAGCTGCCCATCTGTTCTTGTCCAGAGCAGTTTAGCTCTCTTTGTTTCTCTGCCTCAGCCCCTCCACTGATGACCAGTGGGTCTTTATAATCAAAGCTAACCTTCAAGGTGGCTTCCCATACAAATATATGTGCTTTTCTCTGGGAAAGGACTTTTGAGGTTTGCTCTTAAAGCACTATCTCCGCCCCCTCCCTTTGCCTTGGGCTGCTCCCAGGAGAAGAGGTTGGAGGGGCCAGGCCTTAAGGCAGAGAGACTGATAGGGATGCTTTTGCCGTGATGCTGGGGAGAGATGCAGCATGGGAGGAGGTCGTGGCAGGGAGGCTGGGGTGGAGGATATGAGTTCCAGAAGGAGATTCAGCAGG
>NW_006784492.1:1443641-1449647 GCF_000442215.2 Lipotes vexillifer
CTGATTGGGCTGGAGGATGAGGGGCCAGGAGGAGGGCAGACTGGACCCTGCTTTCCCACATGGCAATGGGATAGATGGTGGAGGGGCGAGGAAATGGGGGGGGACAGCAGGTTTGGGGTGAGTGGAAGAAGACAGTTCTGTCTCCTGCATGTCACGCATGAGGTACCCACCTCCAGGGGGACGTGCTCAGGAGACAGCTGGCCGTGAGGCTCAGTGGATGTCTCAAATGTCCTCACGGATGCCTGCGACGGATGAGCAGAGTCACAGGCTTGCGGGAGACTGTCCCGGGACATGGTGCCGAGTGGGCAGAGAGAACCTTTCAGAGTTTGGTGGGGAAGATCAGAGTACAGAGGAGACTGAGGAGGGGCAGCGAGACGTAGGCAGAGGGCCAGGAGGGTGTGGTGTGACCGAGCTCAAGGGAGGAAAGGGGGGCCACGGAGGGAGGGATTCAGAGAGCAAATGGCGAGGTGAGGGCAGTCCGGTAGGACCCAAGCGCGTCCTTTGGGTTTACTCCCAACGAGTTCGTTGATAACCTTGGCAAGGAGAGTCATGTGAGGTGTGGGGGGGCAGTGGACAGCAGGCAGAGTGGACCGAGGCTTGGCCGGGAGGCACCTCGGGGATACACGTCTGAGTCCACATGGGGGAGAGGCTCGGGGCAGTGGCTGGAAGGGTGAAGGGTGAGGCAGAGGGAGGGCCTGTTGGCATGGATGATGGTGTAGGGGATGTGTTCTTCTTTTAATGAGAGAGAGCTGAGCATAAAAATACCAACAGGAAAGAGGCAGGGGAGTGATGGAGGGAGAGAGGAAGTGAGAAGAGAAAGAGAAACCAGTGTGGACTGGAATCACGTGCCTGCCAGGCAGACTGGAAACGATTTGAATCTCTTCAACCCTATGAGACTAACTGACTGATTCAGCAATTATTGAGTGCCTACTATGTGCCAGGCACTCTTTCGGGATCTGAAGATACAACAGTGAACAGGATAGATAAAAATCTGGAGTTTACCTTCTATCTGGGGTGGGAAGAGCAGACAGACAATACATGTGTCAGGAGAGGATATATACAAAGGAAGAAACAAACAGGATAAAGGGAGAGAGTGACAAGAGAGGGTATTTTCTATACCGGGTGGTCAGTCCTGGGGGAGGGAAAGTCCCTTCTTCCATAGTGACAGGGAAGGAAGGAGGAAAGGAAGGCTGAGACACTGCTTAGTTTGTGTCCGGAATAGGCTCAGCGTAAGCACAAGGTCTGGACAACACATTTTAACCCTAAATTGTTCCAATCAAATAACACATTTCCATCAAGCACGTACAATGGAGCCAGGTGCCTTGTGGGTACCAAGGAGATAAGTATGAATCAAACACACCCTGCCCTGGAGGAGCTTGCTGTTGCATAGGAGAGACAGATCTGGAAACAGCCCATGACAGTGCAGGGTGTTAAATGTAATAATATAGGGCAGGTTGTTCAAGCAGCAGTGAGATCGTGGTAGAGGGAAGGAGGCCTTCCTGGGGAGTGGAGGCAGCTTCACAGAGGCAATGACATTTACCTGGGTCTTGAAGAATGAGTAGGAGTTTGCCAGGTCAGAGCTTCAGCTGGAAAGGAACTTACATCTATAAGGTGCCTACTAGGTGCCAGGCAATTTACATATATGACCTCATTTAATTCCCAGAAAAATCCAGCATGGTAGGTATCATGCATATTTGACTGTTGTGGCTACTGAGGCTCAGAGAAGCTAAGAGACTTGCCAAGGTCATACAGGTGTTAGAGCTGGGTTTCAAGAGATGGTTGTTATTACTCTCAAACTTATTATTTCTCCAAACACCAAGCCACCATAATAACTTGATGGACCAGTGTTTGCAAAGGCACCAAGCAGAGCAGGAGAACGGCACGCTTAGGGCCAGCTGGGAAGTGGCTCTTTTCCTATGATGCCATGTGCATGAAGGAGACAGAAAACAGTGCATGTAAGTGGTTGTAGCTTTTGGAGGAGATGGATTAACAGTTTTGTTTTGTTTTTGTTCTTTCTTTCAACATCATGAGACTGTTATCCCATTGTCCTTTGACTTCCATTATTTCGGGTAAGAAGTTATCTGTAAGTCTTATTGTTATTCCCCAGAATATGGTGTTTGTTTTCTATGTCTGCTTTTAAGATTTTATTTTACTTCATTTCATTATTTTATTTTATTTTCCACCACGTGGCATGCGGGATCTTAGTTCCCTGACCAGGGATCGAATCTGTGCACCCTGCCGTGGAAGCGTGGAGTGTTAACCACCAGACCGCCAGGGAAGTCCCAAGGTTTTATTTTAATCATGAGTTTTCAGCAGCTTGGTAGGCAGCCTCTGAGAAGACCCCCAATGATCCCTGCTTCCTGGTGTTCCCACCCTTGTGTGGTCCCCTCCCGTTGAGTGTGGGCTGGACCTTCTGACTTGCTTCCGGTTGGACACAGTGAAGTTGATGGTAACTTCCGGTAACCTGTGTAGCTTCCATCTCAGGTGCTCTGGGGAAAGTCAGCTGCCGTGTTGTGAGTGGCCCTGCATAGGGTTCGCATCTTGTGAGGAATATGGCCTGCAAGAAGCCAGATGAGTGACTTGGAAACAGGTCCGTCCCCCAGTCAAGACTTCACATCAGACCATGGCCCCAGCTAACAGCTTGGTGGCAACCTTGTCGGAGACCTTGAGCCAGAGGCACCCAGTTGAGCTGTGCTAGACTGCTGACCCACTAAAACTGTGAGATGATACTTATAAGTTGTTTTAAGCCTCTAGGTTTTGGGGTAATATGTTATGTAGCGATACGTGACCAGTGCGGCAGCCCTGTGGGCTTTCAGTGCCTTGGTGAACTCACATCACATCCTAACCTGGGCTTGGATTTCCCACAGGTGCCCAGTTGCCATAGATGATATGTGTTCCCTCTAGGCTCCGGAATCTAGGAAGACTGCATCAAAGGTGTCATGGAAATGCACCTTACGTTGTGACATAAACAGTTTGTAATTAACTTTCTTCCTCAAGAGATGTGTTACTGGAAGAATCTGGAAGAGATCTCTGGTCACTAACCCTACCTCATAGCCCTTCACAGTATCAAACTAGGTCAGGAACTTCTAAAAAGAGTGTTGGCCCAGCTCTCGGATCAATAAACCTTGATTTATTTTCCCATCAAATGAACACTCTCTTTACATCAGAAGTGCTGTGGTGGCAAAGAGGGATTGGACTTATTTTCTGAGGTTCAAGAGGTCCCCAAATTTCAGTTTTATATAGGGAAAAACTTTCTACTAGTCAGAGCTGTGCAATCATACCCTGACTGGTTTAATGGGTGGTGAGTTTCTTGTTAGTGGACATAAGCCCAAACAGGATGACCACTGATGAGGAAGGATGGTCAGGCTGAGTTTATTAATTTGACAAACATTTCTTGAACGTCTATACACTTCAGTTAGGAATTCTGTAAGTAACACAAAAATTGACTAACAGTGGCTTACATCAATAAGGTTTTTGTTTTTCCTACCTAATAGAGAATCTGGAGGTAGGTGATTCCTGGTCTTGATTCAGTGGCTCAGGGGTAGGAGAGTCAGAATCTCTCTGATTCTGACTTTTGCTTGTCGTTGTGAGATGGCTGCTACAGCTCCAGACATCACATGTGTGTTCGAGGTACTAATCCCTGCTGCTTAGAAAAAGCTGTATCTATTCCTTTCCTGGGGGAGAAAAATCTTCCCTAGAAGATGTGCTGGTAAATCTTCAATTACCAGCATTCTAGGGGATGGAAGGAAGGAAGAAAATCCTGACTTGTACCAATTACCAATTTCTGTGGTATAAATTCTCCTGCCACATCTGATTTCAAGCTACCAACATGACATTGCTAGTTGCGGGTATGGGAAGAGATGACTGTAGCACACCGTTATATACTATTTCTATCGTACAGTTACGATAGGTATAAAATCCGCAGTGGCATAGGTCATTGTAAACTACAGTGAAATAATTAGGAAGGAAGGAATTTTCAGTATTTATTATCTTTGCTTTTAATATGATTTTCATCGTAAGTTTATATAATTTAATTTTTGAGTAATGATTGGGTTTAACAATTGACTTGCAAAATTCCTAAACAATGAGCAATTGGCTCTCATGGTCTGGTCCACATTGGCTCCAGGCCACCACTGCTGGAAACATTTCTGCCAACTTCCCCTGTGTCTCACTGGCCAGGAGAATAACACACGGCCACCTTGGGCTATAAGCGAGGTTAGGAAGGCAGTAAACTATTCGAGTGTCTCTAATGGAATATGCCCAGGGAAAAGGGGGCTGGGAAGGACAGTAGGACCAGTCAACCCACTGATGGATTGGTCTACCTTTGACCAATTGCCTTACGAGAAAACTGTGAGGCCATTTGAAACACAGTGATGAGCAAAACACACTCCATTTCTGTTCTCATGGGGCTTTCATGCTGGTGGCAAGAGAGCGATGCTGAAAAAATTAGTAGAATCGTGATGAATGCCAGAAAGAGGTACAGGGGGCTGTGAATGTATGTACTGGGGAGGGACCCTAGTATTAGTTTCTTATTGTTTCATAACAAATAACCACAAGTATAGCAGCTTCATGTAACACACGTTTCTTAATTCAGTTTCTGTGGGTTGGAGTTTAACCCATGTTAGCTGGGTCCTCTGCTCAGGGCTCACTCAGTGTTTTGTCTGGGCTGCATCCTCACCTGGAGGCTTGACTGGGGAAGAGTCCTGCCAAGCTCCTTTAGGTTGGTTCCAGATGTCACTTCTGCAGGCCTGCCTGACAGGGGGCCCAGCTCTTTGCTGGCTGTCAGCTGGAGGCGATGCTCAGGTCCTACAACCATCCGCAGGTGACTTCTCCAAAGCCTGTAAGTAGAACCTCTCCTTATAGTCTAAGACAAATTCTTTTTTTTAATTAATTTTTATTGGAATATAGTTGATTTCCAATGTTGTGTTAGTTTCTGCTGTACAGCAAAGTGAATCCGTTGTACATACACATATATCAACTCTTTTATTAGTTTCTTTCCCCAAATCAGTCATTACCGAGTACTGAGTAGAGTTCCCTGTGCTATACAGGAGGTACTTATTAGTTATCTATTTTATACATAATAGAGTGTATATGTCAATCTCAATCTCCCAATGTATCCCTCCCCGCCTTACCCCTGGCCAACCATAGTTTGTTTTCTACATTTGTAACTCTGTTTTGTAGATAAGTTCATTTGTACCCTTTAAGACGAATTCTTATGTAATGTAATGTGACCCAGGGAGTGACAATTCATCACCTCTGTCACCTGTATTGGCCAGAAGCTGTCACAGGTTCTGCCTGCACCCAAGAGGGGGATATCATACAAGGGTGTGACTCATTGGGGGTCACCTCACCGTGTGTCTGCCATGGTTGTACTTGGCGCAGAGGTGGCTACAAAGCCTTCTTGGGGAAATTGACACTGAAGGTGAGACACTGAAGGATCAGTGGGAGTTAGCCAGGTAGAGGGAGAAAAGTGTGTCAGGCAGAGGGCAGCATGAGCAAAGAGGTCTGGGACTGGGTGCTGTCCTTTGCAGTAATTACTTCCCTTCCTGAGATTTTTTGTTCCTGATCTCTGAGTACATCCCCCAAACACGGGGCCTGGCTGAAGGGGCATAGGGAAGTTTCTTATCTCCAGGGAGGAATTTGGCAAATCAGACTGGAAACCGGGCTTTCAGTGGTGTGCGTGTGTGCGCGCGCATGTGAGTGTGTGTGTGTGGTGTGTGTGTGTGTGTGTGTAGGGAGATGGGGATAGGGTCTGCCCCAGTCACTGTCAAGACCTTATGCATGCATCCATTCCTTCTACCAGCAACCCTGAGTGCCTTCAGGGTGCCAGGCTCTGTTCTGCACAAGAAATGACTCAGACCCCTGCCTTGTCCTAGAGAGGTCACACTTCACTGGAGGTGGGAGGAAACCACTCATATGGAAAGCTCCAGCTGGTGCTGTAACTAAGGTGGCCATGGATGCGTGGGGATGCAGAGAAGGCAGGCCTGGCAGGTGGGGGGGGGGGGG
>NW_006784492.1:1449978-1459594 GCF_000442215.2 Lipotes vexillifer
GGGGGAAAGAACGCAGTCCAGGAGGATTTCAGGTTTCAAGCTGAGCGCCTGGGCGGATGGTGAGGCCATTTACTGAGAAAGAAGAACGGTGGAGGGGCAGGTGGGGGGCATTGAGCAAAGCACTTTGTTTTGATGGTGAGACATTTGAGATGCCTCCTGGGCGTCCAGCTGCGTAGGCAGGGGAGGTCAGGGCTGGAGATACAGAGCTGGCAGTCACTGCAGCCTGTGGATGGTTGAAAGCCTGGGAGAGCCTGAGATTCTCGGTAGGAGGGTCCATGCCTGAGCCATGGGCCGCCCTAACACCCCAGCACCGAGAGGTTGGGCAGAGAAGGGGTGTATCCCGGAGACTCCCGGAGGAGCCGCTAGTGATGGGGAGGAAAACTGGGAATGCGGGGTCACACGACGCCCAAAGATCAAAAAGACGGCGAGGACAGAGGTTTTATGGATGATTGGTACTTGGATATACGGGGGGGTGACAGGTGGGGAGAGGGGAGCATTGCAGATGCGGAACAGCGTAGCCACAAAAGCTTTGAGGTAGGAAAGGGAAACAGCTCTGCTCTGCGCTGCTTTATCGTGGGTTAAAGTGACTCCGAGAAATCTCTGGTCCTGCCTGACGGAGCTCCTTAAGGGAGGGCCAAGTTTGCCTCTACTCCACTCCGACCGACCGCACACCTTACGGGCTTCGGAAATGTTTGTTTAATGAATAAAAGATGAACGAGTGAATGGGACTTTGTGACGTGGGGGGCAGGTGGTCTCGCTCCTTGGGCCTCAGTTTCCCTTTCTGTAAAGCAGGCCAATCCGATAAACTTGAGTTCCGGGTTTGGGATGAACACGGCTTGCTGAGCGGATTCCAAGTGGACTTTACGCCCGGCTTTCCCGGGTCGGACCGGGTTGGACAGCGAATCCGGTCGCTCTGAGTCCGGCCCCCGCGGGACCCAGCAGCCCAGCCCTGGAATGGCCCCGCCCCACCTCCCTTTGTTTCTACAGGCCCCGCCCTCTGCGCTCAGCTCCCTCTCCATTGGTTGGGGGGCGGGCCCCGAGCGCCGGGCGCCGCCGGGGGCGGGACGGATGGGCGCGGGTGGGGAGAGTGCGCCTGCGCGTTGCCCGAGCCCAGTTGCAACCTCTCGCCGGCAGCTGCCCCTCGAGGAGCGGGAGACGGAGCCGGACCCTGAGCGCGAGAAGGGCTGAGACGGCTGCGAGGCGGCCCCGCCCCGGGGCTCCATTGTTGCGGAGACTCCGGCTCTGCGGGCTGCTCGGCTCCGTCTCGCTCGGCCAGGGCACCTCCGGCAAGGAGTGAGTGCTGCCCGGGAGGCGGCCTGAGGTGAGGCGGCGGGCGGCGGGGCCGGGCCGGGCGGGGGTCCCCGGCGGACATGGGTTCCGGGGCTGGGAGGGGGTCCCACGGCCGGGCGGAGGTCCCGGGGCCGGACGGGGTCCCAGGCGGCAGGGGTCCCAGCCGGGCGGAGGTGGGGGGTCCTCGGGAGGCAGGGGTCCCGGAGCCGGGTGAGGTTCTGGGCCGGACAGGGGTCCCAGGCCGGGCGGGGGACTCAGGCGACAGGGGTCCCAGGCCGGGCGGGGGTCCCCGAGAGGACTGAGGTCCGCGAGCCGGACGAGGTTGCCGGGCGGAGGTCCCGGGGCTGGACGGGGGTCCCAGGCGGCAGGGGTCCTGGGCCGGGCTGGGGTCCCCGCCGGGTGTGGCAGGTCCGAGAGGGGCGCCGCGAGGTCGCTGCCCGAGTTGGCGGCCGCCGCCCTGAGCGCCTGTGGGACGGGGACGCAGAGGGGGACTGACCGGGCCGTCGCGCATCTGGGCGCCGAGCATGGTCTCGGCCTCGGGGTGGCACCGAGGGGGCACCGCGCCTGCCGCGACTCCGCGTGGATCCGCGCGTGAAGCCCCGCGCGGGGTCCTGGTGACCCTGAGGGTGGGGGACTGTCTCGGTGCCCACTCACTCCGTGGAGTGGCTGGTTCGCTGTGTCACCGAAGGTAGCTCTGCGTGGGCCCTCGCGCGTGGGGATCCCGGACATCCTGAGAGTGGGAGACTGTCTCTGTCCCCCCTCCCCTTCACCCCTGGTGTGACTGGTTCGCTGTGTCTCCTTGAGGGTGACCGCGTGGACCCTCGATCGTAGGGATCCTGGGCACTCTGAGAGTGGGGCCTTTTCTCGCTCCCCACCCCTATGACTGGTTCACTGAGTGTGTGTCACTGAGGGTGACTCTGCGTGGACCCGCGCGCGCGGTGTCCCGGCCACCCTGCGAGTTGCCCCGTCCCCTCCCCCCGCGGCTCGTCGGGGTGTGATCAGTACCGGGGGCAGGCTCCCCTCTGCCCCACGCGTGCGTGCGTGTGTGTTGGGGGTTTCATGTGTTTCGGGGTGGCTTTGTGCGGGTAGTGGCGCCCGTCGGGCTGTAGCCGGCTGTGCGTGGGGCACGCAGATGGCCTGCGTCTGACAGCTGACCCGCTGTTTTATTTATTGCCTTTTTTGCCACTTGAGCAGAAGCGGCTGCACTTCCCCGGGAACCCGCTCCTCTCCCCGGCCCGGTCCCCGGGGAGCGCGGGGCTGTCACCGCGCCTGGGGACCGCGAGTCAGGCCGCCGCGTTTCCTGCTCAAGCGCGAGGCTCGGCCGGCCCGGCGGGAGCCGGCTCTGATTGGAGGGAGCCTGGTCCCTCTGCCCGGCGCTTCTTGATTTCTTCCGTTAGGATTGGGAAGAAAAAAAAAAAAAAAAAAAGGTCTGGAAAGCCAGATTTAACTTTGCAGCTCTCTCAGCGCCTGGAGAGTGGAGGAAACTTTCCCAAGAATTTGGCGGGCTGGAAAGTGCGTTTGAAGGAGGGGAATCCACACCCACGGAATGAGGCCAAGGCAGTTCCAGTTAGAGGTCAGGTTTACAGAAGGAATAGCTGGGGTGAGGTTGTGGATCGGGAGACTTGGATTTCAGCCTGATGGCAAGAAGGTCTGCTACTACCCTGCAGGCTGTGTATCTCTCAGCCACTTAAATAAACTGGGGTCATTCACTTACCCTTTTATCAAACTTACGAAAACACCTATTATGTTCCAGGGATGATTCTTCTCCCTGGGGAACGCAAAGTCTAACAAGCCTTGTTGGACTTGCAAGTCTCACAAGACTCTGAAAAGTCTTTTCCTTTTCAGAGTGTTCTGGTCCAAGACAGAAAACTGAGCTATAGGCACAAGTAGCTCTAATGCCCAAATGGAAATTCTTTGTGAACAAGATGGTGTATAAATAACAGGAATGCAAGATGAAAATGTGGTCCTAACTGCAGCTGTCGCCGTTATGAAGTCCAGACAGCCTGCAGGCCCTTCACTCTGACTTCTCTGCCCTCTCTCTTCCATCTGCCCTACGCCTGGCCCCAGGCTTTCACCCATTCTTACAGTCTCAGTTTAGGTGACTTCTTTCTGAAGTCTTCCCTGACGTCCTCATGCCCAGCCCTCTGAGAGCTGTGGTCTTCAAGGACAGGGTGGTTTGCTGTAGTACCCAGAGAGGAAGAGGTGTATCTAAATGAGAGGTCCTTCTAAATGAGAGGTCCTTTTTCCGTTTCCGTACCACGGAGCCAAGTCTTTCCTGTGATTTAAAATCTGCAATTCTTCAGTTCTCCTAAGGGTTTTTAGATTAACATTTGCTGTTACTTCCTAGTGTTTGTTGTACAGTGTAGAGTACTTGATTCGAATTTATTTGGTCTGATTCTGGCCCTGGAATAAAGTTGCCATTTGCTCCTGCAGAACCACTAGGCTTCAGTTTCCTCACCTTTGAGGGTTTTAAACTAGGTAAGAACCTTGTCAGCCCTAAACCTTTAAATTCTTTCAACCAAATAAAGCAGAGGAAAGTTCTCTTAGTGGCAGTTGTATAGATAATGGGGATCTTTGAAAATGTAGATTCTGAAGTAGAAATTCTTTTTCTTTCTTTCTTTTTTTTCTTTTTTCTTTCCACAGTTGCATGGGTGTATACTTTGTCTCAGAGTTGAAGGAGCAGGTTTATCATGGAAGCTTAGGCAACTTTTTTTAAAAAATAAATTTATTTATTTATTTTTTGGCTGCGTTGGGTCTTTGTTGCTGCGTGCAGGCTTTCTCTAGTTGCGCCGAGCGGGGGCTACTCTTCGTTGCGGTGGGTGGGCTTCTCATTGTGGTGCCTTCTCTTTGTTGCAGAGCACAGGCTCTAGGCGTGCAGGCTTCAGTAGTTGTGGCGTGCGGGCTCAGTAGTTGTGGAACGCAGGCTCAGTAGTCGTGGCTCGTGGGCACTAGAGCACAGGCTCAGTAGTTGTGGCACACGGGCTTCGTTGCTCCGCGGCATGTGAGATCTTCCCGGACCAGGGCTCGAACCCGTGTCCCCTGCATTGACAGGTGGAGTCTTAACCACCGCGCCACCAGGGAAGTCCCTAGGCAACTTTTTGATATTGTCTTGCATCTTCTTCATAACCACATTTTGCTGCAGCATCTGTGCTCTATCAAATTGGTTTGAAGTTTTCCTTAATGAAATTGTTGGATGCAGAACTCTTGGCAGGAGCATTTTGCTGATCTTTTGAGTGTCATATGAAGTCGGCCAACTGCAGGCTTTTTTAATGCCCCAGTCTCTAACACAGATTTTAATTTGGAGACTCTGAAATAAGTGAATTTTGGGAGTACCTTGAGTAAGTGTATGTGGCTTTGTATAATGGTTTCAAGCATAGTTTAAAATTATTACTTGCAAAAATTTACATATGTTAAATGACCTATAAGGAAGCTCTACTTCTAAGGACTCTAGTAATAAATCCTTCAAAATCGTAATCTCCCAATTTATCTGTTTGGCAAATGGGAATTTGGTGTGCTCGATTATTTTAAAGCCACATGTCTGTCAAAAGGATACACGATTTTCTCTGCTATTCTTTGTTTGTTTGTTTGTTTTTTGGCTGCGCTGCACAGCTTGTGGGATCTTAGTTCCCCGACCAGGGACTGAACCCGGGCCCTCGGCAGCGAGAGCATAGAGTCGTAACCACTGGACCTCCAGGGAAGTCCCTCTCTGCTGTTCTTATTTGGATCCTTACAAGGATTAAACATAGACGGTAGCTGTTTGGTCAAGGAGTGATACCATCAAATTATATTTTCATGTTAGGTAGGATTTTTGTCCTTATTTTGATTTGTGGTCTTTAATTAATTTTTTAAAAAGCGCTCTGTTACGTACTCCATGTGGTTTGTTCTGTTAGGGATCTTATTTTTTGGGAGGTGTCTTCAGGAACGCAAATGGATTTTCTTTGTGGTTTCCTTAGATTGTCTTTTTTCTTTGAATTTTTCCTTAGATTGTCTTAATGTTTTCACTGAAAGCTACTTAATACTTGTTCTGCAAGAAGGCCTGATTTTTATATGGATTAAATGAAAAGGGTGTTTCATGGAAGAGAATGCCTGGGGATGGAGAAGATAGCGTTTTGAGCTCTGCTTTTCCATGTTGTTCCTCTTGTTCTTTACTGGAGGAAGCGGGTTAACCAGTTCTTCCCTGGTGGCCTCATCAGAGCGCTGAATCCACCCCACCTTAAAGAACTGATGGTGCTTTCGCCATTTTTTAGATGATGATATTCTATAAATCATCTTGTTTAAGCATTGTTTGCCTAGAACTAGAAATTCAGTGATAAATTTTTTCTTAGACCGTAAATCTAAGTCTTTGCTGTTACTTCACCCCCATCCCACATCACCTACCAAATGTTTTTTTTTTTTTTTAATTAATTAATTTTTGGCTGCGTTGGGTCTTCGTTGCTGCGCGCGGGTTTTCTCTAGTTGCGGCGAGCGGGGGCTACTCTTTGTTGTGGTGCACGGGCTTCTCATTGCGGTGGCTTCTCTTGTTGTGGAGCACGGGCTCTAGGCACGTGGGCTCAGTAGTTGTGGCACGAGGGTTCAGTAGTTGTGGCTCACGGGCTTTAGAGCGCAGGCTCAGTAGTTGTGGCTCGCGGGCTCTAGAGCGCAGGCTCAGTAGTTGTGGCGCATGGGCTTAGTTGCTCCACGGCATGTGGGATCTTCCCGGGCCAGGGCTTGAACCCGTGTCCCCTGCATTGGCAGGTGGATTCTTAACCACTGTGCCACCAGGGAAGCCCTACCAAATGGTTTTTTCTTCTTTCTTTTCCATTTTAAAGATCTTATCATGTATGTGTCTATCATTGCTGGCTACATCAAAACCGTTTTGAATGTTGACAGGATGTAATATGACTAGTGTAGTAAAGATAACTTACTCCTGTTCTTTTGCACAGGGAACCTGGCCCCAGTAAGGCTTTTGTTAAGTCCAAGTACTTTTCTGAGCTGCAGTTCCCTCACTTGTAAAATGGAGTTAATCGTTGGTAGTACCTCCTCTATCTAGCTCAAGAGATTGTTCTGAGGATAAAATGAAATCATGAATGTAACGTCATTTTGTAAGCTGTAAAATATTATGTTGTCAAGGATTTTAAAAAGTGCTTCATGAAGAATGTAATGAATCTGGGTTTTTTAAAACTTGAAGGGTGTCAGGCAACTTGATTTAGGATTGTTTTCTGTCTTTCATTGGCCCGTGTTGTTTGATATCTTAGCCTTTTGGGGGAACATCAAATTCAAGTTTCAGAGACGTTAATCTTTTGTAAGTAAGGCTACTGAATGTGCAGAAATGTAGCCTTTAACAGTCTGTCTCATATGTTTGTTCCTATGAACCTTTCTTTAATGAAGCATAATTGCTGGGCACTTTAGTTCCTACGTGCCCTGTCTTGAGGGCTGGCCTGTTCACCTCTGAAACTTCCAGCAGAGTGAGCAGCAGGCATCAGGGTGAACCTGACCTCAGCACCACAGTGTCCTTGGCCTTCTCTCCTCAAGCCACCTTGGAAACTGCAGTGCACTTTATACTTTAGATGCAGATGGTACGTTGCACCGTCTTATAGTTTGACAGCCATTCAGATAGATTACCCGTGATGTGCCCGAGTATGGGCTACACGCAGAGATTCGAAGGTGGGACCCAGTGCCTCACTGGAGAATTGCTGGAGGCTCACAGTGTAGCGGGAGAAGCAGACCTGGTATCACTCAGTGCAGGTGGTTGGTGCTGCTAGGGGTACGCAGGAGAGTGTGGGAGCCGGGTTGGTGCACACAATCCAGCATTTATTCTCCTACGTGGCACTTAGAGTTTGTCAGGCAAGACAGGCAGTGGAAGGTTTATAAATGAAAGGAAGGGCAGTGAATTACCTGAAGCCTAGAATATGTAGATATTCTGGGCAATTTATAATTCCCCAAATCTGCATTTATCAGAACAAGTCTACGGTCTGTGGTTTTTGATGGAGTATGGCCGTCCCCGTCTTTTGATTTAAGGAAGTCAGTTGACTCTTGTTGAACGTTGATGATGTGACAGACACTGCTGGGTATTTTCACATATATCACTGTATGAGTTTCCTGCTTCTGCTGTAACAAATTGCCCCACACTGAGTGGCTTAAAACAACACAGATTTATTATCTTAACAGTCTGTAGGTTAGAAGTCTGACTCGGGTCTCACCGGGCAAAAAACAAGGTATCTGCAGGGCTATGTTCCTTACTGGAGAATCTGCAGGAGAGCTGCAGGAAAGCTCATTCAGATTTTTTTTTTTTTTTTTTTTTTCTTGGGTTATGCGGGCCTCTCACTGTCGTGGCCTCTCCCCTTTGGGGGGCATAGGCTCCCGGTTTTTTTTGCGGTACGCGGGCCTCTCACTGCTGTGGCCTCTCCCGTTGCGGAGCGCAGGCTCCGGACGCGCAGGCGCAGCGGCCGTGGCTCACGGGCCCAGCCGCTCCGCGGCACGTGGGATCTTCCAGGACCGGGGCACGAACCCGCGTCCCCTGCATCGGCAGGCGGACTCTCAACCACCGCGCCACCAGGGAAGCCCGCTCATTCAGATTTTGTCCACTGAATATATCGATAGTAGCTGGCACTTGTAGGACCGGGGACCCTGTTTCCTTGCTGGCTGCCAGCTGGGAGGCTGCCCCCAGCTCCTAGAGGCGTCTTCCTGGACCTTGCTGGGAACCCCCTGGTTGCCAGAGCCAGCAAGGGCCGGCCAGTCATGCGCCAGCTGTCTGGTGTCCCCTCTGCTTCACATCTCTTCTGCTGCCTGGAGAAAGTTTTCTGCTCTTAAGGGCTCATGCAATGAGATTGGGCCCACCTAGAGCCCCAGGATAATCCCCCTATCTAATACCCCCGTCTGAGGTCTGTAGCGAAGCCCCTTTAATGTGACAGATGTGACAAATCACAGGTTCCAGGGGATGCACATGGACCTCCCACAATTACCCAGTCCATTTATGACAGCGTCCAGTGACACTGTTATTGTCACCCTCAGTTCACAGAGAAAGAAAAGGCGTAGATATTTTAAGCAAATTGGCAGAACCGTTAAGATCGCTGTTAAATGGCAAGACAGTTCTTCTGACTCGATGTGGAGCTGATGGTGGGATTTATAGCAGCAGGTCAGTCAGAAGCAGAGTAAACTTTGTGTTTTGGAGTACTTAAATGGGCCACTCTGATTACAGAAGTTTCGCCAAGAAGTCATCAGAGTAATTGCTTTGTTAGAGAAAACACCCACCTGGGGGATTTGGGACGTGAAGGACCCTTCCTCATGGGGTAAAGAGCGCATGATTCCACGTCCGGTTCTCGAATGGAAACAGCTGAGTCAACCCAGCAGGGATTCACATTCCTGAGCTTTAGAGAACCTGCTTCAAGGCTGAAGCAAAGTGCAGTAAACGGAGTTCATACTTCCGTTGATAGTTAGGAACGAGGTGCAGCTTGTGGCCAAGGAAACAGCAGGTGATGGTCACCAGCATCGAAGACCAAGCATGATTTCATCTGATCGTGTGGGTGTTTTTAATAGTTTTTCATTAGGATTTTTTTTTTTCCTTCTATAAGAAAGCAGAATCTAGAAATCCTAAGGCTTTTAACCTGGCCTTCAGGAATTTACCAACTGCCTGATACCCTTTGCAGAAATGTTGTGTGTCTGTGCCTGTGTGTGTGTGCTTACTGGGGGGAGGATTTATAGCTTTCCGTTCTTTTTCGAAGGGGTTGGATTCCAAAAAGTTTAAGAACACACCGCTTAGTCTGATATTCTTGCCAGTCAAGTATCAGATTTTGTTTAAAAATTAAATACCCCCTTTTAAACAAAGTTATACAGGCGCATAGTTTTAAGCGTCAAAAGTTCTACAGGATTTAGAACAAAAAACCAGCAGTCACTACCCCACCCTTCTCCACCCTGATTCCTGCTCCCCAGAGGCTTCCCCTTTCAACATTTTAGCTATTTCTTCCAGATTTGGGGTGAGAGACATCCTGCTAAGGAGGAAGACGATTTAGGTCACCTACCCACTCCTTGCACTCCCCACTTCTTTTTTCCTCTGTCCTCTCAGTACAGTTATGTTAAAGGTTTTGGTTAAATATTCAACACCACTTATTATGATTATGGAAATATTCACAGCTGAGATATGTAGTCTATTTTGATTACATTTCCCTTCTACAGTTTTTTTTTTCTTTTTCCTAGAGTTGAGAATTGCCCTGCTTTGTTTTGCTTTGTTTTCTGTGCTGTCACTTCTCCCCCTCCACCCCCCAAAGTTGCAGTCTCCTCTTTGTATATTCACATACCACAGGGCATCATCCAGTTTGTCCTTTTCTTAGGATAATTCTTCCTGAACCGC
>NW_006784492.1:1459622-1488601 GCF_000442215.2 Lipotes vexillifer
TGAACCGCTCACCAGCCTGCTTTCCTCTAAATTGGTTGCTTCCTAGACCTGCTGCACATTCCCTATCACCCTGAGAATTCCTTTCACCTCTTTCCCGGGTAAGGTGCCTCCTTCTAAAGTTTTCTCTCTATTTTGGTTGAGCATGCTCACCATAGCTTTGCAAGAAATAATTTTTTTTGAGATCTCGTGTAATGTTGGAACATTTTACTCTCGTTTAATTGATAGTTTGGCTGAGTATAGAATCCTGGGTTAGAAATCATCTTCCTGAAGAATTGGGAAGGCACTGCTCAGCTGACTTCCAGCTTCATCGTGACAGTTATGTGTCCGGAGCCATTCCTTTTTATGTGACCCGTGTTTTCCTCTGTGTGAGTTTTTAGGCTCTTCTAGGTATTCCTCGTGTTTGCAGATGTTGTGGTGGCCGCGCCGTGATGTGGATCTTGCCTCATTCATTGTGATGGGCACTGGGTGGGCGTCTTCTGTCTGTAGACTGCCGGTCCTCTGTTCTGATCCCGAATCTCCTTAAATGTCTTCTCTTTTCCCATTTCTTTGTCTTTTTGTTTTCCTTTTTGGGATTTCTCCAACTTCTCCAGTAAACCCTTCTCTGAATTTTGTATTGCTCTGATTATTTTAATTTCAAAGGCTCCTTTATAGTCCCTGAAAATATTTTTCAAAAATACCGTCTTTCCTTGTTTCGAGGCCGTGGTCAGAGATTTTATTACACCTGTATCCTGGAGGAAAGGTTTATCTTTTCACGGCTTTTCAGCTTGATTATCTAATAAAGCCTGAAGGATTTGAGAGTAGTTTCATGATACTTCCATAGTTTGAAAGAAAAATTTCTGTTCCACCCATTATCTATTCTTTAATATGGAAAAAAGACTTAATTTTCAGCCCTTGGTGTTATTAGAAGGTAGCTTTTTTTTTTTTGGCGGTGCCGAGTGGCATGTAGGGATCTCAGTTCCCAACCAGGGATCGAACCCGTGCCCCTCTGCAGTGGAAGTGCAGAGTCCTAACCACTGGACCACCAGGGAATTCCCTAGAAGATAGCTTTTGTATGTCCTCAAACACCTCCATTGAAAACACTTCTTTTCCATCCATGCCCACGCTGCAGCTGACTTTGCCTTTTGTTTTGTGTACTTAAGATCGTCCGCTTAGTTTTTTTTTTTTTTTTTTTGCTGTATGCAGGCCTCTCACTGTTGTGGCCTCTCCCGTTGCGGAGCACAGGCTCCGGACGCGCAGGCTCAGCGGCCATGGCTCATGGGCCCAGCTGCTCTGCGGCATGTGGGATCTTCCCGGACCGGGGCACGAACCCGTGTCCCCTGCATCGGCAGGCGGACTCTCAACCACTGCGCCACCTGGGAAGCCCCGTCCGCTTAGTTTTCTGTGAGGAGCCGCCACCGGTGAATTCAGGGTTTGGAAATCCAGTTTCCATTCACCTGACCCAGTGTCCATGGTCTATGCAGCGTCTCTGGGGGCAGTAGCATTGAGAAGGCTCCCTTTTGTGGGTTGTACTTTCATCATAAGTTTATCAAGAAAAGGAAACAGAGGTAGTAAACATGATGGATTCTTGCTCTGGACGTTAGATAGCGGTGTGACAAACGAGGGTTTTTTTTTTTTTTTTTGGCCGTGATGCACGGCTTGTGGGATCTCAGTTCCCCAACCAGGGATCGAACCCGGGCCCTTGGCAGTGAAAGCGAGGAATCCTAACCACTGGACCGCCAGGGAATTCCCAAACGGGGGCTATTTTTTGCTGTGGTAGGTGGAGCTAGGTTTGGGGACTGTCATCTAGTCTGGACCTTTCTGTCAGAAGGAGTTTACAGAAATGGCTTGTTGGGAGCGGGACACGGTGCCTCCTAGGCAGGTATTTGGTGAAGAGGTTTGCGGCGGATGTCTGAAGAGCAAGGAGAATACATCTGAAAACTGTTTTGGAGCCATACTTTTTGAATGACTTTTGAAACCTGTACGGGGTTTTCCCAAACATTGACAGCATGTGATTCCGAGTTACTTTAACTGTGAGAGTCAGGATGGCTCTTGAGGATGTGGGGCATAATGCTTTCTTTTTAAATCCCTTCTTCCCATGAATACAGATTTGTGTGTTGGGAGGTCCTAAGTTACGTGAGACCTTTCTCTCCAGATGGGTTGATTATTTGAGTTTTCCTGTGCTTGAAGTGTGACCCTCTGTCTTAGTTTGTTCAGGTTGCCGTAGCAGAATGCCATAGACTGGGTGGCTCATAAACAACAGAAATTTGTTTCTCACAGTTCTGGAGGCTGGAAGTCGGAGATCAAGGTGCTGGCAGATTTGGTGTCTGGTGAGGACCTGGTTCACAGCCGGCATATTCTTGCCATGTCCTCGCATGGTGGAAGGGACAAGGATGCTGACTGGGGTCTCTTTTTTTTCTTTTTTTTTTTTTTTTGCGGTACGTGGGCCTCTCACTGTTGTGGCCTCTCCCGTTGTGGAGCAACAGGCTCCGGACGCGCAGGCTCAGCGGCCATGGCTCACGGGCCCAGCCGCTCTGTGGCATGTGGGATCTTCCCGGACCGGGGCACAAACCCGCGTCCCCTGCATCGGCAGGCGGACTCTCAACCACTGCGCCACCAGGGAAGCCCTGGGGTCTCTTCTATAAGGGAACTAATCCCATACAGGGGGACTCCACCCTTATGACCTATTCATTTCCCAAAGGCCCCCCTCCAAATACTGAGACACTGGAGATTATTGGAATTTTGAGGGGACACAGACATTCAGTCTGTAGGACCCTCTAAGAAGCTCAGAAGGTGCTGTGTCTTCACGATAAGGGAGACCAAATGGTTCAAAAAGGCTAATATTTATAGTCTTTTGGAGTTTGTATCACCACCCCCGTCACTACCGGCACTGTTTGCTGAGTGCTTACTATGTCCTAGGCACCGTGCCAGACACTTTACATCTGTATCTCTTCTAGTCTGTTCAGCAACTTTGTGGGGTAGGTAATGTTCTCAATTTGCAGTTGCCAAAATGAGACGGAAGTCTCATGGTGGCCAGGGTTAACAATACCGTATTGTGTATTTAAAAGTTCCTGAGAGAGTAGATCTTGAGTTCACGTCTCACACACACACACACACACACACACACACACACACACACACATTGTTACTAAGTGCAGTGAAGGATGCTAAGGAGACTTACTGTGATCCTTTCACAGTACACATATATGTCAAATCGTTATGTTGTCTGCCTGAAACTAATACAGTGTTGTTAGTCAGTTACATGGCGATAAAAACAATGAGGTGAAGAGACAAGGAGGAACTCGCTCAAGATAACGTAGTAGGTGGGATCTGACTAGCGTGTGGCACGGCCCCTTTCTTTGTTAGGGCTTTCCAGCGACTGACACCAGGTGACTGGTGTGCCCGAGAGCTGTTACAGTGCAACCTCTCAGAGCCGGCCAGACCTAGCTGCACAAAGACGGCTGCCACCAGCGCCGAGAGACGTTTCACCTGAAAAGACAAGACCCAGAATATTTAGTGTGTCCCCCGAATGGGATAACCTCCCGGAACAGGTTTCTACTGATTCCCACCCTGCCTCCTTCCCGAGACTGGACCATCCTTCATACCACAGCAGGAGGCATTTCTGAGGCCCCTGAAATACTGGCCATCTGTCAGCATCCATTGGGCCTTAGGGAGGGTGGCCAGCATCACAGGCCCTGTTGGACCGGGGCTGGCGTTCCGGCTCTGCCACCCAGTCATCAACAGTGTGGAATGTTGGGCTGGTCCCTTAACCTTCCATGAGCCGCTTCCATAGGAGGTCAGTGCAGCACCTGTCGCCAGAGGAAAAGGCCAGGATGGCCGGGCTGCCTCTCTGAGGGAAGTGGTGGACGTTGGGGCGGGGGGGCGTCCGGTGAGCACTGAATGGAACGAGGCTGACTGGCCCTGTTGATAGTACTTACAGCCTTTCCTCGTGAGGAAGCTGATGAGGGGTTCTCCTGGCCGGGCCACCTTGAGGTAGGAGCCAGTGAAAGAGCTTAGAAGAAGGTAGCTTTGGGGACGGCCTGTGGAGGAGCGAAGGGGGTTTGTTACTATAAATAGCAGCCAGATGCCTGCTTTATCTCGCGACTCTCTGAGTCGTGCACAGCAGAGCTGGGGGATTGTGTCAGAGTGGGATTGGTGGCAATTTCAATTCAGCTAAAGCTGCCGGTTGAAAAATGCATCGATAGGTGAGAAAGCTTGGACTGCAAAGCAGAGCTGAGTCCAAGTTCTGGGTCTGTAACTTGAACTCTGACTTCGTAGGTAAAGGGAGGTCCACAGAACCCAAACGTTTTGTATTATGACAGTAAGAAAGGGCTTGGAGCGTCTGCATTGGTTGTGTACCAGCTCCTTTAAATGACCTCAAAGCATTTACACTGGAGCAAGACTTGATTTCTGGAATTTCTATTACTTTACCTTCCTGGAACAATCTCATTATGGTTCGAAGATTTTGGGGGTCAAAATCACATGGTCCAGCTACCTGTCTTGGAGCAAATTTAGGCACACGCATTTGTTTAAATATTTCAGGTGATATAGGCATAGACACATAGAGTAAAATGCTGAAGTTTGCATCCCTCCAGGGTAACCACTGTTACTAGTGAAGCTTGTATTCCACACATTTCTTGTGCATTATAAATATAATGGGAGTATACATATGTATTTAATAATATCTACCGTTTATTCGGTATTCAGGACGTGTCTATGGAGTTCCCTCTCCATGCCAACTCATTTTATTTTTAGAGCAGCCTTTTATTTTTTTTAATTTTTATTTATTTATTTTAATTTTGGCTGTATTGAGTCTTCGTTGCTGCACACGGGCTTTCTCTAGTTGAGGTGAGTGGGGGCTACCCTTCTTTGCGGTGTGTGCGCTTCTCATTGCGGTGGTTTCTCTTGTTGCGGAGCATGGGCTCTAGGCACGCGGGCTTCAGTAGCTGTGGCACGCGAGCTCCGTAGTTGTGGCTTGCGGGCTCTAGAGTGTAGGTTCAGTAGTTGTGGCGCACGGGCTTAGCTGCTCGGTGGCACGTGGGATCTTCCCGGACCAGGGCTCGAACCCGTGTCCCCTGCATTGGCAGGTGGATTCTTAACCACTGCGCCACCAGGGAAGTCCCTATTAGTCACAGCCCTATTACTGTGACTGTTTTACAGTGAGGAAACTGAGGCACAGAGAGGTTGGGGGCCTTGTCCAACATCACACAGCCAGGAAGTGTTGGAGTTGGGGTGTGAGCCCAGGCAGCCTGGCTCCAGAGCTCTGAGCAATCATTCTAGATTGCCCGTGGAGACCTCATGCTCGCAAACCTTGCCTCCAGCGAGAGTCCACGTGATATTTGTCAAGGTGGTGTGTCTCCCTGAGGTTTCTTTACCTCTTTAAGCCTGAGCCTAAGTCTTGGAATTGTTCTAAACACTGGCTGGGGCCCTTGAAGGCTGAGCAGAGCTACTCCTCAGGTCAGTCTAGCTGGCTGGAAGGTGGAGGGAGAAGGGGGGATATTGCCAGAGAAAGAGGCCAAGGTGGCTGGGCTCACTCCTCTGACGAAGAGGCCCTGGAGCAGCCTCATGACCCGGACCCACTGGACAGAAGAGGAGGAAGGAGACCTTTACCCGTGATGGGTGAGCTTGACAGCACGAACCACCTGTGTGCTGGTCCTTTTCCTGGAGCCGATGATACGAGGCGCCAATAAACCCAACTTCTGACCCTGCCAGGGCAGGGCAGGTATTTGTCCAGCCCCCTGTGAACATAAGTAATGTTCTCACATTCTCACAGCCAGCCCAGTGTTCCAGAACCGCTTTCTTTTTTTCTTTGGACAAAAGTTCAGTTTGTCTCATAGGTCCCTTTCTGCTAATAACAGTGTCACAGATTAAAGTTTTGTTTTTGGTTCTGAAGTGGATTTAGAGTTAATAAAGTCTGCTAAAAATACAACTATGGGGTTGTGTAGAAAAATCACTTCCTTATTATGGATCATATAATGTGAGTTAGAAGTGACCCATACCCAGTTGAACAATGGAAACAAATCTTGTCTTTTGGTAGCACTCTGGATACCACTGCGACTCGTGTGAATAAAAGGTACCCAGGTGCCAGGGTCACCAGTCTTCTCTTGGGGCGTCTTGTGTTCCTCCTCGCGGGGGAAGGTGGGCTGGGAGAAGGGGGCCCACACCGGCTGAGCACCCAATACTCGTCAACTACCTTACATAAGTGTCCCATTTGATACAATCTTAGAGGTAAATATTTCTATTGAAGATGAAGACAGAGGCTTAGAGATGTTAAGAAAGTTGCTCAAGGTCACATAATTATAAGTGGAAAAATGAAATTCTTGATGAACTCAGGGGTTTGTCCTCAAAGTCCTTGATCTTTCCTTAACACTTGGTTACTTCCCTGGACGGCGGTGGAGTGACTGAGAGCTCAAGAAAGTGAGGTTTTGTGGAAAGACGGCCTGGTGGATAGGAAGTCTCTCCAGACTTGGAATCTGCCTCACTGGGCTTCTAAATTAGGGGCTGACCATCTGGAGGGAAGCCCCTGGTTTAAGACTTTTCTTTGTGGAAATAGACAAAGAGCAACCACATGGAAAAGGCAAAAGCTATTTATTCAGAGCTGGCTTGTAGCAAGGGAGTCGGCCACAATCACTTGTGCCTGGCAGAGACCCAGAGGCAGGCAGAGGCGTGGGTGAACTTCCCAATGGAGAAAAGGGGGCTCAGGGTGCCTGATGGGGCTGGAGGCCTGGGGGGCTGGGGGGGTCTAGAAGCGGGGGGCATTCCTTGTGACTGGTCAGGGAGCAGGCGGGACCTTCTGGGGTTGGTCCTGAGTCGGAGGCAGGACAACGATTAGGGAGGCCGTCAGTATTGATCGAGTCCTGGCCGATTGTCCAGCGGTGGCTGTTTGGCTTCCTGGCTTGTCGCTAGAGACAGCAGTCTGCCCTCCTGCAGGTCCGACTCCCAGCAGGCTGGCTCCCGGGGCCGGCGGCTGCGGGCCGAGGGTCAGAGCCCTGCTTCTATATGGTCTGGCCCTTGTCATCGTATATTGTCTTTCATGTTTCTCTCGCTGGTAAAAATATTAAATAAAAAATTAGATGTGTTAGGAGTTGTTTGGATGTCACGCCTTCTGGAAAAAGTTCTTCACACTCACATTCAGAGTGACTCTAAACTGTTGGGCTTGATCCTATTTTAAAGACTAGAGAACTGAAGCTAAGAAAAATTAGGCAGAACCCACAGTAGATGGTTAAGCTCAGACCTGAACTTGGTCTTCTAATTGCAAGTTTTGTTTTCTTTGGAGGCAAGCTGGTATGAAATATATCTTGCCTTTGACAAGATAATACTTACTCTCTATTTAGTCCTTCGCCTAGATTATAAGCCTTTTTTGGGGTGGGGATTTTTTGATTTAGAGATTTTTTTTATTGAGAGTCTAGGACAGTCCTGAAAAGGCAATACAGATCATAAAATAATGCAGATTTTTCAGCTTTTTACTCTCAAAATATATCTCAATTGTCTTTTGATGTTGCAAACCTTCTGCTATAAAGATATATTCTAAGGGAGAAGTCCAGGCCACTTGTCTTTTAAGGATTGCAATTTTCTTGGTGAGAGAGAGAGAACTTTGTTAGTAACGCTTTTAATTTGGGAAGGTCTTCTGTGTTCAGTGAACTATATTTTCCATATGAGTTAGAAGATTGTCTTGAGACACAAATATAGTTTAGCAGTGAAGTTCACTCCCTTGATAATTAAACTATCTTTCCTTCTTTCTTTTATCCATTATAGTGATAGCGTAAAATCTGCTTCTAAAGCCACTGGGTTTTGCTGTCATCCAGAGAAGGGTGACCCCCAAATATGGAGCATTGAATACCAAATTATAAATTTGGTCCAAAAAGATTGTGCATGGTTATTTTGATATTGTCAAACTTCCCACATATATGAACTGAATAATGTAATTCATATATGAATTGATTGTGTGTGCATATGACTATAAACATGTATTTATTTATTTATGATGTAGGAATCAACGCTGTGTAAATAGCCTTTCTTACAAATTCCAGGTAGCCCTCTTATTCCAAAAATGGGGAAATTTTGCATTCATCCTTAAAGTGTACACGCGCTTATCTGATACCTCTGTATTTTAACAATGATGTTACTAGTGTCATGGATCTGTTTTGCCTACTCAGGTGGGGCTTCTTTGTTTGGTTTCTGTTTTGGTTATTGAGCTCATGATGTTACTAGTGTCATGGATCTGTTTTGCATCTTTCCTACTCAGGTGGGGCTTCTTTGTTTGGTTTTTGTTTTGGTTATTGAGCTCGTGATAACCTGTGTGAATTCTCTTCCCCATCTTGGCCACATTCTCTTTGTGATGGGTCATCTTTCTATCTCATTGGACTTTACTGTTTTTCTAACAGTGTGAGTTCAGGGCTCTGGGCCGAGCAGTTTTGTGAGAAATCATCTTCATCTTCTATAGTGGTGCATGTTTTCAAGGCAGGAGAAACAGCAGTTCTTATGGGGCTGCTTATCAACCTGGGAGTCCCGAGACCTGGCTTTGCCCTGCTTCAAGCAGGTAACTAGTTGAGTTACCAAAAAAAGCCAGGTCCATTCCCTGGTCTGTGTCTCTGTAAGTAGAATGGCAGATGGTGTGTTTCCTAATGTGCCTTCCAGCGTGGTCAGCCGCTGACCTGTTCTCTGCACCGTGCCAAGTACAGTGGAAACAACAAGGAAACGCCAGGCGCATTTGTAACCACTAGGGTTGCAATCTAGTGTCAGACACAGGACGGAAGCTGACAGCACTGGGCAGGGGTACAGAACGAAGGCATTTGGAAGGGCGGTTCCAAATCCCTCAGGGTGCTTGATGTGATCTGAGGAAGACACATGCAAAAAGGCACGAGGTTGCTGAGAAAAATCTCACTGTCCGTGTCCTGGATTATCTCACCAGCGGGAAGGTGGAGGACAGTGTCCTGAGTTTGCAGAAAGATGTGCTGTGGTTTACAGGGGCTTGCCCAGTCTGGACTCGACACTTAGGTTCATTCAGTTTTGTCCTCTGTTTCCTCCTTCCTGATGCACCCCCTTGTTTCTCCAGGAAATTTGCAGTGAATTTTTTGGAAAAACTTTATAGAAGGAATAGATGCTCACTGAAGGTAATTGAAATAGTAAGTAAGATGAAGAGCAAAGGTAAATCTTTCTTTTCTTGCTGTCTTTGGGGTGACCGCTATTTTTTTTTTTCTTTTGGCCGTGTTGGGTCTCCATTGCTGCGCGCAGGCTTTCTCTAGTTGCGGCGAGCGGGGGTGGCTACTCGTGGTGTGCGGGCCTCTCATTACGATGGCTTCTCTTGTTGCTGAGCACGGGCTCTAGACGTGCAGGCTTCAGTAGATGCAGCACGCGAGCTCAGTAGTTGCAGCATGTGGGCCCTAGAGTGTGCGGGCTTCAGTAGTTGTGGTGCACGGGCTCAGTAGTTGTGGCTCGTGGGCTCTAGAGTGCAGGCTTAGTAGTTGAGACACATGGTCTTAGCTGCTCTGCGGCATGTGGGATCTTCCTGGACCAGGGCTCGAACCCGTGTCCCCTGCATTGGCAGGTGGATTCCTCACCACTGTGCCACCAGGGAAGTCCCGGGGGGACCACTATTTAACAACTGCTGTATTTCCTTTCAGATATTTTCCAGTGTACATGCAAATATATATGTACATTTGGGGGATATTTTAAAAAAACAAAATAGTATTTGGTACATGCTGTCCCATGGCTCTACCCCAGCAGTACACAGGGACAGCCTTTTATGACGATACATTTGGATATGATATACTCCATTTGCCCTTGGAGAGCCAGGTACTAATAGCTCATGACAGCTGGCATTTACTGTGCATTCGCCGTGTGCCAGGTCCTGTTTGCTAAGCTTGCCACACAAATTAGGTCTTATGATTTTTCCCAACAACCCTATGGATGAACACTGTTATTATTAAACATTTTACATGATAAAACTGTAGTAGAGAGCAGCTAAGCTGCTTGCTCAAGCTCCTGGCATTATTTCCAAGAGAGACAACACATTTTTCAAAAGTCTTGTTAAATTGAAGCAATTTACATTTGCTCATTCCTGGAAGTATTTATTGAGCGCATCCTGTGTGTTGGGTGCTGTCCTGGAAGCTTTTCCTGAAAGCACATTTGGGATGGGGTAACGGGGAGATGTCCACAGGCACGGGGCCCCACTTGTGCAAGGAGGGAGGGGCCCTGTGGGGAGCAGAGGGCACGGGGCGGGGGTCTCTGGACAGTGCTTGCCACATCGATGTTTGCGCCAGTCTGGCCCAAGGCCCAGTTCTCGTACAGAGGCTTCCAGAGAGACCTGACTTTGATTTCGATTATGGCTCAC
Organism: Lipotes vexillifer; assembly: GCF_000442215.2. Taxonomy (NCBI): domain Eukaryota; kingdom Metazoa; phylum Chordata; class Mammalia; order Artiodactyla; family Lipotidae; genus Lipotes; species Lipotes vexillifer. The sequence continues at coordinate 1,469,932 of NW_006784492.1, forward strand.
CTGAGACTGAGTGACCGTTGATTTAAAACTGCCTGAGTCACGGCCTCCACGGTTAGTGCTGGTGCCCCTGTAGCTGGCCTGCTGTCACCCCCCAACTCCTATGGAAGGGGAGTCACCCAGGGACTAGAGTGATGTGCCTGCAAGCAGCTATGTGGGTGTAAGTGGGTTTGATGATGTTGTGATGGATCAGACTTTCCTGCTCTTTCCCACTTGGAAGAAAATTTTTCACTTGTCTTTGGGTTTTGCTGCGGGGCTGCAGGGTTAGAGCAGGGCCTGGCAGCTTGCTGGTCGATACACATGTTCTGCGAGCGCAATCACAGAGCTTTGGGAAATGTGGAAAGAGGTAGCACTCAGGGCAGTGGGGTCACTGGTTATAAATGTTTCTGTAGCAACGGCATCAGACTTGCACACAATGGCGTGGGTTTCGGCTATATGCTTTCCCCGCTATTTTGGCAAGTTTGATTTGGGTGTCTCCCGTACGGAAGCCATGACATCAGCTTCTGCCATCAAGTATTTATAGCAGTTGGTTACTTTTTGTGCTGTGATGTCTGTAAGGAAGTTGTAGCTCTCCTGTCCAAAGCCTGCTGCCTGTTTCACGGTGTCCCCAATTTCTGAGCACCTTGGGAGAGGGTGCTCTGGATGGAGGAAGTACCCCTCCCCATCTGGGGGTCTCTGATGACTGTACAAGTCAACTAGGCCTGTAATGAGTGTCGTCCGGGCATTTGCCAGGTGCCAGACCCCTGTCCTTCCTGTGCCTCCTCTTCCTTCTCCCTGTTTTCTTTCTTTCTTTCTTTTTTAAAAACATTTCTTATTAAAAATTGAGCAAGTATTTTGGTTTCCTTCATTTGCTGTTCTTTGCTAATTGCATGTAGAGTGAGCCTGGGACAGTGAAAAAGTTTTTACTTCCCTTCAGTGATGATAATAGCTACTCTTTTTTTTTTTTTTAAATTATTAATTAATTAATTTATTTTGGCTGCGTTGGGTCTTCCTTTCTGTGCGAGGGCTTCCTCTAGTTGTGGCGAGCGGGGGCCGCTCTTCATCACGGTGCGCGGGCCTCTCACTATTGCGGCCCCTCTTGTTGCGGAGCACAGGCTCCAGACGCGCAGGCTCAGTAGTTGTGGCTCACGGGCCTAGTTGCTCCGCGACATGTGGGATCTTCCCAGACCAGGGCTTGAACCCGTGTCCCCTGCATTAGCAGGTGGATTCTCAACCACTGCGCCACCAGGGAAGCCCGCTACTCTTAACTGAGAGGCTGACCTTGTACCAGGCATTGAGAAGTGGCTTTCAATCCTCACACTCAATCAGCTGGGATAGGTGGTGTTTACCCCCAGTTACTGAGGAGGGTGTTTAGCTCAGAGTGCTTGAGGGGCCCTCCCAAAGTCACACAGCTAGAAAGTGGCAAAGTAGAACTGAACACAGATTGTCTGCGTCAGACAGATGGTCTGATTCCAGAATGGGCTCTTAAATCCTGGGGCCAAAGAGCTGAACTTGCATTGGAATTGCTATGATGTAGAGGGCCTTTTTGTATCTTTGTTATTGACCCTAGACATTTCCTTGAACTAAACTTTCCTGCCTTCGATAAATACGAAGTATTTGAAAGTTTAAATTTCAGCCCTGAATTTTGCAAGATAGAGAAATAACACTGTAGGTTTGCTTTGGATATAAATATTTATTATCCAGTCACAGGGCTTTACAATGATGACCTTTTCCCCCACAATTAATGGGAAATAAAACCCTAATTAATAGACACACATACTAATCATTTTAATTTTTATACATTTTTAGCTGTTGTTCAGGCTTTGCTTGTGGTACGCATGTCAACGGGATCTGATATCATAGGTAGAGATCAGAATATTTAGGAAAAATTTTTCAAACTTTCCAACTAGACATTTTACATTGTTCAGTATACAGTTGGAATTAAAGCTTCACAAAACAATAGTTACCTGTAATATGGATGACGCACTAGCATATTTTTAATTTCATTAAAAAAATGGAGCTCGTTGCCTGGAGCAGTTGGACATCCACAGACCAAAAAAACAAAACAAAACAAAACAAACCAAAACCTTGACCTAAACCTCATCACACCTTATATACAAAAATTAACTCAAAATGGACCACAGACTTAAATGTAAAACTATAAGGCTCTGAGGAAACAAAAACATTGAGATTTAGAGCTAGGCAAAGAATTCTTCCTTGGACTCGACACAGAAAACACAGCCCATAAAAGGAAAAACTGATAAGTTGGATGTATTGGAGAGCACAGAGAATATAGCCAATATTTTGTGATAACTTTAAATGGAGTATGATCTGTAAAACATTGAATCACTATGTTGTTCACCTGAAACTAATTTAATATTGTAAATCAACTATACTTTAATAAAAATAAATAAATCAAACATGTCAGTTATCTGTGCAGAGGATGTAAAGGCAAGCTACAGACCAGGAGAAAATATTTACAAACCACAGGTGATAAAGGACTAGTATTTAGAGTATATATAAAAAAACCTCGAAATTCAACAGTAAAATAAGCAATCTAATTAGCAAATGAGTAAAAGACATGGAGACATTTCATCCAAGGGGGTGTACAGATGAGAAGTAGGCACATGAAAATATTTTCAACATCATTAGCCACCAGGGAAGTGCAAATTAAGACCACAGTGAGGTATCACTACCCACCTCCAGGAATGGCTAAAATAAAAAATAGTGACACCACCAAATGCTGGCGAGGGAACATAAAGTGGTGCAGCCACCCTGGAAAACAGTTTGGCAGTTTCTTAAAAAAAACTAAACATGCGGGATAGTTAGGGAGTTTGGGACTGACATGTATGCACGGCTATATTTAAAATGGATAACCAACAAGGAGCTACTGTATAGCGCAGGGAACTTTGCTCAATATTATCTAACGACCTAAATGGGAAAAGAATTTGAAAAAGAATAGATACATGTACATGTGTAACTGAATCACTTTGCTGTACACCCGAAACTAACACAACATCGTTAATCAACTATGCTCTAATATAAAATAAAAAGTTAACAACCAAACAAACAAAAAACTAAACATGCAACTACCATAGGACTCAGTATTTACAATCCGGGACAAATTTATCCAGAGAAACGAAGACTGATGTTCACACAGAAACCTGAACGTGAATGTTCATAGCAGCTTTATTCTTAATACCCAGAACCTGGAGGCAACCCAGATGTTTTCAGGGGCTGAGTGGGTTCATCCCTGAAGGGCTGTGGCACATCCGCTTCCATGGAACACTACTCTGCAATAAAAAGGAACATATTAATACACGCAAGAACCTGGATGAATCTCCAGAGAATTATACTGAGTGAAAAAGAAAGCCAATTCCCAAAGTTTAAATAAGTATAGGAATCCATTTATATATAGCATCCTTGAAATGACAAAATTGTAGAAATGGTGAACAGATTAGTGGGCCAGGGGTTAAGAAGCGGGGAGGAGGTGGTTGGGGAGTGGGAGTGACTATAAAAGGGCAACGTGAGGAATCCTTGTGGTGCTGGAAATGGTCTGTAATTTGACTCTTCTGATGCCAGCATCCTGGTGTGAGATCTTACTACGGTTTTGCAAGACGTTACTACTGGGATAAAGTGGGCAGAGTATGTGGGGATTACATGTATATGTATAAGCGAATCACTTTGCTATACCCCTGAAACTAACGCAACATTCTAAATCAACTGTAGTCCAATATAACTTCTTATTTCTTATAACTGCATGTAAATCTACAATTATTTCAAAATAAAAAGTTTAATTATTTAAAAACATGCTGGCTGCTAAGCATTCAACTGATTTCATTCTTTACTGGAAAACTCCTCTAGAGGAATTTAAATAAGAGCTTTTGGCTTTTTGAAAATCATTAAGGTTCTTCTGAGATTTTATTTGCACATTATAAAGAAATCAATGCAGAAAAGCACACACGTGAATGTTTTAAAAATCACTCCAATCCCACCCTTCAGAAATTACCATAAATTTGAAAAGTATAATATTTCCTTCACCACACATTTAATTTGCTTTCCTTCTGACGGCTATCATGGCAGTGATTACTCTCATTTTGACATTAGGAAATCAAGGCTTGGAGAATTTAGATGACTTGATCAAGGGCAAATGCTGAGTAAGTGGCCAGGAGCAGAGCTGGCTCCTGTTTGTTAAGACCCTTCCCAGTATCTTGTCTCGGCTCAGCCCTGCCCTTCCTTCTCCTCGTCCCTGGGAACAGTGATTCTCCAAGTGTGGTGCGCCGGCCCGCGCATCTCTGTCACTTGGGAGCTTGTTACAAATGTGCTCACCTATGGAATCAGAATTTTTGTTTTGATAAGGCCTCTGAGTGGTTCTGAGGAGACTGAAGGCTATCGCCTTGGTGATGTTTGAACAGCAGGCTGGTGCACGTTAAAAAACAGAAAATGAGGGGCTTCCCTGGTGGCGCAGTGGTTGAGGGTCCGCCTGCCGATGCAGGGGACACGGGTTCGTGCCCCGGTCTGGGAAGATCCCATATGCCGCGGAGCGGCTGGGCCCGTGAGCCATGGCCGCTGAGCCTGCGCGTCCGGAGCCTGTGCTCCTCAACGGGAGAGGCCACAGCGGTGAGAGGCCCGCGTACCGCAAGAAAAAAGACAAAAAACCCCCCAGAAAACAGGAATGAACTTTTGCCACTGCTTCTGCTGCTCCTTCACTGTGCTTACTTCTGTTGTGATTCATGGATTGTCTGGTCATGTGTGTCTCTTGTTCGGTTCTGAGCTCCAGGTTGTGTAGCAGGTTCTTCGGGGTCATCCAGCTCATCCAGGCTCTCAGAGAGCTGTTGACTAGATAGAGGAGCCGGTGAACTTGACATTTTGATGATCGCTTAGTTTCTGTCCCAGCCTCCAGCATCTGGAGACTAGCCACCTAATGGTGGTTGCCACTGAGTTCATTTACGTGCCTTCCTTCCCTTCCACAATTTTAAGTGTCCAGTCTGGTCTGTGCTGGACTTGGGAAATCAAAAACGATCGCACGTGTCCCTCACCTGGAGTTGCTCCTGCGTCTCAAATGTAACCTATCCACATCGTTCTTCCAGACCTGCTTCTCTTGCCTGGTTTGTTTTTACTCAGTTTATGGCATCCTTACTCATCCATCTTTCAGACTAGAAACCTCCATGTTCTTAATCCCCTTCTTTCACCTCTGGGTCTAATTGGACCTCACCATACATTTCTTTCAACTGTATTTTTTTCCTCTATCTAGCCTCACTGGTATGGCCCCGGGCTAGAACCTCATCGTGTTGCATTTGTTGTAATAAACATTTAATTCCTTCTCTGCCTCATCAGAGAATACTTGCCGCACTGCGTTTCCACATCGCCACTAGAATGATCTTTCCGAAACGCAAACGAGCTCAGCCTACGTAACCATCTCAACAAGTGTATGCTTTTTGTTAGCCATTTTATTACCTATCTTTGGGCATCCCAAGGATTCTAGGGAGACAAACCTGCTCATGTCTAAGATCATGTAAGAATCCTTGGAGGGACCATGTGGGATGTTGGCAACAGTATTGGTTCTAGAATTGACACATACATGCTGCTGTGTTGAAAATGGATAACCAACAGGGACCTACTGTATAGCACAGGGAGCTCTGCTCAATATTCTGTAACAACCTAATTGGGAAAAGCATTTGAAAAAGAATAGATACATGTATACGTGTCAATGTAACTGAATCACTTTGCTGTACACCTGAAACTAACACAACATTGTAAATCAACTCTACTCCAATATTAAGAAAAAAAAAAAAAAGAGGCCTCTTGTTCTGGTTCTTGTCCTCCTCGCTGGAAAAGTTACTTGATTTCTGTGAGTTTTGGTTTCATTCTCTTAAAATAGGGGTGTGATGAAACATACTGTGCAGTCACACAGGGCTGCTGGGAGGAGCAGAGGAGATGCAGGGCGGAAATCCTTGGCAGCCTATAAGGCGTTCCGTGCATGTGAGGGGCGGAGCGGTGTAAACAGCATTTCTGGAATAATTGTATGAAACGCTTTAAAGCACGGTCTCATAGGTCTGCCTGATGACACCCGTGGCTGCCTGCCTGATGACACCCGTGGCTGCCTCCTATGACAGGGGAGGCCCAGCTCAGCTCAGAGTCTCTCTTGTTGCAGAGTCAGAGATGCCCAAGAGGATGCCCCTCCCCCGCCCTCAGCCTAGAAAAGAGGAGGCTCTTTCCTGCCTATATTTGGTGGCATCAGCTCAGTGCTTTAGGGACGACGGAATGAGCAGTGGGTTGTGGAGAAGAGAGCTCACTGCCCACTAGCCAGTTAGCCTGCACCCCACGGTGATGGGGTGGGGCAGGGAGAACGGGGAGGGGAAGTCGCTTCATGGTAACTTGCCAAAGGCTTTCTGAACCCGTCTGCGCACAGAAGTGACCAGCATGAAAAGTAAAAGATCTGTTAGAGGCAGATGGACTGTAATAGCCCCGTACATTTATGGCTTTTGCGGCCTCAAAACAGCCCGTGACAGAGCTGCCAGGACTTGATAGCTTTCTGGGGAATGCTGGGTCAGCCAAGGGGCTGGGGAAGGGAGGGAAGACCCGTCCATGCTCTGCTGCTCTGACCTGGCTGTGGTTACTGAAAAGAGACGCCTAAGTGGGATCTCTCAAGTACTTTTCTTAACCTCTTTAGGCTGCAGTAATTTTCATTGGTAACAGCAAAGGGCTTCTATGACAATTAGATGTGATAATGCAGTAATGTATGTGGAAGTTTAGGAGACTTGCAGGAAATGAGCTTGAATTAGGGGCAGTGGGGAGCATTTGGCACATAGAAGGTACTTCAGATATTTGAGGAATGAATGAATGAATGCATGAATGAATGTGCAAATGAATGATAATCCCTCAGCTGCTGGGGTGAGAACCAGAGCATGTGTGTCCCGCTGTCCCAGGCTACTAAGTAGGATGGGTGCTTAGTTCTCTGCTTTCCCTTTGGACTTTTTAAGAATGGGAAAAGGTCCTTCCTTGAGTTATTTTTCTGGTCAATGGCAGAAGCTCCTTTTTATCACTGTTAGACTCTGGAGCTTGAAGTCACACCTGTCTTTTTTTATACTTGACCCTCTCATTGAACTGTTGGCCACCCTGAGACCAGAGAGGAGGATGGACTTACCTAAGGTGACATTGCATATTGGCCCCAGGGCCAGGACTAGAGTCCCCAGCCCCTTGATTCCCAACAGCTCTGTTTTCTGTATTGTGCTGCTTTTCTGTTTCCATCCTTGACAAGACGGTAAATCTAAATTGTACTGTGCTCTTTCAGCGGGGAGGGTGCACTTTAAGAATGGCAGGTGGCCCAGACCTGAATTTTTCTTTCATGCTGTGTTCTCATGGCTCAGAGTTAATCCCTGGCTACTGACCGGGAAGATAAAGGAAGCTGTTTTGTATGTAAACTTATACAAGAGTATTTTTCCACCTGGGAGTTTATTTGGTTTGGACTGGAATAAATCTCTGGCACTGGTTTCTTTATCCTAAAAGCAGAGAGAACTGTAAACACTTTTTTAGGGGGTTGAGCCTGACTTGTCTTACTTGACCTGGGTCCCTAGTGCTTAGAGTCTCAATAAGTGTTGGTGAACTGGGCGGAAGTGTGCGAGCGTCAGGGCGGTGGATTGCACCGCCTCTCCTGAAGTGGAGGGTGCACGCTCACTGCACACCTGTTGAAACAGAATGGAGCCTGGGCATCTGTAAGTTTTAAAAGAGCCCCAGGTGACTGTGGTAGACAGTGAGGGTTGAGAACCCCTGTCCAAGGTGAGTGAGAGTCCTAGGTAACACAAGTGTTTTCTGCTTTCATCAGCTTAGAAGGGTTTTGGGTGCTTTGGGGTGATTAAAGAACATTGTGCAAATAGATGTGGCACTTACATAAACACCAGATCCTGCTACCATCTACCACGGATATGTTTACCAGTCCCTCAGTTTATTCTGATGTCTATGCATTCTGCTTTCTCTTCATGGAATAACAATTTGACAGTTAGTTATGCAGGGCTACTACAAGTCTGGTTTGATTGGCATGGAATGACCTGGGGTGAAGTGCTGTGTAGGTATTTGTTGCACTCCTGTCTGGTCCAGCTCTGTGCCCAGCAGCTGATAAATATTACCTCTAAGCAACGGCTGTGGAGTCAGGCTGCCTCGGTCTTGCTGACCAGCCGTGCAATTTGGGGAAAGTTGTTAAACTTGTCGGAACCTCACTTTCTTCCTCCATAAAATGGGAAAACAGGTGTCACTATCATCTCACAGGATGGTTCAGAGGTTTAAGTGCAAACATGTATATAAGTGCATAGCGTAGCGCCTGTACCTAGCACATAGTAAGTGCTCAGTAAAGTTGTTATGATTATGTCATCATCATAGTTTTTCATTAGGTTTTTTTTAATAGTTTAGTTTTTCAATGTACGTATTCAAAGTTAATAAATTTGTCAAAGATAATTCATCCTTAGCCCTTGAACCAAGGATTTCTCTAGTTTTAACTGGTAGGGTTAATTCACCACTTAAACACGGGCCTCTTTAGCACCTTGTTTCAAACGAGTGTAGCCAAGGGATTTCACAATTGGAACCTTGCGTCTGAAAGCTGATTTTAATCCGTATGAGTGATCAGTCGTGGAGCTCCATTTGTTTCTTTGGTTTCTTCCTGGACACTCGTCTGCGGTGAGTTCTGGTACTGAGGGGATGGTTTTATTGCGGCTTCATTAGTAACCTTAGGGAATATGATCTTACGCTGTAGGAAGCTCTGAGATGGTGTTATTTATGTGCCATCTGGGCAAGGTTATGTGCTTCCCATGGCTACCTGTGCTTTTTCTTCTTAGCTCTCTCTCGGCAAGCTGATATTTTTTTTGTCCGTTCCCCATTAGACTCGAAGTTCTATTTGAACCAGGACTCTGGTTGTTCTTGTCACCGCCAGGTCCTCCATGCTTAGCAATGTCTCGCACATAGTAGGTGCTCACTAAATATTTAGCGAATGATAATCCAGCTGAACACAGGATAAATCCACAAGTTAGGATTTAAGCTGTGTGGTATGAATCCGACATCCACCCAACTTAGTACATCAGTTTTGTTAATGCAAGTTGAAAATGTTTTAGTAGCTAAGTTAACTTCAGTAGTCATTTATTGAGGGTCGTACAGGCCAGGCATTGTGGATAGAAGGACGGTATCTGATCCCTGCCCTCATGAACAAGCGGTCTGGTGAGGTGGATGGACACACAGCTGTGATATAAGCTGGTACGGGGCACACTGTGTGCCCTTGAAGCAGAGGGTAGGGATTGTGCTTTATGAACACGGGTGCTTTATGAACACGGGTGACAAGTCCAAACACAATGGAAGTCACTTGTTACATATTCATGCTTGTTACATATTCATGCTTGTATATTTTACAGGAAGCACCTACCTTTAAGTAGGTGCTAAATAAACTCTCTGATGGCTTTAATATGGATTGCATGGCTTTTGGCTGGGTCTCCTTTTTCTTTCCTTCACTAGGAAAAAAATCACAGGGTAGCATTGCTGCAGGAGCTGTGGACCAGAGGCTAGGCGAGTAGCTTTTGGTTCTGGCTCTGTCACTAAACCAGACTATATACTTCCATTACTTGGGCACCAGGAGGGCTGGGCCATCTGATGTCGAAGCACCTTTGAGTTCTGACTCTGAGACTGATCCTTTCAATCCATCTTCCTCGGGAGTGGAGAAAGGACGGGGCAATTTGGGAATTGTTTACCTCCGCTCCTGGGACTCTGCAGCCTAATTTTGGGTGAAGGTCGCCGTCAGCGAGCTCACGGAGAAGCACCCGCGAGCTGTCTGCTTGGAGCTCAGTTGTGAGGGGTCCACAGTGTCTTAACTTTCCTCGGCGTTAGTGGAAGCAGCACTGAGGTCAGGGCGTTAGCGGATGCTGAACGCATTGAAGCAGAACTCACGGAATCTGCCCCGAATGTGTTTTCAGGATTCCACCCAGCGTGATGTCTCTGGATTCAGCACAGGAAATTGAATGTCATCATGTGACATTCGAATGCTCTTTTACCTTTGCTACAGGAATGTGCAAACACAGCTGTTGAGTCTAGCGGAGGCAAACCCCTTCTCTGCTCAGCCCTGCTCTCAGTTTGGGTGACTTCAGACCCACGGAGGAGATAAAACGTGGTCTTGTATGTCAGCTTGCTTCTCTCTTGGAGACCTTGGAGGGAGTGACGCAGTGCCAGTCGCGGGCTGTTTGCACCCGAGCCCTAGACCCCGGCTGCATGTTACGTTGCTCTCGCTTGGGAGAAGGCGGGGGTGAGGGAGGGGAGGCTCTTGTCTCAACTTGATTTTACATGCTTGTTATTAATGGTAACCATGGTTTCTTACATTTGTGTTTTGCTTCATAGTTCACTAGGAATTTTTAAATCCATTATCTCATTTTATCCTTTCAGCAGTTCTGTGAAAAAGGCAGGTCCGCGTTCATGCCTCTGTTTTCCAGTGACTTTACCGTGACTTGCAGAAGTTGAGAGCCTTGATCAAGGTCGTGGGCTGAGTTAGCGGCCGAGCTGGGAGTAGGTCTCGGACCTCTGGTGACCCCGTTCCTTCCTTGCTGTCACACCAGTGCTCTGCACCCCATAACGGCACACGTTCGGGTTAGTCTTCTGTGGGTCCCTTACATCTGGGGAGGGGTTCTGGGAGGTTTCAGTTCAGTTCAGAGCCTTTCGATGTCCCGTCCTCTGTCTCCTTCCTCCCGATGCGTCGGCATCCCTGAAGGCCGCAGGCTGACCTTGTGTGTGGGGCTGTGTGAACCTTCTGAATGAGCTGTAGACGGGGGACCCCCGCTGTGCCCACCTCCACATGCCCGGCTTGGACTGACCTGAACATCACTCTCGTTACAGGAATGGGGTTTGGTGTGTGCTAGGTTCTTTTCTTTTTGATTCAAGCTAGTGAGGGCCAAAGTGGAAACCAGTGATGGCAGTGAGCGAGCTGCCTTAAAATCGTGATGTAGAATCTTCCGCTCCCCAGTGTGAGCTACTCAGGGACATGGCTGGGTCACGTTCATCTGTGTCACTGCCGCAGTGCTACCTGGTGTCTGGGTCGCAGTCAGCGTGTGATCGGTGCTTGCTATGCCTGAGCGTAAGGCCAGCAAAGGTAGTAAATCTGGAAAACGGCAAGTCAGTTAAAGGAATTTTTACTAAAGACTTTGCAAAAGAAATCTTTTTAGAAAAGTGGACCTGTTTCTCGGTTGGGATTTAATTTCAGCTCCGAAAAGCAGCTGTGTGCCCACAGGGCTTTGGGGTTTCACTTCGTGACACATGAACTTAATTCGATGTCGTATGACTTTGTTATCCTTTTGTGGCTTTACTAGACCTTTCTCCCAAATGGAGTAGATTTTTTTCTATAAAATCACACTTCCTTTTTGAGAAGTCTAACAGTAATTTTATGGGATGATCTCCTGCTTGTTCAACCCGAAAGATGACGGCCCGCCAAGAGCCAGACACACTGCTTTCGGCTCTGGGAATGGGGTCTGGTTTCCGCTTTCGCAGCCAAAGGGAGAGGGGTGCTGTCAGAGCTGAAAAACAAGACACGTGTCTGTGTCCTGGTCCTTCCCCATTGCTGTTCCATGTCTCTAAGCTGGCATCTCTTTTAGCTTTGAGGAGCTGAATGGGTGTGTGTACACGGGCTGTAGGAAGTAAGGTGTCCTGGTTTTCTCCTGTCCAGCTCTCTGACTTTGGATAAGTCACATGGGGCCACTGAGTGACCTTCCCTTTCTGTCATGCTTTCCTTGAAGGGTTTTTTGGAAGAGTGAGTGAAAGTGCTTTGTACTTTTTAATAAGTTGAGGTATTGTTGATTAACACAATTATATTAGTCTCAGAGGTGCAGTGTAGTGATTCAGTACTTTTTATAGATTACACTCATTAAAAGTTATTGGAAGATAATGGCTCTAATTCCCTGTGCTATGCGTACTTTTAAATTTTGGAAAATTTCAAGCCTGTGTGTATTTTTGAAACACATGTAATTGGCTGGGCTCTGGGCACTTGGATTTCAGGACAGTCCCACCTCCCTACTGGTAAGAGCGCCTCCTGGGCCTTAGCTGTTGTGCAGACAGACAGCATGGTTCGTGCCTCGACACCTGCTTTCCGACTGGGAGTCTGGAGCTTGACACGCCAGGCAGAGGGGGCCCATGGGACCAGCCCCCACTGAACTCTGCACTGGGTCTCTGATGAGCTTCCCTGGGGGACAGTGTACTTCACACGTGTTGTCACTGTGCGACTCCACTGGGAGAGGATTCTGGAAGCTTGTGCCTGCTTTCCTCTGAATTTCGCCCTGTGTGCCTTGTCGGTTTGCTGACTCACTTTGTACCTTCCCGCTGTAACAAATCACAGCTCTGAGTGTGCCTGTACACTCTCTTGTGAGTCCTCCTAGCCGACTGTCGACCCTGGGGGTGGTTGATAGAGGGAGGTCCTTTTCTTTTCTAAGCATTAATAAATATGTAGATGTTTTTAATAAATGGGTATTGTATCTTTTTGAGATCTCTTTCATTCAGCAAACACCAATGAGCATTTTATCATATCATTAAATATTCTTTCAAAACATGATTTAGAATTATCTCAAATTGTGTCTTAAAGGTTTATGCAATGTTAGGAGTTGGAATTTTCCAATTCATAGCGCTATTATAGGTAATGAAAATCCTTGTTTGTAGAACTTGGTGTTCATCTGTGATTATTTTCCTGGGACAGATTGTTCTTGGAGTGAGAAGGTGACAGGAGGTGATCACGTGTGCGATCTGATAGACACGCTACATTGCTCATCAGAAAGGTGGTCTCCGTCCACACCACTGTGAGCGGTGCACACGGGCAGCGCTCTCCGTGCATCCTCGCTGATACTAAATATGATCATTTGAAACAGTTATTCGTCCATTCGATAAATAACTGATGGTATATTTTAACTTGCATTTTTGAGTGTCAGCGAGGTTGAGTGGTTTGTCATGTGTTCGTTCGCTCTTTTTTCTAACTCATCTGTTCATATCTTTTGGATCGAGAGTAGTGGGATTTTCCACCTTTTGCCCAGATATTTTCTGCCTCTTATTCTGGGCTGTGGCGGTGATCTTTGAGGCAGAAGGCCCTACACCCTCCCTCTGCTGTGTCTGCTGTATGCCTGCACAGCTGGATGTCCACGGCCGGTGCTGGAGAAGTGGGCTTTGGTTAGGATGAGAAGCGTGGCATCTGTCACCCACTGACTCAGCGCATCCTTAAAAAAGAAGGCAGCAAGTATGCGTCGCGGTTAGTATCTGCCGTGGGAAAGAGCCAGTGAAATCCCGGGGACGACAGTGATGGCGGTGGCAGCTCTTGGGAAGAGACTGGACAGGAGGAGACCCTCTACATGTCACTGTTGCTGTAATGGTGTCAGTATCTCCACCAGGATGGCTCCACGCCTTTATCAGGAAGTATGAAAAAGACCCACAAAGGGAGAACCTGAATAAGTGAAATAATCCCGCAGAATTGTGAAAACAACTCAGGAGATGGTTGAGGGCAGAAGCGAAAAGTCAGTTGTGCTGAGGATGTCTTCAGGGGGAGTATAGATCCCGTTACGGCTGGGTTCTGCGGAGGCACATGTGGCTGCCGGAAGATGTTAGGGTCGGCGGCAAAGTACGATGCAGGCCTGGACCAGCTGCCAAGGCGCCCCCTTCTAGCTAAAGTGGCCTGGCCTTTTACCTCCTTTTGGGAGACAGGCTGTCCGTCCCCACGGACCGTCTGTTACTGTGTTCGTTTGAGGTGGTCTGGAGGTGCCTCGTGGGTTGTGGGAGTGTCGCAGCTAAAGCCCCCTCAGGCCCCTTGGGTGATACAGCAGGGATAGCGTGTAGTATTCATCCCACATGTGTGCAGTTATTCCTGAATGCTAGGAGGACGCTCTGGAGGGACATATGACATTCTGTTACCATCAGCTGCCTCCGAGGATGGGATTGGGATTGGAGATTACAGTGAAGGGGGAGATTTCCCTGTTTTGTGTAAGTCTGAATGTTTCTTGTGCTGTTTTATTATTCTCTGAGTCTCGACTACTTTTAAGTTTTGATAACATTTGCAACTAAAGCAAGATTTACTTTTGAAAATTTGAAAAAAGATACTGAATAACCTGTGACCATGGAGAAAATACGTGGTTGCCTCATATTTTCCTCCTCGGTTTCCTCACCTATAACGTGGGGATGATGTGGGACTGATTTAATAGGGTTGGAGCGAGAGAAAACTCAGAGCCTGGCACCTTGTCAGTGCACAGTAAACGTTGTTATTATTTCAAGTTTTAGAGGAAAAAGTACTATGGGCTGTTGCCGTGTTGGAAAGCACTTGAACTCAATGCCATATAAGTCGTGTAGTGGAGAAAGCATCAGTTTAGGCATCAGGAGACTGCAGCTGTGTAATCTGGGCAGCTTTCTGGATTCCCTGCTCCCCTGTTCTCTCACCTGTAAAAGGGAAGCATGTCTGTGTTGCAGGACTGCGGGGGAGGGTTACAGGACACGCGACAAACCTGAAAGTTGCCTGAGGTGATAGAGCAAGAAAACACAGGAAGCAGTATTTATCGGCGGAGCAAAGTGTTGCCTGTGTGTGTGGCAAGCTGCTGCCTCCTGTTTTTCACGTGTCAAGGGAAAAGGGGTGGCCTCGTGGAATCCATCTGACAGCCGTCTGATTTGGCCAGTTGTCGTTTGCTGTCATCAGAGCAGCAGTTGCTGAAGGGACAGCTTGCCTTGATCTGCATATTTGGGTGTTTGTGCTATGTATAAACAATTAGAAAAGACGTGGAAGCCTGTGTAGGCAAGCTGGCAAAGGCGGCAGAACACGGACCTTCTGTTAGCCCGGGTTGCACGTGCGAGGCACGAGGCAGTGAAATAAACAAACACATTTGCTGCTACTTAAAAATTTCTCTTAAAAAGAAAAGAAGGCATTCAGCCATCGGCCGTATGGTTTCGAGATTTTTCCTTGAAACGTGTGAGTCGGACTATCAGACATCTGAAATCTGAAGCTGTTTTAAAACATTGCCCTAATTTTGATGAGTTCCCCGCCACCGCCTTAGCACACATACACTTGTTTTTTCTTTTCCATTATGAGGAGGGAAGGATGGAGGGGAAGAGAGTGTCAGTTTGCAAAGGCTTTTGTTCCAGTCGGTCTGTCCTGCCCTCCCTCTGGTACCCTGTTCCCTGTTGACATTTCACGACGTGGGCCTCGGTGCCTTGTCCGGCGGTAGAGACATTTGTTCTCCCCTTTCCTGCTCTGTTTTTTCCTAGAGCATTTCTTGCCCTCTGAGGTGTGACTTGGTTTGTCTGTCTCCACCTCCCTGAAGGCCGAGATTACTGTCTGTTGTGTTCGCTGCTTTGTCACCGGTGCCTGGCACGAAGACTAGTCAATACTTGTTGAATGAATGGGCTGAAAAAAACCTGTTATTCTTCCTGCTGCCACGTCATGAAAAATGCTTTTGGACAAAAGCTGTCTGGAAGGGAACGGGGAGCAGTGTCAGCAGTTGGGGTTGTGCAGGTGGCTGCCGGATGGCTTTTCATCCCAGATACCTCACCTGGAGGAAGGTGTGTGGCCGGAGTACAAGCACGGAGAGGGGAACTTTGGGAAATTAGCTCAGTGCCCCAGCTTTTCAGGTAGGGATGTGATGTTGCCATCTGTGTTACGTGAAGAGCTGCTGGAGCCTAGACTCTCAGGCTTCTAAAACCCAGTGCAGGGCTTCCCTGGTGGCGCAGTGGTTCAGAACCTGCCTGCCGATGCAGGGGACGCGGGTTCGTGCCCCGGTCCGGGAGGATCCCACGTGCCGCGGAGCGGCTGGGCCCGTGGGCCGTGGCCGCTGAGCCTGCGCGTCCGGAGCCTGTGTTCCGCAACGGGAGAGGCCACAGCGGTGAGAGGCCCGCGTGCCGCAAAAACAAACAAACAAACAAAAAAACCCAGTGCAGATGAAAATCAAGCTTGAGGCACAAGAAGGTGATTTGCCCAAGGTCACCCAGGTAGAGCCTGTCTTCCCAGAACCTTTTAACTGCTCACCACACGCCCTCTTCACTGCTAAAGCCATCCGCCTTGGCTCTGAATATGTGATAACAAGGGAGAGGATGTCCTCAGGTGTCCCAGGATGCAGAGAAAAAAAAAAACCCAGCAGCTTGAAATAACGTTCACAAAAGTTGTATCCAGGGTGAGTGGCGGTTTTCCACAATTCCTTTACGTTTCACAATGTGTTTCGTTTTCTCATAAGTTTTATAAAACAAATAAGACCAAAGAAGGAGTTGGGGGAACAGCAACTTTAGAAGAAGGAAAATAATCAGATCCGAGAGTTACGATTTCTCTTTTATTCCCCATCTAGAGCTTGAGGCTCTGTCTGAGGTACAGCTGGGACCTGACGAGGGGCTACTGTGTGGCTGGCTGGTCATCATCCACGAGTTTAGAACAACAGATGCGGCTCCGACCCTACCCTCTAATAGTGGTCTTATTAATTTTAAATTGGGATGACGGGGGAGCAGATGGCGAGGTGGGGTGCATATTTAGCTGTTTGGCCATCGATAGCTGTTACTTCCATGCATTGCACTGGGATTTGAGACTGGCTGAGCCCACGGAGCACTGGTGATTATCCGTCCCCTCACCAGCTGGGCTGTCTTTCATCGCCTACTCCAGAAGGATCGCTCCTGTAGCAGTTAGTAAAGATAGATTGCTGATTGTTTTGAAAGCATGAAAGTTTATTTGCACCACCCCAAATTCTGAAGCAGAACTATCCAAAGGTTGTCTCCTCTAGTGTAGTTCAAATCTGGGCGATTTTAAAAAATTACATTAGCAAACAAAAGTCTTCTTTACTCGTTAATTGTGTATATTATTGACGTGAGTGAGGTATACTCCACTGCAGAGGCCCTGGGACTTTGTTGACACGAAGACGTGAAACTTCCAACATAAACTGGATTCTCTAAACGATTATCCGGGCATGACGCCGTGCACCAGAGACATCCGTTTATTAAAGAGATCTCCTTCTGCTTTGTCTGTGTTCACAGTTTACGTCAGTGTTTAAAAAACAGCAATAGAGCTAGTCCAGCCCCCTGCTCATACCTCCATAAAATCCAAGGGAGCTTGCAGGGTGGCGCGTTCCCTGCCTCGCAGAGTTGGATGGCTCAGCCGTTGAAGGTCCTTTCCTGGCCGCGCACCTTTCCCCTCCACCTCTGCGCTCTCATCAGAGGGATGGCGCTGCCGCAGTCTTCCGAGGCCCTGCAGGCTCGCGGGGTGAGGCATGGGGCTGCTGCAGCGCCTGCAGACCCGGCGGAGGTCAGTCTTGCCGCTGCTGCTGCCTCTGGTCCTTGTGTAGCACAGTAAGCATATGTCGTTCCGCCAAACAAGAGATGAAGGTGGTGGGAATGGGATCTCTTCACCACAGTGCTCCGGGTATTTTAATCGTGGGTGGAAAGCCATGGAAAAGTCTGTGATACCCGACATTTGACGTCAGAAGGAAGTCAGGGATGTGAAATGAGAATAGAGAAAGTTCCGGTGTAACAGGTGCACCAGCTTCATTAGATGAGCCCTTCTTCCACTTCCTACGAGGCAGACACGGACGATCGCTCCGTCTCACATCTTACTTATGAGTTTGCCTTACAGTCACGTGCAAAGTTAACGTGATTCAGTGATACTTGTAATCATCAAGAATGTCCTTCTTGCAGGTTCTAAGAGGTCAGGATTTATTCAGTGTTAATTTGATATTGAGAGCTTTATTCCTGGTCAGATATGTACGTTAGACGTTCTCCTGGCAGGGTTGTTGCAGGTGTTCGCTGTGGCTCAGACTTAAGGGAAGTACATGAGTTTGAATACAGTTTAAACCATGAATAACCGGAACACAGCCAGGTGCTTTGGGCCGTATTGTTTACTGATCACTGTTATGCTTCTCAATCAGGCCTAATGAATTTTTTTTTAACATCTTTATTGGAGCATAATTGCTTTACAATGGTGTGTTAGTTTCTGCTGTATAACAAAGTGAATCAGCTATACGTATACATATGTCCCCATATCTCTTCCCTCTTTCATCTCCCTCCCTCCCACCCTCCCTACCCCACCCCTCTAGGTGGTCACAGAGCACCGAGCTGATCTCCCTGTGCTATGCGGCTGCTTCCCACTAGCTATCTGTTTTACATTTGGTAGTATATATAAGTCCATGCCACTCTCTCACTTCATCCCAGCTTACCCTCCCCCCTCCCCGTGTCCTCAAGTCCATTCTCTATGTCTGCGTCTTTATTCCTGTCCTGCCCCTAGGTTCTTCAGAACCATTTTTTTTTTTAGATTCCATACATATGTGTTAGCTTACGGTATTTATTTTTCTTTCTGACTTAACTTCACTCTGTATGACAGTCTCTAGGACCATCCACCTCGCTACAAATTACTCAGTTTCGTTTCTTTTTATGGCTAACAGGCCTGTTGAATTCTTGAGCCGTCCTACACACACACACACACACACACACACACACACACACACACACACACTTTTTAAAAAAAAAAAAAAACCCATCGCCCCCCCCCCACTTTTTTTAAAAAAGACCATAGCCCGTTGGGTGGCCACTATCATTCAGGTCCCTATTTGCCATCTCTGGTTCAAACGTATCCCAAGCCCAGTGTTCCTTCTGTTTCTCTCTCACTGCCCTGGTATCACCAGTCAGCCTGCCTCTGACATCTGTCCTCAGCTCTTGGAAGCCACGGGGGGGGGGGGGGGGGGGGGGGGGG
>NW_006784492.1:1488611-1510232 GCF_000442215.2 Lipotes vexillifer
GGGGGGGGCTGGGCGCGCCTTCACGATTACCAGGGTCTTATCCCGCCCTGGGGATGGGAGGGAGTCATCAGAGGCTGGGGCTTGTTAGGTGCATGTGCTATTTGTTAATGATGAGATTTTATTTTGTGCAGGAAACTCATAATGTGCTTAGTAGGGTGGGAAATGTTTTGACTTCTGCCCTTCTTAGGGAGAGAGAGCTTGTGAACCCACCCTTGCTTCCCACAAGAAAAATACGATTTGTGTATCAGCACATCCTGTATTCCTGCACATTGACTGACAGCTGTTCTTGAGCTCATCATTCACTCAGCCACTGCTTCTTGAGCAGTGCGTGTGGTCCTACCATGGTAGGTACTCTGCTAGGCTCTAGGACCAACCCGTATGAAACCATCGGTGCAGGGAACTAATATGCATAACGGCTAGATCTTTGTAAGTGCCGTTGCGGGCATGCTGTCAGGTGCAAGACAGCTCAGGTATCACCTCATCGAGGAGGTTACACATCAGCATGCTTCCATAGCTCTGCACCCCTTGTAAAGTGCTCAACACATTGTTTTGAAATTCTCTGCTCATGTATCGCTCCTTTCTGTTCAGTTGCGAACTGTCTAAGGACAGGCTGTGGGCTATGGATCCAGTTTTTTTTATTTTGTTTTTTTTTAATTCACACTGCCTAGCACAGTAGGACAAGATAGGCAAGGGCTTGTTAGTGTTTCATGAAACAATAGATGGGCTTAAGGGAGTTTGTCCCCAGGTTGGCTGGGGGGACACAGGATGGGTTCACAGAGGGAGATAGTGGGTTTTGGTTGTTTCACAGCTCTTCCATTTGAAATAATTCAGACTTATGGAAAAGCTGCAAAAAACAGTGCAAAGAATTCTTGTGTGCTCTTCACCCAGATTCCCCAAACATTTTACAACGCTTGCTCCTTCTCTGTCTGTCTGTCTGTCTCTCTCTATTTTTTTTCCTGAAATGTTTGAGAGTGGAGGATAGGTTACAGGGGTGGGATGCAGAGGTGGAAGAGAAGAGATGAGTTGAGAGCCTTTCCAGATGCAAGAAGGAGATGGCTTGGGCCTGGCTGGGAACAGCAAGGGAAGTGAGAAGTGGAAGTGGTTAGGCCTGGTCCATATTTTGAAGGGAGACCTTGTAAGATTTGCTGATGGGTTGGATGACGCGAGTGAGAAAAAGAAGTTTTGAGGATGGCTTCAGGAATTTTGGCCTTAGTAACCGGAAGACCAGAGATGCTATTACTGGGATGCAGAAGACATGGGGGAGGGGGAGGGGGTTTTGGCAGTTTTTTGGGGGGAGCATGATAAGTCTGAGGTCCAAGTGCAGAGGCCATGAAGTGTTGGGGCGAGAAAACAGAAAGCAGGACGCCAAAGAACACGAGCAATTCATAAAGATACAATCAGCTGCTTTTATCATTCAGCAAAACAACACTCTGCACGTCGAGCGGCTCCACAAAGCTCAGCTCTGGTTACCTGGGGTGAAAGCCGCCGTCTCTATACATTTTCCCTCCGGTAGTAAACGGCCAGTATTCAGCTTGCCTCAGCCATCGCACTGCCTCAGCCATCGCACTGAGCTCGCTCTGACCTCCTCTCCTGGTTTTCGTAAGTCGCCATCAGTTTCCTCTGACCTCTTGTTTTCATGATTTGTTGTCACCACCGCCTGTCCTTTGCCCCCCACATGTGATGTGCCATCTCCTTCAGCATCCCGCAGGAAGGTTAGATTCAGTTCAGTTTCCCCACAGAAGGCAGCTGGAAATATGAGTTTGGAGTTGAGGGCAAGGTCTAAACTGAAGGCAGACATTTAGGGGTGACCGCTGTAGTTAAAATCATGGGCTTGCAGGAAATCACCCAGGGAATGAGTGTAATTAGGGGAGAAGAAAAGCCCAAACCTGGGTCACTTCAGCATTTGGAGATGGGAAAGATGAAAACAGCAGGGGAAGCGAGGCGACAGAAGTAAAGGAAGGGGTGCCCGGAAACCAGGCTAGGAAGTGTTTCCAGAAGGGCGGGTGACGGGTACGCCGTCAGACGCCGCCAGGTGGGTGAAGTGAGGGTGGGGCTTGTGGTGGGTGCCACTGGTGGCTCTACAAGAGCTGTGTCAGGAGGGTGGGGACAGAGGGATGATGGAGCCGGACAGAGAGGGGGACGTGACGTAGACGTCTCTGTGGAGGTGGTTGGTCTGACTGAGTAAGGCTTATTTTAGATGCTTGGTCATGGTGGCCTGAAGTATGACTTAGTGTATCTTTTAACCTCCGGACCCTCACCCTGGGGAGCAGATCAACGTCCTTTAGCCAGAAAGCTAAATGTGTATAAAAAAATCTCTTTTAATTGTGGGTTGGAGGTGTTTTGGGCTTTACAAAGAAAATTATCTCTGTAGAAATGGGGCTCTTTGGATTAATTCTAAAAAGAAATATTTTGCAGGAGGATACACATTTTATTATGTAAATGGTAAGGTGAGAGAGTTTTTTTTTTTTTTTTTTTTTTTTTTTTTTTGGCGGTACGTGGGCCTATCACTGTCGTGGCCTCTCCCATTGCGGAGCACAGGCTCCGGACGCGCAAGCTCAGCGGCCATGGCTCACGGGCGCAGCTACTCCGCGGCACATGGGATCTTTCTGGACTGGGGCACAAACCCATGTCCCCTGCATTGGCAGGCGGACTCTCAACCACTGAGCCACCAGGGAAGCCCCAAGAGAGTGGGGTTTTTAATTGAAGCAAAGATTATTGAGCTGGTAGTTGCTAAAACTGCTAATATTTTTGAGAGAGAGACGTTGTTAATGAGATGTCAGTCTGTTATATATTGGTTCTGTGTCCCTTAGATAAGTTATTTATCCTTTGTGAGAGTTTTGTCTTCTACGAAATGACAGTATCTACCCTGCAGATTACATTGTTATTAAGTTTTTTTTAATGACTTGTTTGGAAGAGCAGTTCTCCTTAGGTTTATTGGTGGTTCGTGAAATATACAAGGGAGAGTAGATTTGGTTTCTCTGGGGCAGGAGCAGCTATAGTTTATTGAGCGCTTACTATGTGCTGTGAATGCTCTGTATTAGGCAAGCTATTTAAAAAAGAAACAAACAAACAAAAAACCCCAAAACCTGTTGACAAGGCTCTGCTCACCCTCACTTTTTGGAGGGAGGGGTGATAATGTCCCTGTGTACGCAAGGCCGCATCCAGGTAGTGGTGGAGCAGAATTTCACCCCAGTCCCTTCAGCACCAGAGTCCGTGCTCTCTTGCTGCACGGGGACCACGCTCTCCCCCGAGTTCAGTGGATCCCTCCCGGATCACGTGCATTCTCTGGGCTCCGCGACTCCAAACCCTGAAAGCTCTTGTGAGACCACCCGCCTTCCTTAATTGGCTTCCATTAACACATGGACATATGTCATCCAGACGTGGGTGCCCACTCCCTCCCCATCCGCACATCACGGTGCCGGGCCCCATCTGCCAGGGGAGCAGGGGCCGGGAGACAGACAGCCGTCCTGCCACCTCCCTGGGGGTGAGCCCGGCAGCCCCTCCTTCCCCTCCAGTTTGAGCCTCATTCTGTACCTGCTGTCAGGAGCCCTGGGGGCTCGCCCTCTTCTGCTGTCAGAGAGACCAGGCTGGAAGAAGAGCCTGGGGCCTCAGCCTCTCACGCTGGCATGTGGTAGGAACCGGATTAATTCAGAAGCCCAACTTCAGGCTTGTCCATTGGAGGCCTGTCATGTAAGGGGGCCATGAAGGAAAGGATGATGGACCAGATTTCCATAAGGCGTGGAAACAGTTACGGAGGCTAGTGGATTCAGACACAGATCATACTGTCTCCCTGTGACGCAGAGTCAGCGTTAATAGCAGGAAAACGACTGCACTTGGGCAGTGGACTGGGCCTCTCATTTCTAACTGGCATCCCTGTTTTCTAGCTTTTACCAGGCTTGCCTTAAAATACAGGTCTTTCCCGCCCCCCCCCCCATTTAATGTATGCTTTATTGGTTGTCAATATTGGTACATATTGAACTTTTAAAATTACTGCACCATGATTTTTTAAAATGAGTTTTTTCTTGTCTCTCTTATTGGACCCGTCACAAGTTGACTAAGTGCTTCAGTTATGCTGTGTCCCTATCAGGAGAAGCCCCCTAAAATACAACTCATATCTGTCCCCAAGTTTGCACTGGTCTAGTTGCTTCTGCAGTGTTGGAATTGTTTCCAGTGTCTTGGATTTCAGGTTTTCCTTTTCGGAGTTTATCTCCCCGAATACCCAGATCAGAGGTGAAAAACCTTTTTCTATAAAGGGTCACATTGTAAATGTTTTGGGCTTTAGGTCGCTGTTGCCATCACTTTACTGTGCTCTCCTGGCATGAAAGCAGCCTTAGACAATACATAAATGAAGGGGCGTGGATGTGCCCCAGTAAAACCGTATTTACAGAAATAGGCTTCCGGCCAGATTGGGCAGTTTCCCCTCCACCCCACAACTTGCATGAGGCTGAGGCTAAGCTTATGCACACATTGAAGCCTGGTATCCAGTCATCTTAGATCTGGTTGAACCTGACCGTTTGGAGAACATCAGCCAGATGCAAGCACGTCTTTGGGGGTGTTATTCTCTATGGAGCTCTCTCCTCTCCTGCCTGCTTTGCTGGTGGTTTGGATGAGGGTTCTGTTGAGGCCTCTGGTGCTCGTGGAGGTTGTGGCGGGAGGGTGAGTGAGGCAGCAATGTTTCCGTTGTCTCTTTAAGGAGCGTTATTGCTCTCCAGGTCTGCATTGGACACGCCCTTTCCTTGGTGCATCAGGCTCAGTGTGGCTTAGGGCCTGGCTTCTCTAAGTGGGACCGGGGACTGGGAGCTCCTGAGACATGCAGGCTGTCAGGCCCCACCCCAGACCTGCTGAGTCGGCATCTGCACTTTCACCAGTCCGCTCGGTGAGCTGTAGCCCATGAAAGTTTGAGAAGCGCCAGTTTACAGTATTCCCACCTTGAGGACGGAAAGGAAGCGCTGAAAAAGACCCTTTTATCTCCAGCTTTTTAATATCGAAAGTGTAATCAACTGTAGAGCTGTGAAGGCAGTCTTATATGTCTTTTCAGACATCCTATAAGTGTCATAATTGACTGTTCTTCTGCTGACTGGAAAGGGATGTCATGGCCCACTAGTGGCGTGGTGTAAAAATTCTAGACTAGTTAAAGGTTTGAGGCTGCAGCACTGCCCCCCTTGCAGCATGCCCTGGGCCAATCCCTCCACCTCTCTGTGCCTGAGTGTCTCCTGCGTGGTGCACGACAGTTAGGACAGGCTGATGCGTAAGGCTCCTATTGGTTGCAAGTATTCTATTTTATCCTTTACAGGTAGTGTGCTTTGATCCTTCTCCTGCCCCCGCCATCTCGGGGAGATTTGGAGATTTCCGTTCCCTGTTCTCATATATGCCCCCTCCTCCCTTTCCACTTTTGACTGATGCGCTGCAATTTCAGCACAGCTGGCCGGGGTCAAGGGTGAGATCTAAGATGGGCTGTAATTGTAGAGCTTCAGAATTGCTGAAAGGAAAAGCCCGCGTGCCGAGGAGTCGCCATTTCCGTTTGTCGTTATGACATAGCTCTGGGGAGGTGCAGGCGATTGAGGCTCGCTCACTGGGAAGGTCTAAAGTCTTGGAGGTATTGTCAGCGTCCAGGAAGCCTCTGCCTCGACTTCATCCACCAGATCCAAAGGTCTAGCTTCAGATGACTTAATTAGGGCGGGCTTTTTGATTCAAATAAAGTAGTGGCTGGAGAGATGCTATAATCCAGTTGGAAGTGTGAAATGATGGCGTTTTATAGGAAATACCTATTGCCTCAGTTACGGGAAACACGATATCTTACAGCTGGCAGGGCATCCTAATGACCCTGGACCTCCCTCCCCTCTCCCCTCAGGGAGTGCAGAGCTCTGTGAGCAGCTTTCTCACCCTGGAACCTCTTGCCCGCTGTCCCAGTGGTCACTCTGGACATCTGCAGAGCCTTAGGTGTTCCGACTGGGCAGCTGGTGGCCGCAGCACAGGCTGGCAGGGCAATCTTTCATTCTGAGCAGAGAGGCCTCAGTGTCTTTTTAAATGATGCTTCTCCATTTAGAGGTGGTGCCAGGGCCCCTTTTGTGTCCGAGGGCTTGAATTAGCACCGTCCCCAGGGGCTTGAGGGGCAAGGCGGTGTTATAGGAAGGGCACTGTCGGAGCAACCAGACACACGCATGTGCCATCAGCTGGGCTGGGGCCTGGAAGTTCCTGTTCCTCCCTGAGCTTCCAGGGCTGCATCTGTGAACCCAGAGTTTTAGGTAAGGAGCCCTTGTCGTGTCGGGAGAGTTCAGCCAGTAGGATGGCGGACGCGTTAGCACATGCTTCAGCCCCGCGCTGCCTCTGTGTGAAACTGATCACAGGCGGGATGCGTGCTGGGGGGTGCAGGGCTGGGGGCTGGGAAGCGTCTCCATCCCTGCACACCTGGCCTGGGTTTCGCTTCCTCGCCGGGTCTTTGGGGACCCAGGGGTGGCACGTGGCCTGTCTCCCTGCCTGGTGGAGAGGGACCGTGAACTCATGTAGCCAGACGTCTCCCCTCCACCTGCCCAACGGAGAGCCTTGCACTGCAACACAGGGTCTTGTCACCTCTGGAAGGAGATAGAACTGGTTGGGGTGAAATTTGTTCCTTCCTCCCAGGGGTGTGGGCTGCGTTCATCCACCTCACGGGTAACACGATTGTAAAGCCTCTTGTTTCAACGAGACCATGTTTATACGTTCAGCCCTCCTTTCCTTTGCCCTTTGTTTGTATTCCTTCTTCTGATTGGAAGGAAAACTCATTCATGAATAAAGATACAATGCAACTTTATGGTAAGGAAGAGGACTCAGCTCAGAGCTTTCTGAGTTTCTGCCTAAGATTAGGAACCCTGCTTCCTTCCTTGTAAACACAGAATTAGCTGTCCATGTACTAAGCCAGGCCAGTGCTCTTTCTTATGCCCTGTTTATTGCTGTTCTGTGGCAGAATCTTTTCTTAAAATTCCATTTACCTAGATTTTCTTAAAATTCCATTTATCCAGCATTATCAGATGAAATATACAGAGTGTCTTCCGTTTAATTTTACTTCACCTTCACTAGTTAGGTTTTTTTTCCCCTCTGACTCTTAATTCCCACCTCGAATGTGCTTACCTTCAGCCCAGAGTCTCCGTCCATGAAGACAGAGGAACGTGTCCATCACCCGCTCAGACCAAGGCAGCCACTGATCCGCTTTCTGTTAGTGCAGATTAGTTTTGCTGGTTCTAGAATTTCATAAAAATGGGATCATACAAGTATGCCTTTTGTGTGTCTAGCTTCTTTCTCTTAGATTCTTTTTTGAGATTCCTCTGAGTTATGCTTTGGATAGTTTGTTTCTTTTTGTTGCTAAAAAATATTCCATTGTATGAATACTTTGTAATCTGTTACTGGTATGTCTGTTATTGGCTGTTTAGGTTTTGTGCAGTTTTTGGCTATGATGAGTAAAGCTGCTAATGTTTTTGTGTGGACATGTGCAATAATTTCTCCTGGGTAGATACCTGGCAGGGGAATTACTGGATCACATAGTAAATCTCCATTTAATTTTATAAAAAACTGCCAACTTTCCTAAAGTTGTACCTCGTGGACTCCCAGCAGGAGAGTGAGGATTCTGCCGCCCAAGCTTGATATGAGCAGTCCTTCCAGTTCCCGCCATTCTGGTGGATATGTAGGGGTACCTCGTGATTTAAATTTGCATTAACCTGATGATTAATGATGTTAGCATCTTCTTATGTGCGTATTGGCCATCTGTGTCTTTTTTGTGTGTGAAATGTATTTAGCTCCTTTGCCTGATTCTTTAGGCCAAAGAATTAGGTTGTTTATCTGTATACATTCTCAGAATTGCGAGTATGTGTCGATATAGGTGCTCTGTCAGCCACATGCATTGCAAATACAATTTAACGATTTCTCTCAAAAAGTCCAATTTATTAATTATTTTCTTTTATGTGAGTATTTTTGGTGTCCTGAGAAATCTTGGCCTACTCCAAAGTCATAAATAATTTCTCCTATGTTTTCTGCTAGACATTTGAAGTTTTACTTCTTATGTTTAGGTTTCTGGTCCATTGGAGTTAATTTTTATGTACGGTGTGATGCACGGGGTGAGTTCAGTTTTTCCCACTTTGGGATCCACTCCTTGAGCACTATTTCTTCCAAGACTGTCCTCTCCTGTTGAATTGGCATCTTTGTCAGCAGTCATTTGGCCGTTTGTGTGGAGATTTCTTTCAGGACTTTGTTCTGTTCCGCTCATCTGTCCTGACGCCGAACCACACTGGTTGGTTATGTAGGTTGTACTGAGCCTTGAAACTAGGTGATTTGGGTTCTCCAACATTGTTCTCTTTTCTTTTCTTTTTTTTTTTTAACATCTTTATTGGGGTATAATTGCTTTACAATGGTGTGTTAGTTTCTGCTTTATAACAGAGTGAATCAGTTATACATATACATATGTTCCCATATCTCTTCCCTATTTGTCTCCCTCCCTCCCACCCTCCCTATCCCACCCCTCCAGACAGCCACAAAGAACCGAGCCAGTTTCCCTGTGCCATGCGGCTGCTTCCCACTGGCTATCTACCTTACGTTTGTTAGTATATATCTCCTCAGCGTTTGGCTATTCTAATTTGCTTCATTCTCATGTATTTTAGAATCAGCCAGTCAACGCACTTTTGCAAAAAAAGATGCTGAGATCTTGACTGGGATTGTGTTGAGTCTATAATTAATTTGGGGGGAGAATATCGCAAATCGATGACTACGGCATCTCTCCTTTTGTTTAGATCTTCACTATATTTTTTTCAGCAACGTTTCATGGTTGTCAGTTTATAGGCCTCTCACTTATTTTGTTAAATTTATCCTTAAGTATTTAATGTATTTTAATGCTATTATTATAAGTAGTACTGGATTTTCTTTTTCTTTCACTTTTCAGTTGTCCCTTGCTAGTGAGGAGTTTATTGTTTTACAGACAAATTGAAAAATAAGTAGACAGATGAGGGGCATTCCCTCTCCACTGAGTTGGTTTGGGAAGGCTTTGCAGAAGAGGTGGCATTTGGTTGCACCTACAGAAATCTCGGTTGGTAGAGAAGGTGAGTGCCAGGGCGAGGGTGTTTCAGAAAAGCGCGCGCTAAGGTCAGGCGGGAACACAAGGAATGTTCTGAAAATGAGTGATAGCTGGATCAGGCCACGCCAAAACACCAAAGGTGGAATATGGCAGGTGATGGGTTTCTAAGGACATTGGGGCCAGGTTGACAAGGGGTTTACTGCTGGACAAGGTTAAAACTTTATTCAGTGGGTGCTTGGGAGCTCTTGTGTGTTTATGAACCCAGGAAATAAGCCATTCTTTTTTTTTCATTTATTTATAAAAAATCATAGTAAATATATATAACAAAATTTACCATTTTAACCATCTTGAAATATATAGTTCAGTGGCGTTAAGTATGTCCATGTTGTTGTGAGACCATCACCACCATCCATCTCCAGGACTTTTCCATCTTACCCAAACTGAAACTCTGCACCCATTGAACAGTCACTCCCCATTCCCCCTCCCCCAGCCCCTGGCATCCACCATCCTACTTTCTGTCTGTCTCCAGGAGTTTGACTACTCTGGGGGCCTCATATAAGTGGAATCATACAGTATTTGTCCTTTTGTAACTGGCTTATTAACTTAGCATTATGTCCTCAGGGTTCACCCCTGTTGTAACATGTGTCAGAAGTTCCTTCCTTTTTAAGGCTGAATCATATGTCATTGTCTGGATAAAACACATTTCATTTACTCATTCATCTACGCTCGTGTTGCTTCTCCCTTTTGGCTGTTGTGCGTACAGAGCCGTTCTTAAAAGCAGAGGACCTCTGAGATGCAGTAGGGATTTGGAGCCAGAAACTTTGACACAGAATTGGTGGTGGGTGCCTTTTTCATAGTGTCCATCATAATTTCTGGCTGTTTTTATTTGCACACTGTTTGTCTCTCTGATGTGAATATAAGATCATGTTGGTCTTGCTTAACATTGTATACCTCACAATTATGCCCTCAGGTATTTTTGCGAGTTTTTTTAGTAAATATTTTAAATATCTTACAATAAATAGAGCATCAATTTGCAGTTTTCTTTTCCATCCTCCTATTGCTGTCATTCTCCATATCCTTTTTTTTTTTTAACATCTTTATGGGAGTATAATTGCTTTGCAGTGGTGTGTTAGTTTCTGCTGTGTAACAAAATGAATCAGCTATACATATACATATATCCCCATCTCTCCATATCCTTTTGACTGAGTGTGCCTCTTCCTTCTCAAGCCCCTCACTACACCAGTTCATCCTTAGTGCCGCTGCCAGAATACATCATCTTTTCAGAGATAATCAGTGGCACTTTTCCTGACAACCCGTGACTCTGTCTTTCATAGGATAATGGTTCTGTGAGTCCAGATGTTTATCTGCTACTCTAGATTGTGAACCCTTGGATGTCAGAGACTTGCCTTTGAAGACATTGAGTACAGTGTCTTAAACAAGCTCATGTTTAACAACTTGTTACTAAATTAAATTGAGTTGATATAAGTGGAATGAAAATATTTGCTCTTGATATCTTATTTAAAACTATTGTCAGCAACCAGCTTGGTTTTTGTCAAGTCTTCTTTTTATTTATTTATTTATTTATTAACATCTTTATTGGAGTATAATTGCTTTACAGGGGTATGTTAGTTTCTGTGTCAAGTCTTCTTATAGCAGCCTAGGAATCAGCCTTCATGAATTAGAAAATCTGGTTCCTGTGGTGTTGTCAGGTTACACAGATTATTATGATTAATAAAAAAACGTGTCCAGATCTAGGTTTTGTCTTTTACTTTCTACAAAACAATAGCACGATATTTCTATTAAGGCTTGCATCATCCATCCCTGTATTAGTCTGACCTTTGAGAATCATGATAATTTCTGGAAAGAATTTGTTCTGTGGATTTTTATACCAGTGCTTTTGGGGACTTCTTGCTGGCTGCGTATAATCCAGAAGGGAAGAGTCTCAGGACTCAGAATGTACATGTGCGCACCTACCCTTTTAAAGACACAGACTTTCCCTTAGGATATTGATAAAGCTTTTAAAGATTCAGAGTCAGTGCTGCAACTAAGCTGTGTTTGTCCTAAGTCCTGTTCAGAAACCTGACAAGTAGAGAAGAGACCTTATTTACTTTCTCTTTGCAGAGTCAAATTAAACTAGCCTTGATCGAATGCCCCTGAACTCAGAGGCTTTTATTCACAGTGCCTTCTGGATTCTCCTCAGCAGTCTTGCTGACACAGAACGGTTATTGTCCCCAAGTTGCAGACAAGGGCCCCAGGAGTCAAAGAAGCTTAGTGGTTTGTGCTCAAAGTCATCTGGTCACTCAAACAGCGGTCATCTAGAGTTTGAAGGAATTTTAGATGTAGTCTAGCCGAGGGCAGCCTTCCAGCCAGACAGCATCTACAGCTGTGCAGCTTTTCTGAGATTTCTCAGATCGACTTTTAGGCAGCCCATTTGGATTATCTGCGGAGGCTGTGGAAATAGTTGGAAGAGTCTGCATGAAGAGTCTTAACTGCAGCCCTATAAGGCAAAATACGCAGGCGCTTTGCCTGAGTGCTGGCCACTTGGCCCAGTGCCACGCCAGCCCTGCCCCTAAGCCTCTTCCCAGTGCTCTCCTGCCGTGTCTCTGCAACCGTAGCAGAACAGGGCCCTGACCAGGTGCTGGTCAAACTGAGACCGTGAACTTGTCAGAACCATTCTTTTACCGCTTTTGGTGTGCACGCTCTAAGAACATCCCAGGAGACGCAGTTACTAACTGTGAGAGGACGATCCATGGCGCTTTTCTCTGCAACTTTCTCCTCAGAACAAATCTCAGGAACTTTGTCTATTATGGAGATCCAGAAACGAGCAAGTGAATTAATTCACCAAACGCACACTGAGTGTCTGCTGTGTTCGAGCTTCCGTGTCAGGCAGTGTGCTCAGCGTTCTAGGTACAGAGAGAAGTCAAACGTGGTCCCCGACTTCCGCCTGCCTCGTGATGGGTGGAGGGAGGGACAGATTAACCCGTCGTTACAGCATGAGGTGAGAACGGCGATGCAGGTGGCCTAGAGTCTCCAGGGGTAACTAGGTAAGAGGTTGCTGGTAAAAGACGTGCGTGGGGTGTATTGGACGAGACGGGGACCAGAC
The DNA here is from genome assembly GCF_000442215.2 of Lipotes vexillifer. Lineage (NCBI taxonomy): Eukaryota > Metazoa > Chordata > Mammalia > Artiodactyla > Lipotidae > Lipotes > Lipotes vexillifer. The sequence continues at coordinate 1,500,752 of NW_006784492.1, forward strand.
AGCGACGCACAGGGTTAAGGCACAGCGCAGAGAGCAGCAGTGCGAGCCGAGGTCCAGGGCAAAAGCAAGCCTGGTGTGTGTGGGAAACTGAGTCATTCAGAAGAGCTGCGGGTGGGAGGTGGAAAGAGGGGTCTGGAAAAATAAGCAAGGGCGAGTCAAGATTCCGCTCCAAGGTCAGGAGAAGTCATTGAAAAGAAGAATGAGTGTAGGAGTCAGGGCAAGTTTCTGGGGCGCCTGCAGCGTAGCCCAGCGGTCCTCAGTGAGAGGGATGAGATGGGACTTTATGAGACCAGTTCTCCAGGGTCCTGACCCTGGACCCAGCCTCTGGAGACAGTCAGCATAAAGGGCAGGTGCATGGCGCGCCAGGGATTTTCCATTGGCCCCAGGAGTTTATGGGATGCACTGTCTGTGTGAGTTCTGTGCAGGGCGGGTGGAAGAGATGCAGTCCGTAATTCAGTCCTTATTCTAGGCGCTCAGACTTTTATTTTCTTATAGTCTCATCAGTCAGTCTTGTCTTTTATGTCTGATTTTGAGTCAGAGTTAGAAAATCTTTTCCCATACCAAGGTTACAAAGGAGTTCACCTACTCTTTTTTCTAGGACTGGAATGGTTTCATTTACATTCTCAGGTATCTTTGGTGTTTTTTTCTGGTGTAAGATGTACTTAATGTTATCTTTTTTCTTCCCCCCAAATGGCTACCAGTTGTCCTGACCCCAGTCATCAAGAGGTCCATCTTTTCCCCACTGATTGGAGACACTAGCTTTATCATAGGCTATATTTCTATATGTATTTGGGTCTAAATCTGGACTTTCTATTCTATACTATTGATCTTACCAGGAATTTATGTATTACTATAACACCATTTAAATGATAGAACCTTTATAGTATGTTTTAATAGAGGATATGGCTGGATCCTCGGCATTGTTCTTAGACATCCCTTATTTTTCCCTATGAACCTTTTAGAATCAATTCGTCTAGTTCGAGACACAAAACAAAACAAAACGAAATCTGTTATATATTTATTGGACTTGCATTAGATTTAGCTGTTACCTCGGAAAGAGTTGCCATCTTTTGGATGTTAAGTTGTTCTGTTCAAAGGCAAGGGGTACTTTCCGTTTGTTCAAGTTTCCTTCTTTGTCTTTCAGGAGTGTTTTAAAATTTTTCTTCTGTAAGTTTTACGTGTTTCTTGCTAAATTATTTTAAGTATTTCACTTTTTTAATTGCTTTTTTAAATGGAATTTTCTGTTCCATTTATACCTTCTCTTTATTGTTTGGTATAAACATCACGTGCAAAAGCAATAGTTTTTATATATCCGACTTTATTAACTTTTTTTGGTAGTAGTTTTATCATTGATTCTCTTGGGTTTTCTAGATATACTTTCACATCAGCTGCACACAGAGATAACTTTATTCTTTTCTATTCTGAAGTTTCTAATTGCACTGGCTAATACTTCCAGTGCGGTGTTAGAAGTGGCGGCGGGGAATGGGCTTCCCTGACTTGTTTGCGACCTTACTGGGAATGCCCGCAGTGTTTCCTCATTAAGTAAGATGCAGTTTTTGTTTTATGTTAATGTCTTAGTCTATTTGGGCTGCCGTAACAAAATACCACAGACAGGGTGGCTTATAGACAATAGAAGTGCATCTCTCATGGTTCTGGAGGCTGGATGTCCAAGGTCAGGGTGCCAGCGTGGTCCAAGTTCTGTTGAAGGCCCTATTCTACAGTCGTTGCAGACGATGGTCTTTTCGTTGTGTCCTCACATGGTAGAAGGGGTGAGAGCGCTTTCTTGGGCCTCTTTTGTAAGGACACTGATCCTGGTCACGGGGGCTGCACCCTCATGACCCGGTCACCTCCCAGAGGCCCCCCTTCCTGATGCTGTCACACTGGGGGTGTGATTCAACAGGATGGCAGAGGGGATGCAAGCACTCAGCCTATAACAGTTAGTGCATGTATTTCATCAAACTAAAGTACATATCAGTTCCCATTGTTGTTGTTGACTTAAAAAAATCTGGAATGGGTATTGAATTTTCTTGAAGGCTTTTTCATCATTTGTGGATGATGAGAATCATATGATCTTCCTGTTAGATCTATTAATATGGTGAATGTATATTAGTAGATCTTGTAATGTGGAGTCATCCTTGCATTCCTGGAATGAATTTCATTTGGTCATGTGTGCTATTAAGGTATTGTGTTGGTTTCTGTTTGCTAATATTTTACTGAGGAGTTTTGCACTGATATGAGTAAGATTGGTCTTTGGTTTTCTTTTTTGTGCTATCTCTACTAGGTTTAGGCATCTTTTTTTTTTTTTTAATTATTTTATTTATTTATTTTTGGCTGCTTTGGGTCTTTGTTGCTGCACGGGCTTTCTCTAGTTGCAGTGAGCGGGGGCTACTCTTCATTGCAGTGCACGGGCTTCTCAGTGCAGTGGCTTCTCTTATTGCAGAGCACGGGCTCTAGGTGCGCGGGCTTCAGTAGCTGCGATACGCAGGCTCAGTAGTTGTGGCGCACGGGCGTAGTTGCCCCGTGGCATGTGGGATCTCCCCGGACCAGGGCTCAAACCCGTGTCCCCTGCATTGGCAGGCGGATTCTTAACCACTGCGCCGCCAGGGAAGCCCCTAGGCAGCATTTTTATACCTACTCCTAAAAAAGAAAGAATTGGAAAAGTGTTTATCTGTTTCCATCTTCTGGAACAATTTATGTATTGATAGTAGTCTTGATGTTTAAGGTTTGGTACAATTCCCCTGTAAAACCATCTGGGTCTGGTACTTTTTTTGTGAGGACAATTCTTTGATAACTTTCTTTGCTTTCTCTGTGTAAGCTTTCTGTAATTTGGTAAATAGAGTTTGGTAAATTATATTCTTTTCTGCGACATTGTCTGTTTCACCTAGTTTCAAATGTATGTGCATAGAGTTGTACAGAATAGTCTCTCATGACTTTTCTTAAGGCGGAGGTAGATATTTAAGGACCTGCTAGTTTTAGAAGACAAGAAGTCATGGGTCATGTCCACTTGCTGTGTTTGTGGATCTCAAGGCTTAAAGTAAAGTTCTAATAAGATGAGCATATGCTATAATAATGGTAATAGCTACCATTTGTGAAATGCTTGCCTCTGTGTGGATATCAGCTCATTTTAGCCTCATTACAATCCTGAGATACCTAATAATCATCTCATTTTAAGGATGACATAATTTGGGGGAGTTACCCACTCTTCCAAAATAGAAATAGACTCACAGACAGAGAAAACAAACTTATGGTTACCAAAGGGGAAAGGGAGGGGGGAGGGGTAAATTAGTAGTTTGGGGATTAAAATGTACACACTACTATATATAAAATAGATAACCGACAAGGACCTACTGTATAGCACAGGGAACTATATATAATCTACATTTCCATAAAAAGTTTTAAAAAATGGCCATAGCCACTCACCAGGCCAGCGTTATCTCAATGTAAATCCATGGAGTGATTCTCATGAAATAGTCAAAGCAGGGCCTTTGGAGTCAGAACTGCATTCAGATTCGTTCTGTTACGTTCCAGCCGTGTGGCTGTGAGCAAGCATATTATTACCTGGAGAGGCTCAGCCACTTATTTGCTTAGCAACCTTAGGCAACCTCTCTGAGCCTCAGTTTCTTCGCCTGTAAAATAGAGATAAGACCAGTTTCTACCTCCTGGGGTTGTTGGGAACACACATGAAGTCATACATGTAAAGGGACTAGAAGTGTCCCATGCCTGTGATTGCCATGTAAACATTTGCTTAAAGAAAAGCAAACAAACCGGCCGTGGCTTCTAATTCCCCCGTGTGGGATCACGTCTTTGCAGCATTATTGTGAGAATTAAATAAAGTGTCATGTGTAGATGCCTAGGACAATGCCTTTCACATAGCAGATTCTCAGACAATATTAATTCTCTTACTTTATTAATTTGCTCATCAAAAATCCTTGCATGCTTTCTGCGTGACTTGTCCCGCTAGGCTGCTGTAAGGTACTCAGAGACAAGCAAAGCATCAAGCCTACTCTTAACCAGCTGACTAGCTATATTGAGGAAAGAAAAACAAAACACCTTAAGGTCGCTCAGTACCCGGTTCTCAGTACAGCTGGTAAGAGACAAAAGAATTCAGTAACTTGGGAGGATAATTTTTGGGGGGAGCTTGTGCAGGATGTTGAATTAGAGAAGGCAAGGAGAGAGGGGATGTGAGTTTAGGTGTTTGAAGGGCCTGTTGAGGGTAAAATGTGGTTTGTTTAGTCCATGCAGGTCCTAGAAAGGAGGAACTTTTCTAACAACTGCATCTCTCTGATTCGGGGATGTTTTGCTTTCTGAGGTGCAAAGAGCTTTGTTTGACAATCTTTTGGGTGCAGTTTCAGGTGAAAAGAAAACCACACAGAAGCTTAGTAAACAATGAAGTGAAAATTCATTAGAAGGATGCAGATACCTCAGGGCATTCAGTGCAGCCCAGGTTCACAGGTAACTGAGGAAAGTCCAGGAAGGTCTCAGGAATCCATCCAGTGCCCTGTCTGTGCGACGCTTCCTCTCTCTTGCCTCTGAGTATCTGTGTGTGCTCCTGAGGGTGTTAACTTCGTTCTTTCTTCCTCTATTAATGACTTTCCCCCGCTGGCACATACATGCCGAAACGTGGCAGCTCTGTAGCTCCTGAGTTTACTCGTCTTCAGTTCAAGAGATCGCAACTGACTAAGAGTTCCGGTCCCAGGCAGTACATACAGGAAGGAGACTCTGATGGACCAGTTTGGGTTAAGGTGGTCCAATGATGACCTGGGAGCAGGAGGTGGCCTGCAGGGCCTGGTGGTGTAGACGTAGCTGCCAAGGGTCCAGCTTGTAGCTGAGGGCGCTGCTCTCTGAGGAGCGTGGGCCGGGCAGGAAGCTGACTGTGGTTATGATAAACTCCCAGCCCAGAGGGGTCTGCATAAAATCCCCGATGGGAGCTCTGTAAGGGAAGCTCAGGTTGAAGACGGGATAGAACAGATGCATGCAGTCTTTGGTCCTCTTCAGATATTTTGATGCTGCTAGGTGAAGCCCAGGTGAAATCCTGCAGGATAAATATGATTTGGCTACATGCAAGAGAAGCATTTTTGATAAGAGTATACGAATGGGGATGGAGAATGGGTTCTGGAAGTTTAACATAGAGCCATAAGCATTTTTAACGTTTTTGCTTATAGCTTTCAGCAGCCCTTCCATTTTTGGACAAGGTTGATTTTGTTTTTATTGTGGTAAAATATACATAGCATAAAATTTACCATTTTAAACCTTTTTGAGTATACAATTCAGTGTCATTAGGTACATTCACATCACCACCATCCGTCACCAGAACTGTTATCGTCCCCAACTGCAACTCTGTCCCTGGCAAACGCTCACTCCCCATTCCCTGTCCCGCCCCAGTACCTGGCACCCACCGTTCTACTCCCTCTGTGAGTTTGGTGACTCTAGGGACCTCACAGAAGTGGAAGCACACAGGATTTGTCCTTCTGTGTCGGGCTTATTTCACTCAGCAGAATGCCCTCAAGTTTCATCCATGGTGTGGCATGTGTCAGGATTTTCTTCCTTTTTAAGACCGAATAATATATCACTGTATGGATGGACCACATTTTATTTATCCATTCATCCATCAGTGGACATTTGGGTTGTTTCCACATTTTGGCTATTAAGAATAACACTAGCAGCCCATCATTTTTAAAGTATAGATGAGATTGTTTTCCACTTAGAATCATCGGGAAATTGTTCTCCTAATGAAAAAGACCTTAAAGGCTAACTGAATCCAGCCCCTTCATTTCATAGAGGGGAAATTAGGAGATTGCCCAATTAGGAAAAGTGAACAGCCTTGGACACATCTCGCCTACTCTGAACTCATTTGCAATTTCTCTGCCCACTTGTCTAAAATTGTGAGAGCTTTGGTAGCTATAAAAGGGTGGCCTCAGTTAGGGTCTTGTATTCTGGAGTGTGTTGTAGACTTGTGGAATTGTAAATTTGGGAAGAATTCCATAGACCAGTGGTTCTTGAACTTTTTTGCTTAGGACTTTTTGGCCTCAAAATATATATTGAGGACCCCAAGAGCTTTTATTTGTGTGGTTATATCTGTAGATGGTTATCATATTAGAATTTAAACCTGACAGATTTTTAAGATATTCATTAATATATTTATGAAAAGTAACTGCATTACGAGATAATTTGTGAAAGAGTGGCATTGTTTATATTTCTACCAGTATCTTCAGTATCTGGCTTAACAGAAGAAAGCTGGATTCTCATGTCTATGTCTGCATTCTGATGGTGATGAACCGCTGTTTTGCTGGAAATACAGAAAGATGATCTGGCCTCGCAAAGCTATGTACTCGGAAAAGCGAAGGATATTTTAGCGCCTTTTCAGAAAATTGTGACCGTTCTTTGATACTTTACACCAAAACTCAACAAGTGGTAGTTTCTTAAGGTTAGTTGCAACGTGGAATCTGGCGCTGTATCAAAGAACACTTCATTTTCTGTTACATGAAGATATTTCAGCTTATTTTACACATTAGATGGACCTTTACCCACGTGGGCTTTTATGACATCATGGTTTCCTGAGTTGTGTAGCGCTTCCAAATGTCAACACACTGCTTTATGCGCCAGGAGGTCAGGTACCTCAGTGTCGTTCCTGATCTCATTGGAAAAGTCTCTGTTGAGAAGCTGTCATGTTCCTCGTGCTGGATACACGTGTTCAAAATTCTCTTTTCCCGCGGAAGCTCAAATTGTGTCATTGGCAACAAATGCTGTCATTGTTTACCTGGACGCGATAAGCTTACTTTGTTCATTTTTGAGAAAATGTCGCTCACATACCCAAGTCTGAATAACCGCGGTTTGTCTATTATTTCTTCTTTGGTGCTGCATGAAAACAGTGGCTTAGCGTAACTCGCAGCTCAGAAGGTTGTACACGTGCTTATTCTCTAGATGACCGTGGTACTTGAGTCCGCGAGAGGAGTGTTTCACGCGTACTCCCCGCCTCACCACACAGCACGGGATAGAGGCGTATCCTCCAGGCCTCACCACACAGCACGGGATAGAGGCGTATCCTCCAGGCTCGAGATCTAATGAAAGCGATTTCTGCTGCTTCATCAAAGACACTCTTAAGTGAAAGTAGCATTTTAAAACTTTTATTTATTTACTTATTTTCACTGCTAGTGTGTAAGTGAAGGATACAGTATCGTATAGTTTGGTGTCACTGCTTTGATTTGCGCCAAGATGCCAGAAGTTTAACCACCCCTTCATTTGCACCATTAGCGCAGGAAAAAGTGAATAATGTCATATATTATGAAAATAGTTTGACCTCGCGGACGCCCTGAAAGGGCGTTGGCATCACCCAGAGGTTCACATCATGGGGTAAAAATTGCTGACACCAGCCCCATCGTGCAGTCTTGTGGGTGTCAGAGGGGAAGTCTGCTGTAATCCCAGGAAGAAAAGACATGATGGAAGTCAGAATCTGAATTTATATCAAGGTCCTCCCCGGCAGCCAGCATCATGTGGTAACTGTAAAGTGCTCACAATCTTCCTGGGGAGGGAGCCGGCCCTGCAAAAGCACAGAATTGGGTGTTGAGTTCCCACGTCCTGTAGTAGTTATCTGAAGACTCTTTGGCATTTTAAACTCCCGTCTCCTTCCTGACACTGAAATTGAATATCATGCAGTTGACAGCAGATGATGCTGTCAGGCTCTTGGGTCGTGACTCCATCTGTTGGCAGTGTGGCTCTGGGGCTTCTCCCAGCCGAACACCTCTGCCTCAGAGCAGAAGTGATGGAGGAGCACATTTGTCTAGAAGATGATGCGTGAATCTTTTAGACGCCCCGGTTTCAGCTAGCTTGTGTTTCTGTTGGAAAACAATATTCAGCCATCAAGCTAAAAACGAAATACTTTGAGTAAAATTTAGCATTCGTGTTTTGACATTTACAAATTGGTGGGTCTCATAGAACCTTTCCTCTCTCCTTTGTTTTCAGCAATGGAAGAGTTAATCGTTGAACTTCGTCTCTTTCTTGAACTCCTGGACCATGAATATCTAACCTCAACTGTCAGGGAGAAAAAGGCAGTTATCACAGACATCCTGCTGAGGATACAGTCATCCAAAGGTACGTCTCATTCAAACCGCAAGTCTTTCTTCTTCCAGTCTCTTTTTGCCTCGAAGCCATCTTTAATTCTCATCTTTCCAGAACACATTCATGAATGAATGAATGTATTCATTCATCAAGTTGTCATCGAAGGCCTTACTGTGTGCCAGGTACTGTGTTAGTCTCTGCATTTAGAAAGTTAAAGACCTTAAGGGGTGAGGCTTGAAGTAGGTGTGTTGGGCGGGTCCCTAAGAGCGCCCAACATTGGGGGATTCGCTAGCAGGACTCAGCAGGAGTTGTACTTTCTCGTGCCTGGGATTCATCACACGGGTAGTAAGGATTCAAGGCCAGATTATAAGGGGAAGAGACTCAGGCCAAGCTTGGAGGGGCCCATGTGCAGGCTACTCATGTTCCTTCTCCGACGAGGGTCACACAGATCACACTCTTCCCTCAGCAACAAAAATGCAGCAGCCTGTGTGCAATGTTTCTGTTCAGGGAAGCTCACTGGAGACTCAGTGCCCAAGGACTTTACTGGGGGCGGGTCACATAGGCACCCTCCGCCTGGCACGTACCAAAATCCCAGACACCCAGGAAAGCAGGTGTATTAGTCAGGGTTCCCCAGAGAAAGAGAACCGATAGCATAGAGGGATAGAGATAGAGATAAAGAGGAGATTTGTTGTAGGGATTGGCTTCTGTGATTACAGAGGCTCAGAAGTCCCACAGTCTGCCCTCTGAAAACTTGAGACTGAGGAAAGCCAGTTCTGTAATTCAGTTCCAGTCCAAAGGCCTGAGCGTCAGGGGTGCTGACGGTTCAAGTGCTGGCCAGAGAACTAAGAACGCCAGCGTCCGAGGGCAGGACAAGATGGGCGACTTGGCTCAAGCAGAGAGAGTGCACCCACCCTTCCTCGGCCTGTTTGTTCTGTTCAGGTCCTCAACAGGTTGGATGATGTCCGCCCACACTGGGGAGGACCATCCCCTTTTGAGTTCTGCAACGCAAATGCTAATCTCTTCCAGAAACATTCTCACAGATACACCCAGAAATAACGTTCCACTAGCTCTCTGAGCATCCCTGAGCCCAGTCAGGTTGGCACACAGAATTCGCCTTCACAGCAGGTGTTTGGCGTGAGATCATGTTGTTTGCCCAAACAGTCTAGGCAGAGTAGACCAACCTTATCGATTAGGGAATGGTGGGAACACTTCTGAAAGCCACGTTCCCAGATGCCAGCCCTTGTAAAGACAGCAGCCTCAGGCCTGCTGTGTTAAATAACTCTTTTGTGCACAGTGGGTAAGACAGAATAGCAGGGAGAGGGCATCAGTGTTAAGAGAACACCCAAGAGGAGTGTCCAAACCAGTTTAGTGAGAGAGAGAGAGAGAGAAAGAGAGAGAGCGGGTTGGGGGGGGGGCGGGGGGAGGG
>NW_006784492.1:1510249-1551099 GCF_000442215.2 Lipotes vexillifer
GGGCGGGTGGAGGGGCTGGGGGCAGTTCTTGGAGGATATGGTGTTAGAATCCTGATGGCTGGGTAGGAGATACCTGGATGAGATGTAGAGGTTTATTGTAAACAGCTTCACCGAGATATAATTCACATACCACGCACTTCACCCATTTGAATGTACGATTCGTTGATTTTTAGCATACGAAGCCATGATTTGACACAGTTAGATTTGCATTCCAGAAAGCTCACCTTGTCAGTCTGGGCAGCGGGTTCAAAGATCTGGCTGCAGATTGAACGAGAGCTATGTGAGGCCCCGGGTGGATGGTGGGACCAATCCCTGAGGTAGGAGTGCAGGATGAGGGCCATGTTTGAGGGGCAGTAGGATAGATAGAGACAGTGACAGAGACAGAGATAAAGATAAAGACGGAGATGAAAATTCGCTTTGAAATGATGTTGCTGCTTCCCTGCCTGGACCCTTTCAGTATCTTCCGTTGCCCGTGGTTGAACCCCAGGCCCCTTATGACGTGTGGTCACACCTGTCTACTATACAGTCAAAGGGGCTTTGCTTTCTGTCTCTGTCTGTTACCTAGTCTGTGACCTCGAGCAAGTTACTTAGTCCCTCAATGCTTCAGCCTCCTCACCTGTAAGAAGGGCGGACAGTAGCACCTACCTCGGAGGGGATGTTGTAGGATTGACGAGATCATATAAAACATTTCCAAGCAGTGCCTGACGCACGGCAGACGCTCAGCAACTATTGACTGTTATTTCCTCCTGTTGAGTTTACTGGTAGAAGGAGCATTCCTTTCGACCTCATCTCCTCTGCGCACACCTGTTTCCCAGCCACTTCGGACTAACGGTCGGAACACACTGCAGTTTGGGCCTCCAGCCTCTGGTGGTGCCGTTTGCTTTCTTGTGACTTCCCGTCCTCTCTTGCTCTGCCCAATGAGTTTCGACCCATTTCTCTCCGTGCTTTGTTCTGGTTGTTATTTTCCAATTCATTCATTTGTCTCTTCAGCTCTTAAATTTGCTTAAAACTCAGCCACTGATTGTTTGATGGTAGAGTTGCCATTTGTTCTTTTTCTTTCTTTCTTCTCTTTTTTTAATTGTTTCCAGGCCTCTGCCAAAATTCCGGTCTTGCTGTCGCTTCCGCAGGTCAGGGTCCTTGTCTTGTCTTTTCCCAGCCTGCAGCGTCGTGCTTGACCCATCATAGGTGGTCATTGTTGAGCAGTTACTTTTCTAGATCTAGAAAGGTGAGTCCTTGGCATGTAAATAACACTGTGCCCAGATTAAAGTAGTTTCCTCCTCTTTCCTGCCTTCACTGGTACAGTGCTCACCACGGTTTCTGAGAGTCTGTTGTATGTACGTTTGTCTTCCCAACTTGAATATGATGCCCTGAGGGTATGAGCTTATTATCAGCCTTGTCAACACTAAGCGTGTCTGTTACAGCCTCAGACCTTAGGAGGGTACTTGATGCAGATTTACTGATTCCCAGGAAAGCGTCTGCCCCCTTAGTACGCGGGTAAGTACCAATACTAACCTGAAAGGAAGTTCAGGAGAGGCAGCTCGCCTTTGAGCGGCTGCCTGGCATCGGAAAGGATGTCGGCTTTGGTGCCGGCTCCGTCATTTCTACCTGTCCATGTTCCAGGTAAGTACTTCAGCCTTTTTTTTTCCAGCCATAGATCCTTCACCTGTAGAACGGAGAAGAATACCTACCTTGCAGGATTGTTGTAAAGGATTAGAGAAAATAAAGACGTATTTGCGATGTATTCAGTACGGGGCCAAGGAGGTGAGAGCTGCCAGCAGTGCCACCTTTATCTTCCTCCTTCTCCTCATCCAGTTCTGTGGTTTTGGTTGGTACAGGTTTTGAAGTGAAAGATCATGCTGCGAAGCCAGAGACCCCCAACAGCCTGCCGGCCCCTCCCCAGATGCCTCTGCCAGAGATCCCGCAGCCGTGGCTGGTGAGTTAAAGTCCCACCATCACAAGAGTCACCAGATGTCTGTGTTACTTTTGCTTCCAGGGGCAGGTGATAAAAGCCCAGTTCTGGAAGAAAGGAGGCCACGTGTTGCCCAAGGCACTCCTTTGAGTGTGTTTTTTTGGATTCTAGTAATGGCTAAGTGGGAGGCTGTAAATGTAGCCTTCTCTCAGGAGGCTGATGGTTCTTTGAAAATTGCTGGAGCTACAGGTCCATGGAAATCTGTTGTTAAGTTGGATTTTAAAAAACTCGGATGATTTAGCAGGCAAAACAATGACAGTAGAGCCTAGGGACTTGCCCCTCTTTCTGGGTTAACTCTGAATTTGAATACCTTAGCCTGAAACTTTAACGCTCATTGCTATGCTTCTTCTGGGATTAAATGTTCTTTTCTTCCCCCCAGGAAGAAAAATATGTACCTAGTCCAGGAATGTGTGTTTTATTTGATTTTCTGCATTCAAAATTGGTTTTGGAGTTCTTTTACTATTTTTGCAATCTGGGGATACTCACGTATGCCATTTTTCATGGACCATTCAGCTTTTTCTGCCTTTTGCTATTTTCTCATTTGCTTACTCAGGGAAATTAGGCTTTTATTCAAAATTAGAGCAAAATCAGTTACTTAGCAACTCTCTTCTTAACATTTGCTTTCTCTATGAATCATCTAATTATCTCTCTACCAGGAAAGGAGCTGCCGGAAAGCAGGGCCCCATCCCATTTGTTTCTGTTCTGCCTGGGCCCCAGCACATGGCTGATGTCCAGCGAGTACTCAGTAATTATCGTTGTAAAGGAGATGGAAGGAAATCAGTGCTTACTGGGTCCGTACCACCTGTCACAGATCATGTTTGCTCTTTTTTCACTTATAATTTCATTTAATCCTTACAACCTGACCTCAGGGAACCCTAAAATACCCCTAAACATGTGAATAGTGTGTATTTCCATTTTCCAGAAAAGGAAGTGTGGGTCCAGTGAAGATGTGATTGCTCAAGGGCAGTAGGAAAGGCAAAAATGCAATTTTTTGTAACGTATTCTTTTGATTTCAAATCCAGCCTTTTCTCAGCAGTACTGTTTGGGGAGGCATGGCAGCAAAGCCGATGCCAGCGTGACTCACCGACGGGAGAAGGTTTTCTTAGGAACCTAAGCCTGTTCCCGAGCTGGGCTCTGGGGAGGCCGCGGGGTCCAGGGTGTGGATGGGAGCACGGTTCCTGCGTCCAAGCACCAGCTCTGACACTTACTGTGTGAGTTCAGACTGTGGCTTTCACGTCTCTGTGCCTGAGATGCCTCATTCTGAAACGAGTGTAGTAATAGTGCCCACTTAGTGCTTTTCTTGTGGAGATGAAAAGAGTTGATGGACCTCAAGTGCTTGGAATATATGCCTTGCATCTGTTAAGCCCCGTGCAAGAGCCAGCTATTAACTTTGTAGGGCTGTGCTTCTCAGACTTCCGGGGAGCGTGTTAAAAATGGACATTCTGGGGCTTCCCTGGTGGCGCAGTGCTTGAGAGTCCGCCTGCCGATGCGGGGGACGCGGGTTCGTGCCCCGTTTCGGGAGGATCCCGCGTGCCGCGGAGCGGCTGGGCCCGTGAGCCATGGCCGCTGGGCCTGCGCGTCCGGAGCCTGTGCTCCGCAAATGGGAGAGGCCACAACAGTGAGAGGCCCGCATAACGCAAGAAAAAAAAAAATTTTTTATTTTGTTTTTAAAAATTGTGGTAAAAGATACAGAACATAAACATTTACCATCTTAACTGTTTTTAAGTGTATAGTTCAGTGGCATTAAGTACATTTATATTCTGGAGCAACTGTTGTCACCATCCATCTCCAGAACTTTTTTTCATCCTCCAAAATGTAATCTCTGCACTTATTAAACAAAAACTCACCATTCCCTTCTCTCAGGCACCTGATAACCAGTGTTATACTTTCTGTCTCTAAGAATTTGACTACTCTATTCCTCATATAAGTGGAATCATACAGTATTTGTCCTGTTGTGACTGGCTTTTTTCACTTAGCATAGTGTCTTCGAGATTCATCCGTGTTGTACCACGTGTCAGTATTTCCTTCCATTTTAAGGCTGAATAATGTTCCTTTGTATGTGTATACCACATTTTCTTTATCCATTCATCTGTGGATGGACACTTGGGTTGCTTCCATCTTTTATATTACATTTGTTATTGTGAGTGATGCTGCTTTGAACATGAGTATACGGTTATATTCTTCTATAGCGTTTTGTGCAAAAAAAAAAAAGGACATTCTGATATGCTGGTAACGTGAATTATATTTTAGATACATTGAGTTAAAGAAGGTGTATTAATAAAACCAATTTCATCCATTTCTATGGCTACTAGAAAAATTTAAATTACATATGTAGCTCACATTTGTAGCTTGCTTTATTTTTCTTTTGTTTTAATCTTTCCACATTTAATCTTTCCACTGTGGAAAGCATATTGAATATATGGTTTTTATATGCTGTTTTTATTTTTTTAACATTATGTATTTTTCCTTTATAAACTTATTTTTAATAATTGTTACCCTTTTTTAAAAAATTCCTCCTGTTTCTTGTAGAAACTGTGACTCAATTATAGCTTTTTCATTGCCTCATTTGATGTTTTTAGATATAAATACAGAATCATAGTATTAATCCTGTTTACTGATATATTGTCTACAAGATAAAGAACAAGATGTGAGAAATCAGTAGTTCGTGAAGCTCCTGGTTTTTGTGCTCTGGTTTACTTTTATTTTTCTTTCTAAACTGACTTGATGATCTGTCTCAATACGCTGTGTCTTGTATTTCATCAGCACAATGCAGGCTGGGAAAGGTGTTTCAAGACTGAAGGTGAGAAATGCAGACCTCTCGAAGCAGCCAGAACAGTAGTGATGGTTATAGGAATTTCATGGACTGTTCTTTAGTGGTACATGAAGTGCCATCCAGCTGGCCTGGACTAAAATGCTTGTCTTTGATGTGCCCGGCCAGGAGGAGTGAATCTCACTTTCAGTGCCAATTTCAAGCAGAGTACTCATTGGATGGTCAACCTTTTGTACCATTTTTGACGGTTGAATAGTCAATCCCTTTCTCTGGATTTCTCCTTGAATGCGGTTTATTCTTCATCCACTATTTTCTCTTCCTCTTCTCTCCTTGTCTCCTGCCCATCTTTGGCTGCAGCGTGTGGCAAACTGCTGTGGTTTAAGGTGGACGAGAAGCCGTCCTACCAGTGGAGTCAGAGCTGGTAGCTGGTTAATTAAAAATGTTGGTTCAAGTGAGGAATTCTAAAAGGGGTATCATGTGCCTTAAACATTTCAGATTTAAACCAATCATTGTTGGGTAAGAGTTTGACCAGTGGGTAATTCCTCCCTACTGGTGCCTGACATGGGTGTCAAGAGAGTTTTCCAAACTCAGCCTCTAAGCCAATGCTGTTTCTTGATATAAAACTCCTAAGACCTTGATGTAGGGCCAAGAGCTGCGTCCTTTGAGTCTGGGGCTACGGCTTGTCTTTTCTACATAATCCATACCTGTGATATAGGACTAATAATTCCCAGTTTTTGTTTCCTTAAAGTGGAGTTAAATTCAGACACCTGCGAAACGATCTGATTTTTAGAGTCCCTAGAATTTTACCAGGGCTGCTCTTTTACAGCTGACTTGACCACTCCTAATTGAGTAACTGTGTCTTTTCTTTTTTTGCAGTTTGTCTTGACTGAACCTTTCTAAGGCATCTCAGAGAATCATCAACTCTCCTTTTGCACTTGTTTTTTCACTGATTTATTTATGTAGTAGCTAACCAAATAAAGTAAAATAAATAATTATAAGTGTAAGAATGTAAAGAACAAAGCTGACTGTTGGTGATAGTGCAGACTTAGCCGATGGCACTGTTTTGTGGGCACTCTGGAGAGGAGCCCGTTGGCCACGAAGGGTTAGCGTTTTATGGATATCCGTCAGGGCATTTTACAGACAGAGTGAAGAACATCTGTCAGCTCAGTGAGTCAGTGAAGTGGAGAGGGGTTAAGACAGCTCTGCTGTATTTTCCTGGTAGTTTATCAGGGAATTCGTTATTTAGCAAGTAAGCCTGTCATTCAGTAAATTGCCTTTGATGAGGTGGCTTTTGTCCAGTTGGTCACTCGCTGCTGGCACGTTGACTTCCAGGAGAATTAGCTGGTAGTGGACAAGAAGTGGGATTGGGTAGGAGGCTATGCCAGGCAGAGGGCGTACCACAAATTAAGGCACAGACCCGAGAAAGACCCCGATGGACTAGAGCATTACAGGCCCCTCTGCATGGCTGAATAATAGGATTTGGATGAGTCGTCCGCGGATGAGGCCAGAACACGCCGCAGGGGTTAAACCTCGAGGGGCCCGTGGGCCTGCAGAGCAGTTTGGAATGGTCCTCAAGGCAGCTATGAATGACCGAAGGATTTGTTTTTAGTGTAAGACTTAGGATGCTCCAACCGGGTATTATTTCTTACTCATTTGAACCACGATGGCATTTTTTACTCTTTCATGGCACGTATTGAAGGAATACTGCCTTTTATCACAGCTATGTGTGTTGCAATCTCCGAGAAATGAGTCCACTTCTATCTTTTTATCCCTTTTAGTGCCGAACAGTGCTTTATGCAGTTATTGTTAACTATCTCTTGACACCCTTTTTTTTTTCTGGACCCTCGAGAGGCTGGGCAGGAGGGTGGGGCCACACTGGCCGCTTTCCCGAGTACGCTCGGCACCCTTCAGCCCCCATTTCGGGCCTGGCGCACCCCTGGCTGAGGGCCCTCACCCGGCGCTCTCAGGCAGCAGCGCTCCCCCTCTTGCTGGCTGACACCCAGGTGGGCCCCCCACACAGGTGTGGCAGAGACTGGACAGGTCTCTGTGCCCCGGTTGGCTGGTGAATTACACTCAGGTGGTAGCAGTAAAAGAAAAAAAAAAGGGATCCAGTGGATCTCTAAAATGTGTCCATTTTGCATAACTGAAACTTTATACCCATTGATCAGCAATGCCTCATTTTGACATTCTCTTAATTAAACTAAACTTTGACCTTTTGAAGATGGTGCTTGTTTCTCTCCTCCTTTGTGTTCCTCATATCACAAAGCAGAAGATGCCCACGGCCGCTCAAGGTCAGGAGCCCCATCAAAAAGTCCGTCCTGTAACGTCGATGACGCTTCTGTACAGGAAGGGAATAGTGCGTGTTTCTGTTTTGCTCTTGGAGTCAATGCGGCTGCAGCCCAGGGTCCTGGGTGATCCGGAGACCCCTTCAGTGTGGCCGGTGGAGCTTGGGCCGGGCAGCGGGAGTGTGGGTGTGCGCTCCGTGGAATTCAGAACTTCCCTTGACCTTTGAGAGCGAGGTACAGTGTGCAGCGTGTTTACAGACCCATCCACCTCCCTTGCTTTCCAGGGGAGATTGGAGCGGGCCAAAATATGCATATGCATAATGAAAACATTTCCGGGAAGGGCTGTGCTTCTCAACAGATTTTGGTTTTTGTTTCACACCGAGAGCTGTGCAGCTATCAAAGGGACGGTACTTAGTTAGCATGCAGCCCGTGCTGAGGGAGCATTTGCGAAGGCGGCCGGTTCATCCGGAAATGGGTCCCATCTGTGTTGACATTGGCCGCCAGGCCCCACCGCCCAGCCCACCAGCCGGCTCTGATCCAGACAGTCGGGAATTGTGCTTCCTGCCCTCCCCTCCTCCGCTTGGAGGAACAGTGGGGTCTATGGACAGGGAGGACAGGGAGACTTCAGACCTTCCTGGCTGAGAGAAGAGAGCAAGGAGACCCCTTTGGGGGTTGTATATGATCTGTATGATATCCCATCAAGGCATTTTCTAGAAATATCTTTATTTGATCACTTAAAAGGCAGAGGGTTGCACTGTGTTTAGATGGGGTAGAAGACGCAATTTAGTGTTTTGCTGTTTTAAGGCGATGCCTTATTATACCAGCAGATAACAGCAAGGTCGTTTTTTTTAAAATATTTATTTAGGCTGTACCAGGTCTTAGTTGGCGGCATGCGGGATCTTTAGTTGCAGCATGCGGGATCTTTAGTTGCAGCATGTGGACTTCTTAGTTGTAGCACACAGACTCCTTAGTTGCGGCATGCACGTGGGATCTAGTTCCCCGACTAAGGATCGAACCCAGACCCCTTGCACTGGGAGTGCAGAGTCTTACCCACTGGACCACCAGGGAAGTCCCAGGTCGTTTTTGTATTGTGGTAAAATACACATAACGCAGACTTTACCGTTTTAACCACTTGTAAGTATCCAGTTTAGTGGTGTAAAGTACGTACGTTGTTGTGCAACCATTGCCACGATCCATCTCCAGAACTTTTCATCTTTCCAAACTGAAACTCTGTCCGCAGTAAGCAATGCCTCGCACCCCCCTAGCCCCTGGTAACCAGCATCCTACTTCCTGTCTCTAGGAAACAATGATGTTTTGGTCCCAGCCCTTACCACCTGCCTGCTGATGGCATTTTATCCTTCCTAAAGTACTTTCGTAGCAACTTCATTATCTCTATTTGACAGATGGGATTATGAGATTCTTTGAGATTGAATGACAAAATCAGGTATTTTATCAGTTGCAGAGTTTCGACTAAAGCCCGAGATTTCAAACAACAGAACCATCCCGGAGAAGTCAGATGTGATCCTTTTAGTGGCCGTGAACCATCCTGTTCGTTTTCTCCTTGTCTTTCGAAAATCGCGGAGTTTAGTGTCACGTCTCATTCCCGTGGCATCTTCATCTTGGATTTATTCCGTGTCCCATTGCCACTGCTGTTGCACTGTCCTGCCTTCCCTGTGGGAGCCCGCCTCCTGGTAGAGAAGGAAGGGAAGAACGTGCCCCATGGGCTCTCATTCTTAGTCGTGTATAAATAAAACTTGAGAAAATATGTGTGAATAATTTCCCAGTGTTTACTCAAGTGCTGTTGGAATGCAAATTAAATAGTGATCAGAATGGAAGGGGGTGTCATTTGGATAAAAACTTTTATTTTGCCAAGAAGAGTATCTGCTCAAAATTCTTGACGTTAGGATTGAAACCGTGTTTTGCACTTGAGGCCATAAGCTTTTGTTATCTGTTGACAATCCCTCCCTCCTGTCCTCGGGAAGCTCAGGTGATGCTGTGGAGTGCTGCTACCTTATTCTCTCAGCCAAAAAGGGCTTTGCCGATAGGTGGCAGAGCTAGAGCGTGAACCCTCCCTGTCTTCTGTCAGATCATATCGTTTTTAGCTGCTACTCTTAACAGATTTTAATCACTGTAGCCAGTAAGATAGAATCTGGATGTATCACTGTATGTATAGAACTAAAGTCAGAAAGCGATTCCAAATTCTAGGCTGGTGTTTTTCTCTGCTGAAATTAGGTCTCAGGGTTCATTGGTGTGTCTGGTGCAAACGACTGAGTGATTAATGGGGGCTGGAGGAGGGGAAGGTGGGGGGCAGCAGCAGAGAGGAGGAGGGAGGAAGGGCAGAGTGGGCATGGAGGTAGAGCCGGTGTGGACGTGCCTTCCTCAGGACCGCACGGATCCCGCCGTGCTGCGGGAGCCGGGAGCATCGGGTTGGATCCAGTGGCCTTGGTGGGTTGCACAGTTCCTTCCCTGCATCCCGTCTGGCTCGGCTGCCGCAGCAGTAAGCGCTCGTCTGTGCCCACCCGGCCGACTCCTGGCTTCTCCGCTAAGCAGCTCTGCAGCACGGGGGTGCTGGGCAGGGTCTTGCATCCCCCTCGGTTTCCTCGTTTGTAAAATCAGAATCAGAATACCAATGTCTCAGCGTTGTTTTCTCAACAAGAGAAAAAATATATAAAGTGTTCCAGAACAATACGTGACACACGGAAGGCAGACCGTAAATAGTCATTATTATTATTTTGTTGGCATAATAGCAATAACAATAATAATCATTGTATTTATGCCATATAATTATATCTTAATATTTATTATTATTAATGGAAAAAATTTTCTATGAGGCTTTTCCTTAAAGTAGCAAAGACAAATATTGTGTTGGCCAAAAAGTTCGTTTGGGTTACGTGAACGAACTTTTTTGGCCAACCCAATATTAATGGGCTTTTCTTTCCAAAAAGGTAGAAATTAAATTGTGGCCAATATTGTGAGCCAAGCAAGCCTGTCGATTATATTCCTATCCAGTTGTAAGTATTGGTCTTTTCTAATAAGACGCTGACACCTTAAAAGAGGAATTTACAATGCCTAAGGCAGATAAGATTTCCTGAAAAAAAAGTCACATTCACTTAAGCATTCATTCGTGGGAGAAATATTTCAGTGAATTTAAAGGTTATCTAGTAACCAGTACCGTGCCATTTCTACTTTCCTGTCTAGGGCGCAGCACATATCAGTCATTCCTCGGGGAAAACAGTTTCTCATCCTTCGTTGTCAGTATCTGAGAAGGCTGTGAGGGTTAGACTTGAGTCCCTTATTCTGTTAGCATGTGTTTTCTGAGAGCCAGTCCAGGAAGACTCTGGTGGCCAGTGCCAGGTGGCGCCAGAGCTTTGTGCACAGACTGGGTCTCTTCTAGCATTGAAGGGAAGCTGCCAGATCCAAAGTAGAGCGATGCCACGTTGGTGTGTAGCCTTACTGTCAGAAGCTACATGTGAGTACGTGCTCTGGCCAGAGATGACAGTGTCATCAATCAGGTAGCGAGGACCCAAAGTCAACTCTCACTACAGTTTTGAAATGTGTAAAGTTGGCTTTATTGACTGATGACCTGCAACTTGATAAGGATACTACAGTTGGAATCTTAGAGCCGGGATGGACATCAGAGGTTATATGATCCCACGCCCTCATTTACAGGAAGGAGATTGGCCCCCAGATACAGAGGAAGGCTGCATAAACCAAGGCCGAGGCTGGGGCTAGGCCTCACGTGCCAAGTATTGGAACATTGGTCTCCTTTACCCTACACGCCAGTTTCCTGCCTGTGCTCTGGTTTCCATGACCCCCCTTTGGACTTGCCTTCCTCATTTTGTACTGTTTAAAATTCTTGTGAATTGTGATTTCAGCGAATTCTGACCTACTGGAAAGGATCTGACAGAAGGTTTTCCTCTGAAAGCAACGGTGCCAAATAGCGGTTCTGATCCACCCATGGCCTCTGTTCTCTTCCATTCTCAGCGACATCTTTCCTAGGATATAGGTGGTGTGAACTAGTTAGGAAAGGGAAAACATTATTTCTGTCTCTCCCTCATTTGCCCTTGAACAAACCATCAGACCTCTGCCCATTGTCTGGAACCCCTGTGGTAGAATTTCAAGGGCAAGTGGTGTTTGGGAGTGGAGTGTGAGATCCTTTTTGGAGAAAGAGAGCGCTTCTGTATAAGTATTATTTTTTGAGGGGTGTTACTTCAAATGAAAGTCATTGTTTTTCCTGATTTTAAAAACAATATTATGTAGAAAATGCAAGCTATATGGATATGCATAAAAAAGCAGTAACCTTGTGTTAACATTTTGGTGAGTGACGTGCCGTTGTATAGATGTGAGTGTAAGCACAGCTCTGATAGGAAGGCTAATAGTGTCCCTGTTTTCTTTCACTTGGCAGTATCTAGTAGAGATTTTTCAAGTACATGACTGCAGATGTGCACTGTCCTTTTACATGTCTGCACCTGGCTGTGTCAGGATACCTAAGCATTCTTCTCTCAGGGAATGTTTAGTTTGTTTTTAACTTGGGAGGGAAAAACTTCTGTTGAACATCCTTATACGTTTTTGCTTGTATGACCAGTTGACCTTCTTGGCATATATTTCTAGAAGTGGAATTGTGGATTTAAGGGCATACGTATCGAGTGGTTGTGTCGAAGTCTGCTAAGTCCCATCAGCTGGGAGTCAGCACCTGCCTTACACACCTTTGCAGTACTAGGGAGGGGCCTGTGCTAATTCGTAAACATTCGTTCGATCCAGCCACTTGTAATGCTCTTCTAGAAACGTGAATAATCCGACTGTTTCAACATACTAAGGGGAAGTCGAAACACCCTGATTTCAGGAGTAAAAACACTCAGGGTATCAAACAGCCCCCTTCCAAAAGCACCACGCGGAGGCTTTAACCCTGGCGTGGACTCCTGTTCAGACCTCACCCCGGGAGGACAGTGTGTCAGGTTACATTGTAGGCACCACCTCTCCTCTCCAGGTGATAGGAGTGGATGTGGTCCAGCGTGAGAGCACAGGGTGATGGCGGGCGGGCCTCAGCCTGGGGAGGGGAGCGCAAGGGAATCGGGACCCGGGGGTGGAAGGGAGATAAGTGCCTTCAAGGCTGGGAAGGAATACCGCGCAGATGACCTGGAGTGAATTATCTTTCTTCATCTGGCGAGAGGAAGGAGTGGGTTGAGTGCGCAGCGGTGATTAGTCATTCGCCGAGGACTTCTTGGCTTCAGACTTGAGTTACAGGAAAAGTGGTGGAGTTTCACGTTCTGTGGAGCATTGTTCTCCTTGCAAACTGCACTTGGTCGGTCTTCGGTTTGGGGCCTCTGTTCTCTTCCGCTCTCGGCGGCATCTTTCCCATTAGCTTATAGGATATAGGTGGTGTGAACTAGTTATGAAAGGGAAAACATTATTTCTGTCTCTCCCTCATTTGCCCTTGAACAAACCATCAGACCTCTGCCCATTGTCTGGAACCCCTGTGGTAGAATTTCAAGGGCAAGTGGTGTTTGGGAGTGGAGTGTGAGATCCTTTTTGGAGAAAGAGAGCGCTTCTGTATAAGTATTATTTTTTGAGGGGTGTTACTTCAAATGAAAGTCATTGTTTTTCCTGATTTTAAAAACAATATTATGTAGAAAATGCAAGCTATATGGATATGCATAAAAAAGCAGTAACCTTGTGTTAACATTTTGGTGAGTGACGTGCCGTTGTATAGATGTGAGTGTAAGCACAGCTCTGATAGAGGGCGAGAAACAGAGAATATGAATATGAAAAAGCTCTTTGCTGGGCAGATCTGGTGCTCGAAAACCCCAGCTGTGTCCTGGACCAGTGTCTGATCTTGAGCAGGAGGTTTTGGACTCTGAGCCTCACTTCCCATATCTTTTTGTTTTTTTTTTTTCTCACTTCCCATATCCGTAAAACATCGGGTGATGTAATATCGACCTTGAAGGATCCCTGGGTGGATGACTGATGTAGCTTGTAACCAGGGCAGAGGCTGCTTAGGACAGTGCCAGGCAGATAGCAGGTGTTTGGAGGATGTTGGCTTTCCTGCCCTTCACCTGTTTCTGTTGACCTAAGGACCAGTGAGGGATGGAACGAGCAGACCCCATACGTGTTCACGGGAAGAAGAGATGGGTCTGCCTTCGAGTCATCAGGGACTTCTGAGTCAATGGTGCTTCAGCCGGTCTTGCTCGAATCTGGATGGTCCTGAGCCTGCCAGCTCTGCATGCTCTGAAGTTACGGCTTCAAAGTCAGGGTGCCTCCGTCTCAGAGTCTGTCAGATTGCTTCTCCAGAGAATAGTTTCCAGTTTCTTTTAGAGATGGGCTCATAGGTGATTTCCTCTTCTCTTTTTTGAAAAGCTTCCCTGGCACACACGAGGAGTGTGGTGAGATTGTGGGCAAACGTACGCATGTGTTCAGTCGCTGTGTCACTGGTGCTTGCCCTGTGATGAGCACGGGTGGACCTGAGCCGTCTCTGTGCCCCTCGGGGGTCTCCAGTGTGGGACGCAGGCCGTGAAGGGGAAAGTCAGCTTGGGCATCTGGGAGGGCAGTGGCGTGGGGCAGAGGGGAGGAGAGACGCCTGTCTCTGCTCCGGGGGAGGGGTCTGCGAGGGCCAGCACGCGGCTGGTGACAGCCGGCGGGTCGTGTGGGTCGAGTGGCATGGCCAGGGCCGGGCTGAGGGTGGCCGTGAGCGGGCGGGCAGTGCAGATCCTGCCAAGAGCCGAACTTTGGGAGCTCTTTGGATCATGTTCTTTTTCTCCAGGGACTTTACAAAGGAGGGAGGAAAACGCCCATCGACACCTGTTAGGTGCAGACCCAGAATTTCCCCCTAACGATCGTGCTCTGTTGTTTCTTCCTTTCTTCGCTCAGCCGCCTGACAGTGGGCCGCCACCGCTACCGACATCCTCTCTCCCGGAAGGCTACTACGAGGAGGCCGTGCCGCTGAGTCCCGGAAAGGCTCCGGAATACATCACCTCAAGTGAGTGGCCCCCTGACCTGCGGGGCTGTTGGGGAGCCCTCCCGCTTTTGGGGTGAAGGGGAGTAGGGGCATTACGCAACACCATGGAAATGTGGACTTCAGGAAATTCTGAACCCAGGGAGAGGGGGCTACAGAAAGGGTTTTGAAAAGTCTAAGGTGTCCACCAAGTACCTTCGGTAATTTCAGATTGTTGTCTTTCTTGTGACTCAGATTTCTTGTGAAATCTTGTTGCTGTGGGAGCATGCGTCAGCCAGTGAAACGTGTTCCCTGTGGTCAGAAGAGAATGACTTTCTGAGGCATGTTTTCATGGGGTCCCTCCCCGCCACCTTGACCAGGGCACGTCCCTCTCAGGCTGCATTCATGGTGCCACCGAGAAAGCGTGTCTATAAAATAAATACAGAGCAAGCAGGCATCTCATTGTAGCTGTTTGTTTGTTTTTCAATTTATTTTTTCTTGAAGCGTAGTTGAATTACAGTGTTGTGTGAATTTCTGCTGTGCAGCAGAGTGACTCAGTTATACGTATATGTTCATCCTTTTTCATATTCTTCTCCATTATGGTTTATCCCAGGATATTGAACCTAGTTCCCTGTGCTCTACAGTAGGACCTTGTTGTCTATCCGTTCTGCATACACCAGTTTCCATCTACTAATCACAAAACCCCACCGCAACCCTCCCCCACCCCCCTCCCCCTTGGCAACCACCAGTCTGTTCTGTACGTCCCTGTTTCCGTTTCATAGACAGGTTCATCTGTGTCCTATTCTAGATTCTACATGTAAGTGATGCCACATGGTATTTGTCTTTCTCTTTCTGACTTACTTCAGTTAGTATGATCATCTCTAGTTGCATCCATGTTGCTGCAAATGGCATTATTTTGCCCTTTTTTATGGCTGAGTCATATTCCATCGCGTATAGGTACCACACCTCCTTTATCCATTCATCTGTCGACGGACATTTAGGTTGTTTCCTGTTTCTTTTTTTTGTTCCCCATTCATACAGGTTTTACAAGAATGCTTTGGCCTACGTTAGGGCCGTCATGACGTGATCGTTAGCTGCCTGCTGGCACTCAGAAGTGCCCCTTTGTAGGCAGCCGGCTTTCACAGTCACAGAGGAAGGGCAGTGGCATTGAGCACCTGTTGTAACTACCTCTGGGGTTTGTTTTTAGATCTTTGCCTTTGCTTTCGCTCCCGATAACTCTGGCAGCAGGCGGCGTGCTTTGTCTCGTAATGAGGCAGATGTGGCATATCTGAGTGTGCTGCCTTAGGGAATCCAGCTTGCCTTTCCTGTAAAACATGTGTAAAATGGGGAGTGAAAGAGTGATCTGCTCGTGTCACGGAGAGGCTTCCGTGTCTCCGCGTCTTGTGTCCCGTTCTCCTCACCTCCAACGGAAGCGCTCTCCGTTGTCGCCATCTGCCTGTCCCCTGAAGTCTCTGCTTCGTGCAGACTTGGAGCTAGTTTTCTGATCTTTCTCTCCCCTGGCAGCAAACAAGCAGGGCCGTTTCAGCAAAGCAGAATCTAACTTGATCGTTCCAGGAAATACCCCCAGGATATTTTCTGACCGTGAAGGGGGACACACAGAAGCCAGGCGAGCGGGACCTCAGGCCCTGGAGGGCAGTGGCCTTTCCCGCTCACTCGTGCCTGTTTGCTCTGGAGCAGGCCGACGCAGCCTCGGCCCAGCATCAATAGATACTTGAGGGCCTCTTAGTGAATTCTGAATGAGAGAAGGGACAGTTCTGACGAGGAGGCTATGAAATACTGGGTTTTGAGATCCGAATATTAAATATTTAAATTTCTCTTTCATTTTAGAACCATTTGGGAAAAATGCATTCAAGTAATTTCTAAGTGTCCACTGTTTCAGAAGATAGTAAATTAATGAGAAAACACAAAAAATTAAACGGCTTGATATAATTCAACACTTCAGTGGATTCCTTTCTTTCTGAAAACAATGAATAAAGGAAAAACAGTTGCTGATGAGGGTATTTCCCACCGTTGGGAACGTTGGGTCCCAGCCTTCTCCCACCTTCCTTGTCCCGCTCCAACATACTTTCAAGACTAGAGACCGAGAGTAATTTTGTTTGACTTGCGGGGACCTTTGGTCATCTTCGGTCCAAGAAGGCCCACGCGACCGGTGTGTCGTGTCCTTAACTGCTGAGGTCGGGCCCCTTTGGTTGAGCTAAGCCCAGAGGGAGGGCCATGGAAGGACTGCTGCCTGGGGAGGGACAGTGGGTCCGCAGTGCCAGCACTTCGCTCAGACGTCTGTGCCTGAGCCTCGGCTACTGGCCAGGACCCTCCACGTGGGGAGCCGTGGCAGGGGTCTGCGGCCGGGTCGGGCCAGGGTCGCACCGCCTTCACTTACTCATGGGCTTCTGGCAGCTTTGTCGAGCCCCGAGCCAGGCCCGGTCTACTGGAGAAGCAGAACCATGTCGTGGGGCAGGGGCGTGTTGTAGACGCGAGACCCTGTGGGGTCGTGGGAACCGGGGCAGACGCGTGCCAGGGGGCCGGCCGCCATCAAGGGGAGCTGCACGAGGCCCGGGGCCGAGGAAGGATGCTGGGAACCCCCCTGCCTCTCACTCCCCGACGCGGGGCCCCGTGCGGGAGGCCGGACCGCAGCTCCGTGGAGCCACACGCGGCTGGCCAGGACCCAGAGGCGGCTGGGCAGGGGACCCCGCGGGAGCGCCGACGAGGAAGGCCTGCAGCCCAGCACCCGCGAGCGCAAGATGCAGCGCCTGGCACCCTCCCGATGTCCAGGTTGCCCACAGACTTCTCTTGTGGCCAGTCCTCACCCAGAAGCATCCAGCAAAGGGAGTCTGGGGGGATGCGTCCCAGCCTTGCCGAGTGGATACAGCACAAAAGCACCACCATTGCTCCTGGGTCGGCTTGATATCCACGCACCTCTCTTTACCCGCAGTGGATTTGCAAACGAAGACGGGGGGCAGAGTCGTGGTTCAGCGTAACACGGTTCAACTATGACTGATGTGACGGAAACTCCCCGACTCCCCAGAGGGTATGACATCCTCTGTCCACTTTGGGGTGACCTCGTTCTCTTCCGGCCAAGTCACACTCTCCCCTTTGGGAGCCTGCCACTAGAAGATGAAGCCAGGGTCAACTGCTGTTAGCACTTCTCTGTTAGATGGTAGGGGATGTGAGAGGGGAAGAAAAGGATTCGATTATACGTACACAGATAGAGCCCTATCAAAATATGGACAAGAACCTCGTAAAGGCTTCAGTCCTCATTTCCACAAACGGTCCATGGTCCTAGCTGGTATTTATAACTTCCTGCATGTCCCCTTTGCCTTCAGCAGGCACCTTGGTTGATGGTCCAGTACAGTGGCTCAGCTTTCCTTCCTGAAAGGTCTGGCCTCCAGCAGGACTACCTGTGCTGGACAGTGGCAGTGTCCCGCTGACTCGAGTGCTAAGGATACCCCAGGGATCTCCTGGACCTGGACGTGCCCTTCTCCCCCTGTGTGGTCACAGCTTCTTGGTGGGCGGGACCAGTCACCCAGTCACTGCAGAGACCACTAGGTTTGTTTGTTGTCTCCACTTCTGGGTCAGTGGAGCCATCACTGTGTCCCTTAGAGGGGACGTTCTGCCCCTAGAGAGTAAGACCTGTGGCCAGCAGAGCCAAAATTTCCAGGAATGGAAGCAGAATTTTAGTGAGTGGATGTCTAGGGGTAATAGTGAGTGGAGTCACTACCATTTCACCCCTGGGTTCCCAGACCTGTGCTTGGAGATATTCTGGAAGATCCCACCCCCCAGCCCCACAGGTGTGACCAATCAGGCTGGGCCTGAAATGGAATATTCCGAAGGGACTGCGCTGGTCTCTGCTGCGTCGTCTGCTTCAGGGTGACGAAGACAAGGCAAGACCAGTGAGCTTCATGAGCGCAAATCCATTGCCGTCAACTTCAGTTGCTGTAAAATGAGTTCCTTGGTCAGAAGCAAGGCTTCAAGCCCGTGGATGGTGCTTTCTGCAGGAGCATCGTGGACAGCGGGTTTACTTTATCCCCTCCAGTGAGAATAAAGCGCTGCCCCTTCCATGGTGCACGTGGTCCAGGGATAACCTGTGAGTAGGCGGCTGGCTGACAGCCCAGGGAACAGTGTCGTGTGCAGGCAGGACACTCACAAGTGCCAGGAGTCAGATGGCCCTTGCTGAGAGGAAGTCCATGTTGCTGAGTTCCATGTGTCACCTCCGCCCCTGACACCAGCTGCCTGTGCAGGAGTCCATTCGCACAAGAAATCTGGGCAAAGAAGCCCACTGATGTCTACACAGTGGGTCGTGTGGTTACCTGATGGTGATTCTGGCCAGGTTGCCCTTTGCTAAGCATCCACCTGATGTGCAGGTGCTCACCTCGCGAGCCCTACTCACAGCCCCTTCCGCAGACCTCCTTGCTGCCAGTCCCTCTCAAGTCTTGACCGTCCAAGCAAATGCCAGGCGTGCCCACGAACCAGTGTTGAGTGGAGAGGCAGTGCGGAGAGAATAGGGGCACAGGCTTCCGAGCCACTTGCTTATGCCCCTCGCTTACGTCCTCAGGGCCTGATGGAGCCCAGTGGACACGCGCCTGCTTCCATGCGATGCCACGTGCTCCTCGGTGGGTTGGATGACGCGGAGCCCTTGCGGGGCAGCTCAGGTTGATGGTAACCTGGTGCTCCGCAATCAAGCGTTTAGGCTGTACTAGGGCGGCGGCGGCGCGCCTAGGGCCGTCCCTCCAAATGAGGTGGCTGTCATCAGAGGCTGCCCACGCTGCGCCCTGAGCTCCTGCAGGTCGGCCCTGAGCTTCACCTGTGAGAGCCTGCCAGGGCTTCTGCTTCCAGTTTCTAGAGCAGGGTTTGAGCAGAGAAGAAGCACCACGAGGTGGAACATGGGAGATTTATTCCAGGGCTTCGACCTCACACACTGGCGGAGCTGTTGAAGGTGTCCCCCGAGCACCTGGTCAGGACGGCCGTCAGGAACGAGAGCTAGAGGAGATAAGGACACGCCGTCGGTGACTCTCTGCTCCCCTCCCCAGCTCTGTGTCTTCCTTAGCTTTCCGCGGGGCCCTCGTTACCTCCTAACGAAATCCCGACCCCAGCCCTGACACCGGACCCCTTGACATCCTGTTACAGCCCCCAGGAGGAACCCTGGACTCTGCTGGGTGACCGCCCAAGAGACTTGCCAGTGAGCGGGTCGTCCTGTGGGCTCAGACTGTGGCTCCCGACTGCTTGGTGTGCTGCTGAGTTGGCTGACGTTCTTCTAACGCGATTCCGTCCGTCCTGCTCTCTCAGGAGAAGGTGGGCCATGAACCTCCTGTCTTTGCCAGCCGTGGATCTCAGCCCCTGGGTAGCCAGGGCCACGGTCTACTTTTTCAGTTCAGAATCAGGTTTTCACTTCATCCTTCATCGGGATGGGGTCTCGGATGAGTCACCTGATCTCTCAGCATCCTCGTGCCTTTCCTCTGAGATAAGGACCCTGCTCTGTGCCCGCCTCCGGGCGGCTAAGAGTGCCAGCAAGGCAGGGGGTGTAAGTGCAGAGCTGGCTTCCTCTTTTCACAGCCTTATCCCACAGCTTACAAATACAAGTATAAAAAATACTGCCTGACACATAGTGAGCGCTCAATAAATATTTGTTGCGTGAATGAAATGAAATGTTCCCATTTCTGACTGATTTAGTCATTAATTCTTTTGTTCATTCAATGTTTACTGAATTTGATGTTCTAGAAAATGAGCTAAGCGCCGAGGGGTCCATGGCCCCCCAAGCTGTTGTGAGCAGCATCTTTCCAGGATAAATTAGGACTTGCTCCACCGTCCGTCTGAAATCTCTCAGCGAACCCTGGGCTGTGGAGCAGCACGTGGTCTTTCACGGTTTCATACTTCCTTCCCCATGTGCTACGTGCCCACTGTGCTAAACTTAAAAAACCTTTTATTATAAAATATATTTATCAAAAAGCGCATAAAATATGACTTGCCAGAGTTACCTCTTCAGTCACCCTAGTCTCGCTTAAAATCTTTCCTTGACTACTTTATCAGGATTTAAAATTCAACCTAAACTACCAGTCTTTCCATTCCCCCCGCTTAGTAAATAATTCTTTGTGGGGAAATTAACATGCAAGTGTGACCACGGAGTACAAATCACAGCCCAGTTTCCAGTGAGTTCTGCTCTGTGCAAGGTCAGCCTTTTCTGCCCCTTCTCCCGTCGTGTGCAACCGGTTGCTTCATCCATGGTTTCTCGTTATCTGTCGCTCATTCCTCGTTTAGGTGTTCATTCCTCACGTGTGTTATGAAAGCAGATGTATTCCAGATGTGTCCGGGGGTTGAGGGCAGTGCAGAGATGAATCAGACACGGCCTCCAGGACCTTATGACCCAGCAGGGCTGAAATTAATAAGATCACTCATAGTCACTAGTATTTATTCATTGCTTTTAAGAAGCCAGCCATCCTTCTGAGGGCTTTGCATTGAATTTCCGTCGATCCAACAGTTCTCTCTTCTGTAAATATTTGTTACTGGCCCTGTGCCAGGTAGTTCGTTAAGTGCTGGGACAGTCACATCCAACAGGGTGGCCTCCCTTCCTGCAGGGGACTTACAGGCTGATGTGGGACAGGCAGACAAACAGAGGTGACAATACAGTGAGATAGGTTTTGTGTTGGGTAGTGTGGAAGCAGAGCAGGGGGGCATTTCACCTGGTGTCTTAGCTCAGGCTGCCGTAACAAAATAGCATAGACTGGGTGGTAAAACAGTCGGCATTTATTTTCTCAGAGTTCTGGAGGCTGGAAGTCCACGGTCAGGGCTCTGGCATGGTCAGCTTGTGGTGAGGGCTCTCTTCCTGGCTTACGTCCATCCGCCTTCTCCCCGTGTCCTCACACGGCAGGGAGAGAGCGCGGGATCTCCCTCTTTCTTTTCTCCTAAGGGGATTACGACCTCATTTAACCGTAATTACCTCCTAAAAGTCCTGTCGCCAAATACAGTCACACTGGGGTTTGAGCTTCAACACGTGAATTTGGGGGGCACCCAATTCAGTCTGTAGCAGTCAGTGCTGGTGATCCAGGGAGGGCTTCAGGGAGGAGGTGCTGTAAGTTAAGTCCTGAGTGATGAGAGCACGTGTCCAGGCAAAGGCAGGAGTCTGAGTGGGATGAGTGCGAAGCCTGGGTGAGAGCAGCGTGTGAGACCCCGAGGTAAGGGAAAGTGGGATCTAGCTGGGAGACTACAGACAACCCGGTATTTAAGTGTTGGCACATGGCAGAGCCAGAAGGAGGTGTGAACCTTTCTGAAAATCCCACGGATGACCTGAAGGAGAGGGGTGGCCTTGGGTTGGATCTCGAACCTTAGGAAGGGTTTGTGCATGTGGCGATGCCAGGAAGGAAGAGGGCATTGCAGACTTGAAAGGACTTTAACATGAAGGTGTGGGTGGGAGTTTTCTTTGGCGAAACCCTCCGCGCGATGGGGGTCATGGTGCCCGGCAAGAACGCAGCAAGGATTCGACAACGTAGGGTCTGCAGATGCTGGGCCCATATAGAAGAGTCCAGAAGTGGTTTTTATAAATACGGCATTCTTAGTCACTTCAGTTGAAAACTCTCCGTTGAGTTTCCGCTGCCCAAGCCTTAGTTATTTTATCCCTGTTTTTGCTAACTAACGTTTCCCCAGTTACTCGAAGGCAGGAGCCTCTTTCTCGTTTATGAATATAATAATGTGCCCTGCAGCCCGTAGGTGGTCCTCAAGATAAGGCTTTTGTAACCAGGTTTTTTACTTTTTATTTCTTACTTTTGACAGATTATGACTCAGATGCAATGAGTAGCTCTTACGAATCATACGACGAAGAGGAGGAAGACGGAAAGGGGAAGAAAACGCGGCACCAGTGGCCCTCGGAGGAGGCCTCCATGGACCTGGTAAAGGATGCCAAGATCTGTGCCTTCCTGCTGCGGAAGAAACGCTTCGGGCAGTGGACCAAGTTACTCTGCGTCATCAAAGACACCAAACTACTGGTAAAGCCTTGCGACTTGGTTGCTCTTGTGTAGAGTCGGTAAGATGTGGTCGGCGGTCTTACTGGGTGGAATGTACACGCAGACGGGTGGCGGTAACGTCGGTGGGAGGGAGAGGGAACAGCGGTCAAGGGCTGGCCCGTGATGGGCCGTCAGCGAGCCCTGGCCGAGGCTACCATGGCTTTAACGCTGTTGGTTTCGCCAGCTCCGCTAAAGCAACCAGAGGGCAAAACCATCCCCATCTGGAGCCAGCGTCTGCGGTTCATGTCAGTGGAAATGCACGCTGCTTTAACTTGCCAGAGGTCGCAGGATGGATTTTCTCATTTGTAGTGAGTCAGTGAATTCCTCAAAGCCAGGTCATCGAAGTGGGCTGGGCAGGCCAGGCGAGGTCTGGGGGAGAGTGCCCAGGAAAGGAAATTCTTTTGGAAAGCAAAAGGCTGACTCTTTTTTTTCTTTTCTTGTAACTCAGAGAGGCAGAATAGAAAGACAGAGTAAGTAACAGAGGAACGGAGACAGGAGGACAGAGACCCTTTGCTGTAGGCGTTAGTCTACCAGGGAACCCAGTAAGGAAGCAAGGGCCTTTGAGACACACTGTCTGTCCCTCCTCCTTCCTTCCCAGCTGTAGAAACCATGGCTAGTTATTGGCATTGTGAATGTTAAGAGTGTGTTATTGTATTTTGTTTTCCCTTCAAATTAACCTTGGGGAAAAAAATCACTCAAAAGTATATCATTAAAACAGAACACATGAGAATATATGATTCTGTAACTCACTTTTCAGTGGAGCAGATAACCCCCTTTTTAAAAAATAGTCTCATCTGTGAATTATGGGAATCTGATTTACTAGATTCTTAGGACGTTGTATGCTTTTTAATTAATGGTTTTGTTAAAAAAAATTTTTTTTTTAAACAGTGCAAGTACATGTTTTTTCCACATGTGTGGCCTGAATTTCTCCCAAATTTAGAATATGCCAAACGTGATGATGCCATGGGGGAATTTTAAAGTAAAGAACGAAAGAAAAAAAAAGACGAAAAAGATTAATATGGTCCGTATTTACAATCTGACATAATGGCTGCAAGAAGTGGATATATTATATAAACATTTTAAAACTACACAGGCTACTCTCATGTAAAACGTGCTGTGGGCAGCTTGTGGTGGAGGGTGGGGTCAGTGGACATCGGACCCTCTCCCCCGGCCTCCGCTCCACCCACCCCCGCTCTCGTCTCCTCCCTCCCTCCCTCCTCATCATTTTTTTTCTTGTATCACCTACCGGGTTTCCCATCTTCCAAACCGGAATGATAATGCCTGCCATTTAGAGGAGTCATAAATATTTAAGAAGAGATTAATGGAAAACCGTGTGAAAGCACCGTCTTCAATAAAATGCAGAACCAAAGTTTCATTACGAAGCATTTTTTCGTTCAAAAATGACCTATGATCCAACCGCCCAAATCACCCCTGTTGATGGTGAAAAAAAAAAAAAAAAAAACGAGAACAGTATCTTATGAATACGGACCAAAAAGTCCTTAACATACTACCAAATTGAATCCAGTAAAATATAAAAAGAAGTACACACCACAACAAAGTATGGTTTATCCCACGACTGTAAGGTTGGTTTATTATCTAAAAGTCAATTATTGTAATAGCTATGTCACAGAAAGCTCAACAGAAAACAAAATGCCAGCCTCTTCCCCAAGTGCTCCCTGCCTGTCTTCGCACAGGCACCACCATGAGTAGCCTTCCGGAAACTCTTCGTTTCTACGCCCAGGCAGCTCTCTGGCGGACACTATCATGTGCCCAGACCCCTTCGGTTCCCTCACTTGCGGGGAGGGCTGCCGGCAGACAGCTACCCAAGGTCACGTCCCTTCCCAGGGCGTCTGCATCCCCTGTGATGCCTGAGTGTGAATGCCCCGCCTCGTGGGACCAGCCTGCAGGCGCGGTCCAGCTCCAGAGCTCCCGTGGGGTTCATCAGGGCCTTGTATTTGGACTGCACTGAAGCTTACCCTCTTCCTCTACCCAGCCCCCACCCTCCTACAGGTATAGCTCTTAAATAAATGCCCCTTAATAAATATCCCGCGTGCTGCTCTGTTTTAGAGTCATCTTCCCTGGGAATCCAACCTGCAGGGAGCCCCAGATGTTACTGTATGGTATTACTGATAACATATCCACCTTGAAGTGTTTAACTTAAGGAAAAATATAAGCTATAAATTTTCCTGGGACTTCCCTGGTGGTGCAGTGGTTAAGAATCCGCCTGCCAATGCAGGAGACACGGGTTCGAGCCCTGGTCTGGGGAGATCCCACATGCCGCGGAGCAACTAAGCCCATGCGCCGCAACTACTGAGCCTGCGCCCTAGAGCCCGCGAGCCACAACTACTGAGGCCCAAGCGCCACAACTACTGAAGCCTGCGAGCCTAGAGCCCGTGCGCCCCAGCAAGAGAAGCCACCGCAATGAGAAGCCCGCACACCGCAACGAAGAGGAGCCCCCGCTCGCCACAGCTAGAGAAAGCCCGCGTGCAACAACGAAGACCCAACACAGCCAAAAATAAATAAATAAATTCATTAATTAAAAAAAAAAAATTTCCTTTCCAATTCCTTCTGCTGTTAGTTTCCTTTTCACTTTTTTTTTTTGCACATACCGAGAACGTGAAAAGTCTGGTAAATGGTAAACATTCATAGCAACCTGAGATTAGTTGTTTTTGGTGTATTTTTTTCTTCCTTTTTAGGCAGGGTGGCCATCAGTTTTACTTCTTAAGAAAGTGGGTATCTTCCATACCTGTGCCATTTAGGAGCCAAGGTCTTAGAACCGTAAAACAGGAAAGGGCTCTAGAAATCATTTCTGAAAAGAAGCATCTGTTCATTCATTCCTTCGTCAGTAGATGGATTAGGGTCCTGGGTGCAGGCTCTGCACTCACAAAGTCTGGGGCTAGAGCCCTGGCTGTGCCGCTGTTCAGGATGCCTGATTTTGGACTAGTTTCCCAACCACCTGAACCTCAATTTCCTAATCTGCAAAATGGACAAACCTGACAATTAAATGAGATGTATGACATGCCTCATATAAGGTAGACACTCAATATTTGGTAGCCGCTGTTATTGTTGCTAATTATTTAATAATAATGTAATTCAATAAAATAATAATAAAAACAGCAATAAATCATTCCACAAAAAAGGAAGCAGGCTCAGAAAGCTTAAACGACTTGTGGGAACCCAGATTAAATTAGTAACAGAGCTGGGACCCAGATACCTGAACTCTTAGACCACGTATTACCATTACGGGGTGTGCTTTTGGTCCCCAGTAATGCAGTGAACCCCGGGCAGGAGGGGGGAAGCCTTTGGGCAAAGATCTGGTATGAGAGGTCTAGATCAAGCGAGAGTGATGGGAACTCAGTGTCAGTGTCACCACAGCACTGAAAGCTCTAGGGCGAATGTCAGTGATGCAGACGCAGCAGCATGCGTTTTGGACCCTCTACTCAACCAGAAAGCACAGCTTTACAGACGTTTTTGTCCGTTATGTGTTGATATGTATACTCTTCATAAAATCATTCACCTGTCTTTCAGAAGGAGGATAGAGATGGGATAGGAGGACACCAAACAACATAGGTTGTGGAGTAAAGTATCCAAGGTCCTGTCTGCCCACATTAGGGCGGCAGCGCCATTTCAGCAAATCTAGTATCTTCGTGTCGCTTAATGGGGAAGCTCCACTGGAACATAAGCTCCATCAGAGCAGGGACTTTGTTTCCCACCGAGTCGTCTCCTGGGTGCTTGGTAAATTCTGCTGAATTAATGAGCGGATGTTTTTGCACGCGCATGGAGGGGAGGTGTCGGTGTGGAGCGGTGCTCTGTATGTGAGTCCCAGTGTCTGCAGGTCACTCTTCCAGTCTCTGAGTATCTCCACCCTTCAGTCGGACCTCCAGGTGCTTCACCAGTACACTCCTGTTTTCACTGTGCCGGAGTTTCATCAGTGTTTCTGCTTGGACTTCCTTACAGCCTAACTTTGACTTCTCCTGTCCAATGCAGTGCTACAAAAGTTCCAAGGACCAGCAGCCCCAGATGGAACTGCCGCTCCAAGGCTGCAACATTACATACATCCCAAAGGACAGCAAAAAGAAGAAGCATGAATTGAAAATTACTCAGCAGGGCACGGACCCGCTTGTTCTTGCTGTGCAGAGCAAGGAGCAGGCCGAGCAGTGGCTGAAGGTAACTTGTTGCTTTTGTTTCTGAGACATTTTCTTTCCCAGACCTCTTTCTGAGATCTGTTTTATTGAATTTGTACTTTTTTTCCAAGCGTAGGCAAACAGTGGGTTAACCTGAATACGTCTGTCTTTGATAGTGGAATATTCTGATTACTTTGAGGTTAATCACTTTAAATTTTGTCTTCAAAGGCAATATACCCCCTGTTTACAGGCTGCTTCTAGAGCTTTCTTTCTCTTTTTTTAACTTCTTTATTGGAATATAATTGCTTTACGTTGTTGTGTTAGTTGCTGCTGTATAACAAAGTGAATCAGCTATACGTATACATATATCCCCATATCTCCTCTCTCTTGCGTCTCCCTCCCACCCTCCCTATCCCACCCCTCTAGGTGGTCACAAAGCACCGAGCTGATCTCCCTGTGCTATGCAGCTGCTTCCCACTAGCTAGCTGTTTTACATTTGGTGCTGTATATATGTCAGTGCCACTCTCTCACTTTGTCACAGCTTACCCTTCCTCCTCCCCGTGTCCACAAGTCCATTCTCTACGTCTGTGTCTTTATTCCTGTCCTGCCCCTAGGTTCTTCAGAACCTTTTTTTTTTTTAGATTCCATATATATGTGTTAGCATATGGTATTTGTTTTTCTTTCTGACTTACTTCACCGTGTATGACAGACTCTAGGTCTATCCACCTCACTACAAATAAATCAGTTTTGTTTCTTTTTATGGCTGAGTAATATTCCATTGTATATATGTGCCACATCTTCTTTATCCATTCATCTGTCGGTGGACACTTAGGTTGCTTCCATGTTCTGGATATTGTAAATAGTGCTACAGTGAACATTGTGGTACATGACTTTTTAAATTATGGTTTTCTCATGGTATATGCCCAGTAGTGGGATTGCTGGGTCATATGGTACTTCTATTTTTAGTTTTTTAAGGAACCTCCATACTGTTCTCCATAGTGCTGTACCAGTTTACATTCCCAGTGCAAGAGGGTTTCCTTTTCTCCACACCCTCTCCAGCATTTATTGTTTGTAGATTTTTTGATGATGGCCATTCTGGCCAGTGTGAGGTGATACCTCATTGTAGTTTTGATTTGCATTTCTCTAATGATTAGTGATGTTGAGCATCCTTTCAGGTGTTTGTTGGCAATCTGCATATCTTCTTTGGAGAAATGTCTACAAAGCTACAGTAATCAAGACAGTATGGCACTGGCACAAAAACAGAAAGATAGATCAATGGAACAGGATAGAAAGCCCAGAGATAAACCCACGCACACGTGGTCACCTTATCTTTGATAAAGGAGGCAAGAATATACAATAGAGAAAAGACAGCCTCTTCAATAAGTGGTGCTGGGAAAACTGGACAGCTACATGCGAAAGAATGAAGTTAGAACACTCCCTAACACCATACACAAAAATAAACTCAAAATGGATTAAAGACCTAAATGTAAGGCCAGACACTATAAAACTCTTAGAGGAAGACACAGGCAGAAGACTCTATGACATAAATCACAGCAAGATCCTTTTTGATCCACCTCCTAGAGAAATGGAAATAAAACCAAAAATAAACAAAGGGGACCTAATGAAACTTAAAAGCTTTTGCACAGCAAAGGAAACCATAACCAAGACAAAAAGACAGCCCTCAGAATGGGAGGAAATATTTGCAAACGAAGCAGCTGACAAACGATTAATCTCCAAAGTATACAAGCAGCTCATGCAGCTCAATATCAAAAAAACAAACAACCCAATCCAAAAAGGGCAGAAGACCTAAATAGACATTTCTCCAAGGAGGATAGAGCTTTCTCTTTTACTTTGATTTTCTGGTTTCACTTTATTGTGTCTGGATGTCAATTCTTTTTTATTTATTCTGCTTGGGATTCCCTGGGATTTTTAAATCTGTGGATTGGTATTTTTCTGTTTTAGAAAAAATGTTCAGCCATTTCCCTTAAAATATAACTTTGCCTCATTTCCTCCTCTCCCCCAACTAATTTAAATATATGTTAGACTTTTTCACTATATTCCACTTTTATCTTCTCTTTGTGTTTTACTAT
Organism: Lipotes vexillifer; assembly: GCF_000442215.2. Classification (NCBI taxonomy): domain Eukaryota; kingdom Metazoa; phylum Chordata; class Mammalia; order Artiodactyla; family Lipotidae; genus Lipotes; species Lipotes vexillifer. The sequence goes on from NW_006784492.1 coordinate 1,538,425, forward strand.
CCTTTTTCTTCCCTTTAGTCTGGTTAATTTTTTCTTGTTACTTTCCAGCTCACTATGTCTCCCTTTAGCTGTATCTAATCTGCTGTTAAGTTTGTTCCCGTTCACTGGACTCTTAATTTTGTTTATGGTAGTTTCCAGTTCTTGAATTTCTAGTTGTTTCTTTTCAGGAATGTTTGTTTGGCTTTTCTCTCCAATAACAAGCACATAACAGACATAATTGTTTTGACAGTGGTTTTGCTTGAGTTTGGACCTGGGTCTGTTATCTGTTGTGCCTCTTCTCGTTCATGTCATTTTGTCTTCTTGCATGCCAGGTTATCTAATGATCATGCTGGGCATTATATTTGGAAAAAAAATATTATAATTATTTTTAATAACAGCTTATTGAAGTATAATTCACATTTCATGCAATTCATCCTTTTAACATATGATTCAGTGGTTTTTAGTATATTCACGGAGTTGTGCAACTATCACCATAATCTGATTTCAGAACATTTTCATGAACCCAAAGAGAAAAGCTGTCCTCACTATGCTAGCAGTCATTTCCCCCACCCCCAGCCCCAGATAACCACTCATCTGCTTTCTGTCCCTACAGATTTGCCAACGCACTCATACAACATATGTCCTTTTGTGACTGTCTTCTTTTACTTACCATAATGTTCTCAAGGTTCATCCATGTTGTATATGTATTAATATCTCATTCCTTGTTATTGCTTTTTGTGTCATTTCTAAGAAACCATTGTTTAATGCTAGGCCTTAAGATTTACACCTATATTTTCTTGTAATAGCTTTATAGTGTTAGTTCATAAATTTAGTCTGTGATCCATTTTGATGTGGTCTGCTTGTAGTGTGAGGTAGGGGTCCAATTTCATTCTTTTTCTCGTGGGTATCTAGTTGTCCCTATAGAAATAATTTGATTCTCAGCACAGTGCTTTTTTCTATCCAAGAGCATTTGCCTGTGCCACATGCTTGAGGGGGCAGCAGGTCTCCAAAATCAGTTTAATTTAATTTCAGAGCTTGAGATTTTCAGAGCCACCCAGGTAGGTGACTTGAAGTCAGCCTGCAGTCCATTCAAGGGCAGGCGTATTTTTATTTCAGTCTTACTCCAGCTCCTAATCTTGGGGCCCTAATATTAAGCGTGAGCGTTTCGCCTCATCCTTGGCGAGCCTCATCCTTGGCGAGCCCTGGACTCCAGCTTTCGGTCCCTATTCCGCCAGAGCTGTCAGAGTGCTACCTGGCTTCTTGGCTGCCTCCTCTGGGGGGTATCAAAGGCAGTCCCGGCTGCTGGGCCGCTTCTCTGGATTCCCATATACTTTTGGATCATGACCAGGTAATTCCACACTATGATAATAGCTCTTTCTTGCTCTTAGGAAGATGCTGTGTATATTTCATCTTGCTTTCCTCATTGTCTTTATCAGGTGAATTGGTCCAAACCTTCTAGTCCATCATTGCCTGCTAGTACTTGCTTTGAAAAACCAGTTGGGAGTGGGTGGGAAAGCCTGATGAGACATTTTATAACCATGGTTCTTGTAACGTGCCAGCATCCTTTAAACTTTGAGCCTCACTTCCCTCTCATCCCCCAGGAAAGTATAAGGGTCAGACTCCGTGATGACAACAATGATCGTTTCTGTTGGGTCAGAGCACATAGATGTGGCTTTTCTCATCTCTGTAAATTGAGAGATGGAGCAGAGCATTTTTTTTTTTTTAAATGGGAGTCCTGTGATCAGGAGTTTCTGCTGCTGAACTTGCTTAGCCTTCCAGACACAGAATCTTAATACATTACACGTCAACCACTGGTGTTACCAAAGTACTTTTCCATCATTATTATCTCTTAATCCTCAAAACAGCTGCCTGAGAAAGGTGTTACTATTGGCCATTTCATTTTACAGGTGAGACACCAAGTCCCAGGTAGACGGGATGTCACAGTGATCAACCAGTGATGGGGCCAGGAGTTGACCTCTGAATTTCCTGGCGTCATTTTCATTTTCATTCTGCTGGGCCATCTTGACAATTTGCCATTCTCTCTCTTTATTGCTCACTTCTAGGTTCTTAGCACCATTCCTTCAGTGAGGAGGGAGAGAATGAGGAAGTAAACGAGGAGCCTTATATATGACTCTGTTTTCTTCACCTGGTCCCACTCCTGGTTACCTGTATCTGGCCCTTCTGCATTTTTGTGTTTACCTGTTCCCTAGTGGAGAACCCAAGAAAGGACACTCTGAAACCTAAGCTTTCTTCTCTTTTCCATCTGTTCTCACAGTTTGTTGCGTATTTTACGCATACTAAAGAGAAGCTCCCTTGTTAATAATACTGGTCTAACGTGAAGTCATCTAGCGTTCACTGGGTTTTACTATTTCACTGGGAAATAGCAATGAGCAGACAGTGCAGCTCACAAATAGACAAAGACAAAACTTTCAAGGTGTCAGGTGCTGATGGAGTGAAATAGTCTTACAACCTTGTTTCAGCAGATGAGAGATACAGATCACAGGCGCTTAGCTAATTATAGAATGATGACTCTGGCAATGGGAGCTTAACTGCAAAAACTTCTTAGCATTTGCTGACATTGCTTTAAAAAGAAGTAAATACTTGGTAAATTATCTTTTTCTAAAGGGTTTAACTTGATTAATTACTCCACTTAGTGTTTGTGCTTTACTTCCATTGCATATTGTAATACAAGAACCTAAGAAGTCTTGATTAGAAATGGAAGTCTGATGACAAAACTACTTTCAATCAATCAGTTACAGAATTTTAATTTTTTAAAATCAGCAGAGACCTGAGATGTTTTAGTTTAGTTTCATCCAGATATTGTTGTTAGATTGGCTGCCTTATCAGAATCAACTGGAAATTTACAAAAAAACAAAAAACAAAAAAACAATCCTAATCCCTAATGCTTAGATTCATTTAGGACCTTTTTACTTTATATCTTTTACCCTTTTTAAGATCCAAAAAGCCACAGATGTAATTGAAACATGCCTGCCCTATTAATTCTCTCTCCCTCGATTGTGTCTTTTTATTCTTTTTGAACCATTTATATAAGGGCTTTATCATTAGTAAAGATGTTAATCATTAAAAATAAAACTTCTCTCCCTCTTCCAAGGTTACTTGTATCTTGAATTGGTCTTTATTATTATCTAGGTATACTTTAGAAATACTTCTTACTTACAGTGTCTGTACTCATAAACAAGAAATGATATTATTTTTCATGTTTAAAATTTCCATGTAAATGGCTTCAAGCTGCACGTGTTCTGCAGCCTCCTTTTTTCACTCACTCATTTGCTTGCACCCTCTCACTGTCACGGGCAGTGCTCAGTGAGCATTCTCGTGCGGGTCACCTGGTCTCGGTGTCCTGGTTTCTCTAGGATGGAGACCGTATGTTGGAATTGCTGGTGTTGATATGTGCACACCTTCACCATTACTAGAGCCTCACAAATTGTTCTCCAGTTGTCCTTCTACCAGCAATGTGTGAGAGCAATCACTTTGTATGTCTCCTTTGAGTTTCTTTGTACCTATGCAGCAAATAGAAATGCAAATTTCAATACCCGTCCCCCCACCCTCATAAAAAGGGTGCAGAAACAAGGTTCTGCACCTTGTTTTTTATTCCTAAATAGAGTATCTTGGAGATTTTTTTCCTCCAAGTTAGAGAATAGAGCACTTTTTCTCTTTTACAATACATAGCATTTCATTTTATAAATAGAATATACTTAAAAAAAAAAATCTTATCTTCTATTTGTGGATATTGGGTTGTTGTCATTCTTTTGATGTGACAGGGAATTCTATAATGTTAATCCTGTGCCCGCATCATCTCACAGTTTTGCTAGTCTGTAGACTGCATTTCCAAACAGAGGAATTGTTTGCATGAAAGTTATAAGCAATTGTAATTTTGAGATACAGTTGAATCACTTTGTAGGTTTACCCGTTTACCTTCCCACCAACAGTATGTGAGTGCGTTTCCCCCTACCAGTGTGTGAGTGCCTTTTCCTCCCAAAAGCATGTGAGTGCCTTTTCCCGCTACTGTCCTGCCAGCAGCCTGTGTTATCAACTTTTGAGTTTTTGCCAGCCTGATAAGGGAAAATGATATCTCATCTAGTTTTAATCTGCATTTCTCTCATTATGAGTGACATTGAGCATCTTTTTATAGGGTTCAAGAGCCTATGGCTGTATTCCTGTTTCCGTGAACTGTCTGTTTATATCCTTTGCCCTTTTTGTAGATATTCTGCTCAGAAATCTATTTTTAAGGAACTTCCCGGTGCCCGAGGCCAAGCCAGGTTTGGTAATCACAGCTCTAGCTCAGCCTACTCATTTCCACTTGGATAAAAGTCCTCATGGAAGAGAGCATTTGAGAGCAAGTAAGTGTTTCTGCAGGCAGATAGGCTGTTAAGGCAAATGGCATTCCACAGCCATTTTCACTAAAGTTTTATTTGACTCTTATAACTGCTTCTGAAATTCATTATAATAAATATAAAGGAGCCGGGAAGGAGAAGGTGGTGAGCCAGCACTGTGTAGAAAGACAGTGTCGCTAGTGCTCAGACTGGAGTCCGACGCTGGGTTCTGACCTCAGCCCCGCCAGTCACTCGCTGAGTGTCTTAGATGAGCTACTTGACTTCTCCGTGCCTCAGTTTTCTCATCTGTGAAAGTGCGAGGGGTTGAAAGTAGTGTCTGCTTTTTAGAGTTGTTGTGAGGCTGCAACCGTGTTAAGATATAAAGTGTTTAGAAGAGCACCTCGCCTGTATGAGCACATATGTAAGTGCAAGCTGCTATTATTGGTGGTGGTAATAAACGTAAGAGCTTCTGTTGAAATCTGTTTGGAAATCAAGATGACAGCAGGATGTTTTTAGGGGCCAGAGCTACGAGTGTTCACAACCCTTCCTCCCACCCTCCTTTGCCCAGACCTGCAGGGAGTCTGGGAAACATCTTCCTGTGTGCCCATAGAGAGGAAACCATGTGCCAATCATCTGCCATATCCCCTATTGCAAATAAATTAATAAACATCCCAAAACAACTCTTAAAGGTCTATACCAAAGAGAATGTTTAAGGGAAATTGGCTGCACTGTAGACACCACTGTCCTTTTCTAATGAGAATCCATGAGAGTCCTAATGCTGACCTTGGTAAATTGCATCCGTCCTTTTCTTGCTTTTTCCCCCCACTCCCTGCTGGGTAATGTAGGGTTTTTACAGCGCCTCCTGGTTTCAAGCAGTTTTAGAGGAATACAGTTGAAAAGAGTTTTCAGCATGATTTAATGTGCTAGGAGAGTATCGTTGTGATTTTGCCAGACTTCTCAAGGAGGATCACAAACAAGTTTATTGTATACTTTAGCTCATAGAACCTGACCCTGTGTGTCCTTGAAGAAAGGTTGACCTTAGTTCCCCGACCAGGGATCAAACCTGCGCCCCCTGCAGTGGAAGAGTCTTAACCACCGGACTGCCAGGGAAGTCCCAAGAAAGGTCTTTCGTATTCTCCCAGGCGTCTCCCCTTACTTTGTTTCTTCCTGAAGAAGGGCCTCCATGTAGTGTCATCATTTCCTTTCACCCTAAAGAAATTATTAAAATAAAATGATTTCCTGTAGAGCAGACCTTCTGGAAATAACTCCTTTCAGCTTTTTGTTTGTTTGTTTGTTTCTTCTCCTTTCAGCTTTGACTAGAAATGTCTTTATTTCACCTTAACTTTTGGTGAGAACTCAGCCATCACTTCTATCATTTGTGCCTTTGAATGTGATGTGTCCTCTTTTTTTTTTTTCGTGGCTCCCTTTAAGATTTGCTTTTTTAATCTTTGGTTTTCAGCAGTTGACTGTGAGGTGTCTGGGTGTGGCTCTATAGGTTTTTATCTTTCTCAGAGCTTTTTTTTGTTCTGTGGGTTGATGTCTTTCATCAGTTTTGGACCGTTTTTGGCCATTATCTCTTCAAATATTTTTCTCACTCATTTTTTCTCTCCTCTCCTTTTAAAATTTGTTGGTACATGTTAGGTCATTTGGAATATCCCATGGATTTTGTATTCTCTGTTCTGTTTTTCTTCATTCTTCTGTGTGTTTCAGTTTGGGTGGATACTTTAGATATACCCATCCTCAAGTTTACTGGTCCTTTCCTCCTCTGTGTCCAGTGTGCCCTTAAGCCCATCTTATGAATTATTCTTTTGTAACACCCTATTTTTCATTTCTAGCATTTCTCTTTTGCTTTTTTTAAAAAAATAGTTTCCATCTCTCTTCTGAAATTCCCAATCTCTTCGCACATGTCTTGATGCCTTTTTCATGATCTGTTTTGACTTCCTATCATAGTTATTTTAAGTCTTTTGTAATTCTGATGTTTAGATCATCTCTAGGACTGTTTCAATTGAATTTGTCTCATGAGTTTACATTGTATTCCATCTGCTTTGTGTAAAAGAACAGTAGAGACTGAAGTAATTACTGTTTCCTCCAGAAAAGGGTGTGCCCCTTCTCCCGTCTTCTGCTCATAGGTGGGCTGCCTCACTAGTTGAGGCAGATCTGGACTGGGCTGCAGCTTTACTTTGATTCACTTTGCTATTGCCTTCCCATGGTTTCAGGGCTGGATCTGGAATTTTCCATCAGCGTGGCTCAGGTTCTGAGCTGTGGTGGAAGTCTGGAGGTCTCTGTGTGCTGCAGATACATGGTAGCTTTCTGGACCAGCTTGGTTTTCTTTTTGGCCTGATGCTGGCCAGCTCTTTGGTTTGCTGGGGTATTCTCTCTGTTCTCTCTGAAAAATTCTCTCTGAATTTTTTTTAGAGCTCACCCACCTTGTTTTAGTTGTCAAGGTGAGAGTGGTGGCCTGCGTGCCTTTCTGTGTGGCAATCAGAAGTCAGGATACCATGTGCCGCCCTTTTTTCTTCATCAGTCTTGCCAGAAGTTTATCCATCTTACTAGTTCTTTCAAAAAAACCAAATTTTTCCTCTGTTGGTTTTTCTCTATAGTACTATTGTTTTCTATTTTATTAAGTTCTCCTCTTCTTTCACTTTGTTTTGGCTTAATTTTCTGTAATTATCCCAACTTCTTGAATTGTGTACTTAGATAATTGATTGTTAGCCCTTTCCATATGTGTGTGTGTATGTGTGTGTGTGTGTGTGTGTGTGTGTGTGTGTGTGTGTGTGTATATGGATTTAAAGCTATGCATTTCCCTCTAAGTACAGTTTTAGCTGCATCCTCTATTTTGATTTTTTTGTGTGTGTTTTTATCATTCGGTTTAATGTTTTTTTTGTTTTGTTTTTTGGCTGCAGTGGGTCTTTGTTACTGAGCGTGGGCTTTCTCTAGTTGCAGCGAGTGGGGACTACTCTTCGTTGCGGTGTGTGGGCTTCTCATTGCAGCGGCTTCTTATTGCAGAGCACGGGCTCTAGGCGCATGGGCTTCAATAGTTGTGGCATGTGGGCTCTAGAGCGTAGGCGCAGTAGCTGTGGCACACAGGCTTAGTTGCTCCACAGCACATGGGATCTTCCCAGACCAGGAATCAAATCCGTGTCCCCTGCATTGGCAGGCGGATTCTTAACCACTGCACCACCGGGGAAGTCCCCTATCATTCAATTTAAAATGTTTCCTAATATCTGTTGTGATTCCCTTTTTTACTAATGGTTTATTTGGGAATATATTGCTTAGTTTCCAAGTATTCAGTGATTTTTTAAAAAATTATCTGATTGTTTTACATTTCTAGTTTAATTCCACTCTAGTCACAGAACTTTATATGGTTTCACAAAGTAGAAATTTATAGACTTGACTTATTGCTCAACATGTAGTCATTTTTGGTAAGTGTTCAGTGTCTACTTGTAAGGGAGGTGTCTTATGCATTTGCTTGGTGTACTCTTCTATGTATGGTTGTAAGGTCACAGTCATTAATTGTCATGTTCAAATCTTCTATATCCTTACTAATTTATTTATTTGTTTTATCAGTTACTCAGAGAGAGAGATGTGGGAATATCTACCACTTTGCTTATGAATTTATCTATGTCTTTTTTATTTCTGGCAGCTTTTGCTTAGTATTTTTGAGGCTATGTTATTTGTTGCATACAAAATTTAAATGGTTGTATTTATTGGTAGTTAAAACCTGAAATGTTCCTCTTCCTCTCAGTGTTTCTTGCCTTAAAGAATTACTCTCTGATTAATCTCTAGATTAATTATCTTCCTTAGTGGTACCTTTTGATGAACAGGAATTGTTAAATCTGAAATCTGGTGTATCAGTCTTTACTTCTGTAGTCAGTACGTTTTGCATCCTGCCCACCCCCACCCCCCACCCCCGCAAATTTTAGCATATTCCAAGTCACCAAGATAGAACCTGTATTTTCTTCCAGAATTTTACTGGCTCAGTCTTTACATTTAGGTCTCTGATTCATGCATATTGGTTTTCATGTACAGGATGAGATACGGGAGTCAAGATTCATTTCCTTCCATATGCATAGTCAGTTGTTTTAGTACCATTGAAATGAACTTAATTGCCACAATTGGAAATCAGTTGATTGTGTAATGTGTGGGTCCTTTTCTGGGCTCCCTGTTCTGTTTCATTCGTCTGTTTGTGTATCCTCATGTCAATGCCACATTGTCTTGATTGCTGCAGCTTTAGAGAGAGCCTTGAAATCAGCTAGTATGTGGCTTCCAACTTTTTCTTTCTAAATGATTGAAAACTTTGAAATCATAGTTTTATGTGTAAGAAGTCAATGCTGTCATCATGTTTTTTTTTATTTCACCTTGTCAAGGCCACATCTTTATGACTGAAGTAGATTCTTCCTCTTAAAGAACTGTGGTAAAAGGAACAGCCCTTCTTTATCTTGATGATAGCGTGTTAGAGCCAGAAGATTGAATGAAAAGTCTGGAAATCTGGAGTATATTCTGAGAATGCCTTTAACTCATTATGATATTTTCGGTCAGCAAACTCCTTCCCGTTTATCTGTCGAGTGGAAATAATCCCGATCAGAATGGTCAAAAAGCTAGAATGAAAAAGCCATATAAACGCACTCTTCAGAACTGTAACGAACAGTTGAAATTTGTGATTTATTAGTATCACGTCTTAGGATTCCTTCGGTGAAAATTCTAACAACTCTCTGTCATGACTTGCTTTGTAAAACAGATGCCAAGTCTTTTATTCATATAAACTCCTCTTCTCCCGTACTGTCCTAAACCTATTACCCAGGTGTTCAGTATTTTGAAACGTGGCCTCAGTGTAAGTCACAGGCACCCCCTCTGTCAGGTATGAGAAGCCTGGGCCTTGGTTGGGCCAGTACAGGACTTGACAGACACTTCTTCAAGGATCGCCACCAAATTTGTTTCTGTCCTTTTGGCCTGCAACTTCCATTACCAGCAGCTCTTGCCAGAGTTCACTCTCGGTGTGTGTGTGTGTGGGCAGATGCTGAAAACATGAGCCATCTTGTTGGGGTCACTCGGAAGACAAGAGTCAATATTCCCAGAAATGGAGTGGTCAGATTTCCTTAAAAAGTGTGCAGAGATTGTGTTTCTGGAGATGCAGGCTCAAGTTAAAAGCAAACAAAAATACCACAGAACATAGAACAATTTGTATTTTGAGGGATTTGTGATTCTGAATTTGGATCCAGTTCTCTTAAATACGTATTAAAATTCTCACAGAACATGGCTCTTTCAAGAGAAGTATATTAGTGTAAAAACCTCATTTGCAGCTATTTGAGAAATCGGGTGATAAACCTTTTATTTCCCACGTCCGAATGAACTCTGCAGGGGCAATATGGCAAGAAACAGCAATCAGAGAAGAAAGACAGTTCCATGAAGATAACCTGAAACAATCCAACCGTTTGATAAAACCCATGGAAAGAAAGACTGGTTTCTCTCATTGATCTTTTCAGCAGTGCCTTTCTCTGTACCTGGGATGTAATTACTATTATTAAATAGTCTCATGTTGCCAGGATACCATGAATAACCCCACCTGGCCTCAGGCGTGCTGGGTCTCCTCTGGTCTACCGAATCCACCTCATCTATTCTCTCCATGAGGAATTTAAGTTCTAGAAGGGAGAAACTAATAGGGAGGAAGGGGTATAGTTGATCTATGTACAGCATTGTAAGCATGCGGATATTTGGGTTGGCTTCATCAGGAAAGGCTTCTCAGAGGGTGATTGCATTTCGTGAGTTGGCTTTGACGGCTCGGTAAGCTCCCCTGGCTTCAGAGCTTCAGAGATTCCTCAGTTCCCCAAACGTTTGTTTGCGGGGAAAACGGGACCTGATATGGGACGGGGGGAGAGTGGAGGGGGACAGTCCAGTGACCAGGAGAGTTGGAGGAAGTTGGTGAGGCTGGGGTGTGTTGTGCTGCAGGCATGGCTTTTAGCTGATGCTCTTTTTCTTTCTCTCTCTCTCTCTGGGTTTTTTTTTTTTTTTTTAATTAATTAATTAAATTTTTGGCTGCCTTGGGTCTTCGTTGCTGCGCTCTGGCTTTCTCCAGTTGTGGCGAGTGGGGGCTACTCCTCGTTGCTGCGCACGGGCTTCTCATTGCGGTGGCTTCTCTTGTTGCGGAGCACGGGCTCCAGGTGTGTGGGCCCAGCAGCTGCGGCTCTCGAGCACTAGAGCGCAGGCTCAGTCAGTAGTTATTGGCGCACGGGCTTAGTTGCTCCACGGCATGTGGGATCTTCCCGGATAGGGCTCGAACCCGTATCCCCTGCATTGGCAGGCGGATTCTTAACCACTGCACCACCAGGGAAGCCCTCTCTCTCTTTTATTTTTTAAAACTTCCCCATCCCTGAGGATTTTAGGAATCTATGCAGAGGACTAGGAAAACTTTGTCACAAGGCTTTACTTTTCTCATGTGATGGCCTAGTCTCTTTCCTTCTGTTTTTCATTCACACCTTTTTTTTTTTTTTCTCATAGGGAATTTCAGGTCGAATTTATCTCTTCATTCCCTCCTCTTTTTCTTTCATCAAACTTTTTTTTAGTCGCTGTTATGTGCTAGACATTGGGAATGCCAGCCTAAGTGAGACAGAGCCCCTTCTCTCAAAATGAGCCCGCCTTGATAGAAGCAGCAGACCTGCGGGTCCAGGATGCCCGTGACCAGGGCCTGAGTGCAGTGCGTGGCCCTTGGAGGGGCAGCCGCGTTGTGTCCCATGCGGGAGGGTCCGAGCAGGCTTCCTGGTCACGGGGGACCCAGGCTGCTCATGAAGGATGAGTCCCGTCCAGCCGAGAGGGGAACACACCTTCTCCAGGAGATACCTGAGATCTGACTGGAGCTTCGTAGATCCTTCCCACTTTGGAAAAAAGAAAAAAAAAAGGAAAGAAAAAAGACAGCTGTGTTTTGCATAAAAGCTTTTGCCAGAGATCGGTTTCTGCAGGTAGTGTTTTGTGGGGTTTAGCCTTCTAGTGTGAAACAAGGACCTCGACACCCTTAGCAGTGTGTGTACAATTGAACGCATTTTCGCAGGAAGAGAGCACACGTTGGCATCCTCGTTGAGATGTCCCAGTGGGCGTCGCTTTCAGACGTTCTGGGCAGAGATGGAGGCTCACAGCCTGGGTGGCTCAGCCGTGCCTCTGGAGCTGGTGGTGGGACTGGGGCTTCAGCCCCAGCTCCCGTCAGATGCAGAAGCCCAGGAGTTTTCCATTGCAATATACCCTTTCCCAAGAGGGAAGAAAACGTCTCATCCTTAGGTCAGATAAAAGTGTGCCTTGTCAGCTGAAGGCTTGATAAACACAGGGGAGGTGAGGGAATAAAGACCTGCTGCAGAAAAAGCAGCGGTGAAATTAGCATGAAACGCAAAACTGAGGGAACCTTTTCTGCTCGGAGACATTCAGGAGGTGCAGGTCACCTGGTTGGTGTCACCTTTGCTTACGTTTTCACACCTCAGACTCAACAAGGAGAAAAACATCGCAGCAAAGCTCTGGGTTTCTTCTTGTCCTTTTCTTCCTGTTTTATTCTGCAACGTGGACCTCACTCCATTGCTTTTTCGTAAAGCAGCTGGGCAGCAGGATGGCTGGAAATGCTCTCCCGGCCTCCTGTCCGTTCCTGGCTCCCGTCCCAATCCCAGAGCAAGCCAAGGGAATCTGGATGTGTCTGCTGAGATCATCTTGCAAAGTTACTACACAGATAACTGGGGCTTTGGCATTGCTTTTTTATTTTTTTCTCAGAAGGCACTTGGGTTGAACCCAAATTGCAGGTTAGTTCCAAAAAGAATAGAAGACATTTTGAAAGCTGCCTGCTAGCTCTTCATTCACCAGAGTGTAAGTTGCACCAACCTGGGAGCTTGTCTGTCTTGTTTGCTGCATGTCCCCAGTGATCAGAACCATGCCCAGCTCCTTGCAGGAGCTCAGGAAGGACAGAAGGGACAGTGGGTGGCCGCAGGGGTGGCCGTGATTGCCAGTAGAGTGCCGCAAGATGGTCTTGACACCTGCGGGTCTGGGCCAGGATCCCTTTCTGAGCTCTCAGCGTAAACCATACAGGTGCTGGCAGTGATGATGGTGCTGGTGACAGTGTACACGTGCAGGTGCTGGCTGAGGCATCTTGCATACAGGGTCACGTTTTCTCTTCACTCAGCCATAAATACAAGGCAGGTCATGTTGATACGCCTTCCTTTGCTAGTGAGGATGCTGAGGTCAGAGAGGTGACGCCTCTCAGCCAGTACTGCTGTGCTTGCCTCCCAAAGCAGTCAGGCGCCTTCTCAGACTCCTACTGCCGCCTGCGCTGGCCTTCCTGCGTCCTCCCCTGCTTCTCTAGAGCCCAGCCCGCCCCCCCGCGCAGCCCCCCCCC
>NW_006784492.1:1551152-1563621 GCF_000442215.2 Lipotes vexillifer
CCCCCGTCTCTGCAGAGTCCTTCCTCTGCTCAGCTCCTCCCTAGGTGTCCCCTCCGGCCATGCCTACCGCCTCCCTCCCTCCTGCTCCCTCTTCTTGGAGGGGGGCTCTTCTGGTTTGCTTCTGGCTTCCCTGTCCATTGCAGCTCAGACTCTTCTAGCTGCTTCTGTCCTTTGGCCCCACCCCATGTACTGACTGGCTCGAGGTCTTGTCCTGGGTCTCTGTCCTGCTTTGTCTCACCCCCGCCCGTTGGCTCATTCCATCCATGGTCATGAGCGTCAGCCTGTTGACAGTGATCCCCTGGCTCCCGCTGGCCTCTCCCAGCCCATCTCCTGGCCCCTGGTACTCTGGGTCTTCCGTAAACTCTGCACATCTACCACAGGGCCTTGCACCTTGTCCCCTCTGCCTACAACGCTTTCCACCCGTTCTTCACGTGGCTGCATCCTTCTGGTCATTGAGCTCAGCTCTCAGCTTACACGTCATCCCAGGAAGGCCTCTCTTGATCTAAATCAGCCACCCCTTTTTGTTAAAGACCCTCTTCTATTCTTTGTAGTGCTAACTGCTGTCTTACCTCCATTTTTTGGCGATATTCATTGTTTATCGTGGTATCTAACTTTACTGGAGCGGAAGCCCCATGAGGGCAGGACTCTCACGTACACCGTTCCCTTCTGTATCCCAGAACCTCTGTCAGTACCAGGGTGGGATAGACATTTGGTGAATGATGAGTGAAAGAATGAACAAACGAGTGCCTGGCATCCTGGAGCTTAAATCCAGATGCCTCTGACCCCTCGGAACTTTCCTACCACACCTCCTGCCTCTGCTTGGACCCTTGTGTAACCATCTCTGCCCTTGTGCACTCACCACAGGTGGTCAGAGAGATCTACAGCAGCTGCAGCGGGCCAGCAGACTCGGAATGTCCTCCCCCTTCCAGCTCCCCGGTGCACAAGGCAGAACTGGAGAAGGTAAGGGGCGTGTTTCTTTCTAGGAATTAACCGTACAGTTAACTTGGGCCTTCCTTGAAGTTTTCATAACACCTCTGATATTTCAGCACTTCTGGTTGAAAAAAGAAAAAAATAATGCAGCCCTGCTTCCTCTCTGCCTGCTCTGTACGAAGCTCAAGTTAGCTGTTTTACAGATTGCATGGTTAGTTTTATTCTTCCCAGCTGTAGATGCAGGAATGGCTGTAAATGTGACACAGGATTTAAGGTGATCAAGGTCACCTGCTGTTACACAGCAGCATGAGATCCGCAGGCAGCTCTGTGTTCTTCTGGAATACAGTAGGTGCTTCGTCAGTGCACCTGCCCAGAGGTATATTCCCAACAGACGGGTAACACTTCCTGTCCTTCTCTGCTCTGTACTTGGGTGCCGTGAGCACGCAGCAGGTGGGTAGGGCTAGCCCTTCCTGCCAGAGCGCGTGAACCCGCCACTCCTGCTGTCTGTCCCTCATGGAGCTCCGTTGCCTGTATGTGCAGAGATCTCGTTTCCATGGAGATCCCTGGCTTTGTGCCCCACCGTGTTCTGTCAGTAGCCTCTGTCTCAGGAACTTTCTGAGCTCTCCCTGTTTGGCCCCTGCCCTACCGGTGAACAGATCCTTTTTTGTCTATTCTTGTTTTAGTCAGGGTTCTCCAGAGAAACAGAACCAGTGGGGTGTGTATGTATGTATGTGTACACAAATTTTATGTATATTATAAAATATACATAAAATTTCAATAAAAATAAGATTCTACATATACAGTTATATGCATACTGAGAGATTTATTATGAGGAATTGGCTCACAAGGTTATGGAGACAGGTGAGTCCAAAATCTGCATCGTGGGGCCTTAGGCTGGAGACCTAGGAGAGCTGATGGCGCAGGTGAAGTCTTCGGGAGGACTGCTCCCCCCCCACCCTTGCTTTGGAGGCCCACTTTTTAATTTTTTAATTCAGACCTTCAATTGCTTGGGTGAGACCCACCTACACTGTGGAGGGCAATCTGCTTACTCAAAGTTCACCAATTTATTTTTTTATATTTTACAATTTATTTTATTTATTTATCTATTTATTTAGTTTTGGCTGCGTTGGGTCTTCGTTGAGGCGCGCGGGCTTTCCCTGGTTGCGGTGAGCCGGGGCTACTCTTTGTTGCGGTGCGCGGGCTTCTCGTTGCAGTGGCTTCTCTTGGAGCATGGGCTCTAGGCACACGGGCTTCAGTAGTTGTGGCACGTGGGCTCAGTAGTTGTGGCTCGCGGGCTCTAGAGCACAGGCTCAGTAGTTGGGGTGCACAGGCTTAGTTGCTCCACGGCATGTGAGATCTTCCCGGACCAGGGCTCGAACCCATGTCCCCTGCATTGGCAGGCGGATTCTTAACCACTGCGCCACCAGGGAAGCCCCAAAGTTCACCAGTTGAAATGTTAGTTTCATCCACAAACACCTTCCAAGTTGACATACAAAGCTAACCTCACAACCCTCACCCTGATATTGTGACATAGCAGGCCTATTTCTCTTTTTTCCTGATCACAAAACTAATGCCTGCTCACTGCAGAAAATTTAGAAAGTAAAGAACCAGAAATAGGATGGATAAACTCACTTAGAAGTCTAGAGCTCCTCTCAAAGCTCTGCATGTTTTTAAACCAGATTTTTTCTATTCATGTGTTTCTTTTACAGTTTGGATAATCTGATGCATAACATTTCTTATGCTGCTTTTCCCTTTTTTCTCTTCAGTTAACCTTTATACTATTAGCAGTTTTCCAGGTTTTTGAAAACACATAACATGCAACAAGCATGTTTGCATTTTCATCACCTGAATAATGTCAAATTCATATAACTCTATTATTTATATACCCCCCCACTAGGCTCTTTTTTTTCTTTTTTGAGTCGTGTAAAATAACCTGACACTTTTGTGTAAATCTTTGCTGCTTCTCTGACTATTACCTGAGAAAAGATTCCTAGAAGCTGGCTTACTAGACCAAAGGATGGAATTTTTAAAGATTTTGATTCATGGGTCTAAGCAAGTTACTTTCCAAAAGTTTGATCCTATTCTGTTTCTCATCAGCAATACGTCAGGGTTCTTCTTTCACCCACTCACACGGGAATTGGCAGTTCTCTTTTACTATCTTGGTTTCTAAGGTGGTATTGTTAGTGCCTGGCTGGGCCTGTTGACCCAGATCCCAGGGGTGCTTCCTGGCCTGAGAGCTGGGCTTTTAGTCCTTCTATCACTGGAATGTGGCACACACTAGGGTCCCACTAAAGCCATAATTCTTTTACTTTGTCTCTTGCCGGTACCACTGGGGTTTACTGGCACCTGCCTGCCATCTTGGCCCAGCACTGCCTGGACCTCTTATCACGAGGTGAGCGTGTGTGTCCCTGTGTTCTGGTATCATCCGGGTATTTTGATTGTCTCCCCGCTGGCCAGTCTCTGTGGCCCTGGGGTGTAATTTGAGGTTCTGAGGAGGGGTGTTCTGGAGCCATTTCCTTCACTGTGATTCCACAGGGTCTCTGGTTGGAATGGAAGAGGTTCTGCTCAGAACTATGTTTCTTCTCCTGAAACTAACCTGGAATCCTAATTAGGCCCCTCAAATCCATATATTAGGATTAAAATAATTACAGGTATCCCTGTGCCCTTTGATGGCTTTGATAGTAACTCATCTCTCTGTGTATATTCTGACTGTATTGTTGTGAGCAGATACTTGACACTCGCCCAGTTATTGGTGAATGCTGGGAGGAAATTAAATGAATGGTGTAGGATTTATTTCTGGAAGGATAATGTGGCTTTGGTGAGGGGGAATATTTTATGTACTCCTTATATTTGGTTGGCCGAAAAGTTAGTGCAGGTTTCTCCGTAAGATGTTACGGAAACCCCGAACAAATTTTTTGGCCAACCCAATATTTTTTTCAAAATTATTTGCAAGAAAGTGATTTGATGGAAACAAGCTTGGTACTATAGCGTGTGTTAGTATAACCTCAGCAACTTTTTTCTTTGTTCTTTCGATGTTTTTAAAGCTGTTGTAGCAAACCAACCAGGTAGTCCGTGTTAGAGTTGAGCCCTGTCTCCAGATGATTAGGAATGTGGCCCACATTTTCTTTCGCTTTTGAGATGACTTTTGATTGATCCGTGATGCATCACTTGGTCAGTGTGGCCATTGTAAGAATCACTGAATCTTTTGATCCTCACAGAAACTGTCTTCAGAGAGACCAAGCTCGGATGGGGAGGGCGTTACAGAAAATGGAATTGCTGTGTGTAACGGGAAAGAACAAGGTGAGTTCTGTTCGTGCCAAAAATATATAAAACAAACAACAACAACAACAACAAAACCCCAAATAAAAGCACTGCAGCCAGGTCTGTAAACTCTGTATGGAAAATGTCCTCGGTAGTTCAGTTATGCAGATGTCATCGTTCCGTGTTACACTTGCAGAAATCCAGAGAAACCCCTTCGGTTGATACTCCTCCTCCATGTCTTTCTTGCAGTCCTACCAAACGTTGGCCTAGGTTTTCTCCTACTGTTTTGATATGGGGCCCTGCGTATATTTTCATTTATGACTTACGGCAGGTTACTTCCTCACCTGATTTATCACTGAGACAAATTTGCACTGGGGGGCCGCCAGCATCTTGCTGGGAGACGTGATTTTCAGGGAAAAGAGCTTTGGATGATGAGACTGGGAACCCCTGTGCCCATCCCAACGCTGCCTTTGCTGGAGAGCGAGATTGTGAGCAAGTATTTCCTCTTTGGTGAGCCTCAGTTTCCCCATCCTTAAAATGAGGAGGCCGGACTCAGAGATATCTGATGTTTTTAAAAAGATTGTCTGGGGCTTCCCTGGTGGCGTGGTGGTTGGGAGTCCGCCTGCCGATGCAGGGGACACGGGTTTGTGCCCCGGTCTGGGAGGATGGGCCGGTGATCCATGGCTGCTGAGCCTGTGCTTCCGGGGCCTCTGCTCTGCCGCAACGGGGGAGGCCACAACAGTGAGAGGCCCGTGTCCCACACAAAAAAAAAAAAAAAAAAAAAAAAAAAAAAAAAAAAAAAAAAAAAAAAAAAAAAATTGTCTGGAAATATCTTTATTTCACCTTCATTAAAAAAAATTCTTTTTTAATTGTGGTAAAATACAGATAACATGAAATATACTGTCTTAACCATTTTTAAGCCCAGTTTAGCGGCATTAAGTGTCTTCACAGTGTTGTGCAGCCGTCCCCACCATGGGTCTCTAGAACTTTTCTCATCTTGTAAACTGCAGCTCTGTCCCCACGAAATACTAGCTCCCCATTCTCCCCTCCCCCCACTCCTGGCAACTGCCATTCTACTTTCTGTCTATAATTTTTTGTTTTTCTTTTTTGCGGTACACGGGCCTCTCACTGTTGTGGCCTCTCCCGTTGCGGAGCACAGGCGCCGGACACGCAGGCTCAGCGGCCATGGCTCAGGGACCAGCCGCTCCGTGGCACGTGGGATCTTCCCAGACCGGGCACGAACCCGTGCCCCCCGCATCGGCAGGCGGACTCTCAACCACTGCGCCACCAGGAAAGCTCTGTCTCTATAATTTTTGATGACTCTAGGGACCTCATATAAATGGAATCCTATAGTATTTGTCTTTTTCGTGACTGGCTAATGTCACGTATTTCACTCGGCATGCTGTCCTCAAGGTTCATCTACACTGTAGCACGTGACAGGATTTCCTTCCTTTTTAAGGCTGAATAATATTCCCTTGTGTGGATGGACCACATTTCGTTTCTTTGTTTATCCGGTCATCCATTGATGGACACTTAGGTTGCTTCCACCTTTTGGCTATGGTGAATAGTGTTGCTATGGACATGGGGGTACAAATACTGAATTCTCTTTTTTTTTAAAGTCAGCTTTATAAAGGTGTAAATTACGTAGAGTCAGATTCACCCTTTTTGGTGTACGGTTCTTTGACAAACACATGCATGTAACCTTCATCACAATCGAAATGTAGAACATTTCTATCTGTCACCCCAAAATGTTCCCTGGCAACCACTGGCCTGTTTTCTGTCCTGTAAGTGGAATCATACAGGGTGCAACCTCCTGGATCCGGCTTCTCTCACTCAGTGTTTTGCATTTGGGGTGTGTCCACATGGGGAGTCAGTAGTCTGTCCCTTTTCTAGGCTGAGAGGATTCCAGTGTGGATGGACCAGTTAAGTTTATCCACTCCCCGACTGAAGAACAGCTGGACTGCTTCCAGGTTTGAGTGGTTTACAAGTAAAGCCATCGTAGACATCCACAAACAGGCTTTTGCGTGAACACGTTTTCATTTCTCTCGGCTGATACTGCAGAGTGGGACTCTTGTGGTCACAGGCATTCATGTGCCTTCTCACCAGCCTTTCATTGTCATCTTTGCTTTGTTTTGTTCTTTTTATTTAAGCCATCTTAATAGGTGTGTAGTGCTGTGTAATTGTGACTTTAAAACACATTTCCCTACGACTAACAATGTCGCACATTTTTTAGTGTGCTTTTTTGCCAGCCGTTTATTATCTTTGCATATTCTCATTGGATTTTTTTTTGTTCATACTGATTTCTGAGAATTCTTTATCTATTCTGAATGCAAGTCCTCTGTCACAGCGGTCCCCAGCCCTTTTGGCAGCAGGGTCCAGTTTCATGGAGAACAGTTTTTCCATGGCCGGGGCCGGGGCGGGGGATGACCCAGGTGGTAACACGAGCGATGGGGAGAAGCTGTAAATACAGATGAAGCTTCGCTCGTTGCCCGCCGCTCACCCTCTCCTCTGCAGCCTGGCTCCCAACAGGCTGCGGACCGGTGCTGGCCCGCGGCCTGGGGGTTGGGGACCCCTGCTCTATCAGATGTCTTTTGCACACATCTTGTCCCAGTCTGTGGCTTGACTTCTAGTTTCCCACGCAGTGTCTGGGCCCAGAGGAGGGGTGGGGTTAGTGGGTGGTCAGGAAGTTTTCCCTGTGCAAGGCCAGGAGCCTCTGTGCTTCCCAGGCGAGTAGTTCTGCCTGCGCAGCTCAGTTGCACTCAGTCGCCAGGGTGGTGCAGGTGTCTTCTGCCTCAGACACACACAGAGGTCTCCTGGCCTTAAACCGAATAGCAGTCCTGGCCGCTAAGAACCTTGGAGCCTGAATCATCTGGGCTATTGTGATATTTCAAGGTTCACGCCAGAGGGTCGTGATCTCTGCCTTGGCCCATGTGATTTTCTAACTCGGTTGTATCTTGAGTGTAATTTTAGTTCTTTCCATCGGAAGTTATTCAGTGGAAGGTATCATCTGTGTCTTCACAGGGCACATTATGTGTAATCAAAGCCAGGAAAGCTATCTTTAAGTTTTGCCCTGAAACAGAACAACATACAATCTGAGGGTTCCTGCTCAGACGCCGAGGCTAGCGGGCATTGCTTTGGCTGGTCTCTTTTCTTGTTTGTGATTTCCTCACCCAGTGTCCCTGCATGAAATTAGGTTCTACAGAATGATATATATATGTCTAGATATACAGGTAAGTGAATATGTCTGATATTCTTCTGTTTCCTTTTAACAAGAGCAGCCTTCTGTGCCTTGTAAAGGTGACCTTGGTTCAAACACTTTTTGCCTGGCAATGGTGCTTTGCCTATAGTAGACCACCAATGAATAGTCACTGAAGGAAGCTAACAGCTTAAATACATTCTGACCGTCTACCTTAGCCTTTATCCTTGCTGTGCCGTCTTGATTAGTTTGTAGTTGAGAAGTTCTGGTAAACCTCCCTTGATCCCAGCCATGTCGTGACTCAGACACATTTCTCTGCTGGCTGCATGGAAGATATGCCCAACTCCTGCAGTTTCTCCTAAGTGTTAGACTGTCAACTGTACATGGACACGATCCAGATTCTGTGACCAAAGCCACAGGCAATGACTCTAAAACTCTGGTTTCTTCTATCAAGGTGTCAGGCCCTGGCACGTAATGAGCCAGTATGGTGTGATTTGGGGTGAATTTAGTAGAGTTGCTACGGATACTGCAGCTGACATGAGCAAAGAGAATTGAGTCCCTAGGGCTGATCTGTGTGGAAGTGACAGCTGTCCCCAACTAGCATTGAGCATGTGTACCATTTAATCACAGGTTAACGGGTCTGTTGGTGGACTTAGCGTATCAGTAGTCTGATGATATTCCTCCCACTTGCCTAAGTTCCAAAACACCTAGACTCCCATTTATGTAGGATAAGAGGGAACCATCGGCTTGAAATGCTGCGAATTAGCTTTGCTTCAGTGCCTGTCAACACCGCCTCCACCCCAGCGCGCCACGTTGACAGTGGTGCCATTTAAACTCTGCAGCCTTTCTGTTGTACGGCTTCAGTGAGTTGAGAGTTCTGAGTTTTTAGGTTTTCCTTCATAATTCTATTATATGTGCTAAATTTTGACTTTTGTTTATTGAATAGCATCAACATATTCTTGTGATTTCTTTCTCACGTTCCTACATCCTTTGGCTTTTTCTTCCAAGGACAGCCTCACTTTCTGCTTTTGCAAAAAAAGCAGTGGACATTCAAGGAATTAAAAGTCTTCATTATGTCCTTTCTTTGTAGCCAGAGCCCAGCAAGTACTTTCCCAACAGGAGCAAATCCTAGTAAAATTGGAAGTAAATCTAACGACCTGGCTTCCTCACTTGTCACTTTGAGATGCAGGGAAGGACTGATTCGTGCTGCTGAGCTTTGCAGAAGATCCCTTCCGGGCACTGACTGTCCTCGCTGAGAGGATCTTCTTTTCTTAAAGCTTATTAGCTTGAGTGGGGCTCTGGTCAAAGATCAACTTCAGGCTCTTTAGAAACAGCTAAGAAAGGTCATCCACTGCTGCTTTCACTGTGGGTTTGGTTGAACTGAAATCAATGATACAGGTATTCCAACCTCGGACTCCATGTCTGATGGCAGCTGGGGAGGAGATGTGCCTTCAGACCAAGAGATTAAAGTGGTTTCTTGGTGCTTTATTTTACGAGGGGTTGCGTGTGGTGGGAGAGTGTCAGGAGTGGGTGGGAGTGACAGTCCTGTGTTCTGTGTTTCTAATATGACCTGATTTGTTTAAAATAACATAGAATTTCTTGTACTAGTCAACTCAGGCTTCCATAACAAGATACCCCAGACTGGGTGGCTTACACAACAGAAGTTTATTTCTCACAGTTCTGGAGGCCAGAAGCCCGAGATCAAGGTGCCGTCAGTGTCGGGTGCTGGTGAGGGCTCCCTTCCTGGCTTGCAGACGGCCACCCCTCACTGTGTCCTCATGTGGCCTTTCGCCACGAGTACACCAATCCTGTCGGATCGGGGCCCCACCCTTAAGACCTCATTTAACCTTCAGTGCTTCCTTAGGCACCCCATCTCCAAATACAGCCACACTCTGGATTTAGGGCTTCAGCGTGTGAATTCTGGGGAGATGCAAACATTCAGTCCGTAGTGCTGATTACCCTGAAGTTTAGTGCGGCTTCTTTTTAAAACTATAATGTAGCACTTCCTGCCTCAGACATTGTTAACTGTCGTTTCTTTCTAGAGAGGAAATAAGTGTTCAAGCACAGTGACTGGCCTCACGGGACCTTGCTGAGTCCAGGGGGTGGGGTGGGGGGAAGACCTGCAGAGCCCAGATGAGGCAGACCCGGGCGAGGGTGGATGCGCGCTGGCCTCGTTCCGTGGGCGTGGGGCGGCTGGCAGAGTGGAACTAGAGAAGGGGACGGCTTCCCCGCCCCCCACTGAGAGTAGCTGATGTGGTAGAAAGGAGGGGGGAGGGCGTACGCTTTTAGAGGGTAGGTTTAGGAATGAGGCCCACAGTTTATAATCTCACATCCCTGAATCCTATTCCTCTGAAGTTATCCTGTGTGATGTTCGTGCACGTTCTGTGTCCACAGGGAGAGGGGTGGGGAAGGAATTCTTGACTTTCATTACATTTTCTGAAAGGTCCATGCCACCCTCTGAGTTACGGAGGGCTGAGGGGTCCTCCTGGAGAGGACCGAGCAGGGGCCGTTGGGGGTCTCGGGGGTTCAGGTGATGGTGTCTGGCCTTGATGCTGTGGGTCCCTCCAGGGCCTTCCCAGCCCATCCACACTGAGCGAGGCCCTTGGCCCCAGCACCAGGCACAGAACAGCCCTCAGGTGACAGCTTACCTGCCCAGAAGTGCTCTGGTGGGAAGGGTCTTGTCCCTCAGTCCTGGACCATTCTTAGCACCCACTCTGGTTCTGCACCCGGTCCCCTAACCCTTGTGATTCTGTCGGAGGTCATAGACAAAGCCCGCAGGAGCTGGAGAGGGCAGATTGCCGCCACGGGTCAGGCACAGGATAGCAGCCGGCCGCTGGCGCTCAATCGGCTGGGGTCCGGGGACTGTCGTCAGCTGGGCACGTAGGTCCTTGCGCATGGCTGCGGCTTCTCGGGTCCTGTCCCCGCCCGCTGTCGCTTTACCAAAATGTGGGTTCAGAGTTGCCAGACCTTTCCGTTTTCCAAGGGAAGCCAGAAGTCATTCATCTTCATGCAGCGCATTCATGAGTTTTGTGCATACGGTTTAGCACTGCAGGCCAAACAGAACACACGGGGCTGGAATGCAGGCTGCTGGTCTAACAGCTCCGGATGGGGCGGAATCCCATGTGAGTCTGACAGGTCAGTGAGGGGCTGGTGGAGGCTTGCTGAGTCCCCCTGCTCCTTCACCTGCCGGACCCCTCCCTGTGCAGGCCAGGTTGCAGCTGCCCGAGCCTGTCTTGTGTTTCTAGACGTGTCCGGCTCCTTGCAGCGTCACAGGCTCTGTGTTAGCTGATGCTCTTCTTGCCCGGACGGCTCTTCCCTCGGGTTTCTGCGCAGATGCTGCCTTGTACTGATACTTAGCTCCTCTGCTTCCTGACGGCCCGGTCACTGTACCACAGAACCCTAGTTTAGGTCTACAGAGGCCTTTCCATCATCCGACCTCCTTCAGGGGCTCTGTGTGTGTATGTGTGTGGTGTGTGTGTGTGTGCACGAGCACATGTGTACATGTGTGTGCATGTGCATGTGTTCTCAGCCTGCTGTGGAACACAAGCTTCCTGGGAGCGCCTGTTTTCTGCTTTGTTCTCTTGTATCTAGACGAGTAGCTGATGCACGGCAGGTGCTCAGTAAGTAGAAATTTGGGGAAGGAAAATCAGCCATGAGTCATGCTTTATTTTGATGTTTCTTTTCAGTTAAAGTCTATCGCTGAAACATGCTTTTTTGTCGTCACCTTTCTTCACAGTTAAGAGGAAAAAAAGTTCCAAATCAGAGGCCAAGGGAACTGTGTCTAAAGTCACTGGGAAAAAAATCACCAAGATCATCGGTTTGGGAAAGAAAAAGCCATCGACAGATGAACAGACCTCCTCAGCGGAGGAAGATGTGCCTACTTGTGGTAAGACGGGGGTGCGTGGGTTTGCCAGGTCTGCACCCTCTCCCCGAGCACACGGAGACCCTCTCCGGGGACACCTCTGTGTCATGTTCTTCTAAGTCTCACTGATTGGGCTCTTTTGCACTGGGCTTGTGATCAGTTAAATTGTGGAGAATGGATTACATTTTACTGCTTATTAATGAAGGCCTTGCAGGCGTTTGAGATGATCTCTGAAGTTCTCTCAAAACAAAAAACAAATTCTCTCTTTGATCCCATGAGGTTCTTCCAAATCCCCCCTTTTTTTAAACTTTATCTTTTGTTGTATATTTATTTATTTATTTATTTATTTATTTATTTGGTTGCGCCGGGTCTTAGTTGCGGCAGGTGGGCTCCTTAGTTGCGGCTCAAGGCCTCCTTAGTTGCGGCATGGGAACTCTTGGTCGCGGCATGCACGCGGGATCTAGCTCCCGGACCAGGGATGGAAGCCGGGCCCCCTGCCTTGGGAGCACGGAGTCTTCACCACCAGGGAAGCCCCCAAATTCCTTTTAAGCGTCTTTAAAGGGAAACATACGCATAGGCGGTTGGCCAGCGGAGGCGGGTGTGTAACGTGTGTAAGAGCGTTTACAGGGTCCCTGGCAGCCCCTTCCCTTGGCCTGACGTCACACGACTCAACTTTCTGGGGCTGCTCCACTTCTCAAGCTTCCGCCTCAAGTGCAGTCGGGCCGGCTGACCCCTCCCCTCGTGGGTCTTCGTCCAGTAAGTGTTCTCTGGGCAGCTGCTGGCGGTGGTGCTGCGTCAGCGGGGCGAGGGGTGTGACGACCAGATGGCTCCTGCGATCCCACTGCATCCAGTCTAGCACCCGAAGGGCGGCCTGACAAGCATGTGGTGACTGACTCTGATCACGAGCACGGCGGGGATACGAGATGGGAAGCCGGAGAGTCTGGCGGGCATTGTGACTTACACGGAGGCGCCTCAGGGAACACCTCCCTGGAGAAGTTAGACAGTACGTGCACGGTGTTTCCTAGGCAACTGCGTTTACGAGAACCGTGCGGCCCCTTTAAGGAGAAACGCTGAAAGATGGATATTTACCCTTTAAGAAAAATAAGAATGGGCTGTACTTTCCCTTGCGGACCACAGGGCGCATCACACGTCAGTCCCGTAATGCCTTTTATGTGTGCCCGCTGTTTACCTCTCTCTCTCTCTTTTTTTTTTTTTTTTTT
>NW_006784492.1:1563895-1597819 GCF_000442215.2 Lipotes vexillifer
ATCTTCCCGGACCGGGGCACGAACCCGTGTCCCCTGCATCGGCAGGCGGACTCTCAACCACTGCGCCACCAGGGAAGCCCTCTCTCTCTCTTTTTTCCCTCTCTCATTGAGCATCTCTTCTGTCCACGGTTCTGGGTTACTGAGGATGCCAAAAGACAACAGCATTTAGATGCTGCCCGTTAGTGCCTGAGTTGGGCCACACACGCAAAAATGCATTTATTCAGCCGATATCACGTCCCAGGGTGTGGCATGTGCTGAAAGGGTGCTGTGAGCTCAGAGCTGTGCCGGTGGGCGGGAAGGGTCGATTGTGGAGTGCAGCGCAGGTAGACTTGGGGTGGGGGGCCTCCCGAGGGGAGGGCAGGGTGGACGCCCAGCTCCTCACAGGTGTGATCCTAGGAAGTCGTGATAGACTTTTGGTGACACAGAAACCCCCCTGGGGTGCTGTGCAGAAGTGTGTGTGGAGTGGAAGATGGCTGGGCGGGCAGTGGTCGAGGCCTCTCGGGGTTGAGGTGTCATCCCAGGGAAGCCCCCATGAAGCGGCCGCCTGTGGGTTGAGCTGGGAGGGGAGATGGTGGCCGTAAATGGAGGCCAGCGGTCTGGGAGCCCCTGTGCATGCAGAGGTCGTGAACTTGCCCCTGGTCCGACGGCAGTGGGGTCACAGAAGCACGCTGACTGATGCTATCTCCACTGAGAACAGCCGCCCTGCGGAAGCTAAGCCAGCTGCACAGAGCCCTGGCGGGAGGGCAGCTGCAGGGGGGCTGTGGATGCCGGGGGCCTGTGGCCCTCTGCCTTTCCTGGAGCGGCTCGCAGCACTGGGTGATCTGCGGTTGTTTCCTTCTGGCATTAGCCCCGGAGAGGAGATAGGAGTCAGGGGTTAGAAATGGAAAG
The DNA here is from genome assembly GCF_000442215.2 of Lipotes vexillifer. Taxonomy (NCBI): domain Eukaryota; kingdom Metazoa; phylum Chordata; class Mammalia; order Artiodactyla; family Lipotidae; genus Lipotes; species Lipotes vexillifer. The sequence goes on from NW_006784492.1 coordinate 1,564,784, forward strand.
AGGGAATTAGCCAACAAAAAGGGAACTCCTTTTTTAGTTTTTTGGGTTTTTTTTTTTCTTAAAACTGCGCCAGGTCAGCGAAGGAAATAGAGGTTCTTTCATGAAAAACAATTAAACATTCATATGGAAGGCAACTTAGCAACTGTGGTCCAGACCCCTCATTTTACAATGAGGACACCGAACTCGGGAAGGTCGTGGGACTTGCCCTGAGTCACATGGCCAGCTGGGGACAGGGCCAGGCCCGCCAGCCAACCCTGTCGCTGTCCTGAAGCACAGGTCTCCCCCGTCCCCCTCCCGTCCCCCAGGGCTCGCCACCCTCGTGACTCCTAATAAACAGCTGTGTGGGCACTTGGCCTGAAGGCACAGTGGAATTGCTCAGAGAGAAGGCCTGGTGGAGCTGCATCCCCGCATCATCGCCTGAGGGTTTCTGCCAGGCTCTCGGTGGATGTCTTTCGCCTCCACTAAGAGAACATCCTCTGTGCACAAGGTTTTAAAATTGTCATCTAGTTCTTTGCTGGGCCAGGGGACGGGGGAGGAGTCTGTGGAGAAATCGAGGGGGAGAATGACTGTCTTCAGTTATGTTAGGACAGCTGCAAAGTCTCAGGCAGGAAAGGTAGCTGGATGAAGGCCCAAGACCCCCATCCTGCCCAGAGTGCCAAGCGGACGGGGCACAGATGAGAGCGTCCCCAGGGCAACTGGGAGCTAAGTCCAAATCCCAGCTCTTCTGGGAGATGCAGCCCGGTCAGCTGGGGCTCTGGGTGTGCAGGAGAAATGCCGGCAGGTAGGAGAGGGTTCTCTGCAGGTTTCCCGCAGGCGGGGTGGGAAGAGGCGCCCACACCAGCCCCCCGCTCCGCCTGTCCTGCCTGGCTGTCACCCCTCTCTCGGGCCCTCAGCCAGCGGGTGCTGCGCTTAGCACCAGCCGGCTCCACTCCACAAACAGCCACTTGCACAAGATGATCCTAGACTTGCACGCAAACCCCTAAGCAAAGATGGGTCCTTTATTTTCCCATCTCCAGTGCTCAGGAGTTCCGGAAGTATTGTCACTGTATAAAGGCATCAGGAGATGCCTTTCACGTTTTTCTCTTTTCCCCAGCCCGTTTCTGTCTCTTGTTTGGACTCGTCCACAAGCCTCGCAACTGTCCACCTTCTTTTCCTCTGGATCCCTGCAGGCCACCCCGTGGGGGTTTTGAAACCTTGGACTAATTGTATCATCTTGTGCTCAGTCTGTTCAGGGCCTCTAACAATCTTGTCTCACTGAATTTTCCAGCTTGTTCCTCTCATTACTGGATTAAGATGTAGGTCGAATTCACCCACCAGTTGTGTTCCCAGCACTGAGCACACAGCCTGGTGGATAATAGCTCAGTAAACACTTGTTAATTGAATGAATTAACTTAAGCAAGTCGCACACTTCTCTGAGCCTCAGGTTCCCCACCTATGAAATAGGCTTATACTTAAACTACTTTCTTTTCCTTAGAATTGAGGATAAAATCAGGAAACATTAAGCTCATTGCCTACTTCATAATTTATGCTCAGTAAATGGTCGCTATTATCATTCATTTGTTCACCTGAAAAACACCTAAGCGTACCAGACACAGTCAAGCCGACCTGAGGGCACTGCCCGATGAGTGGCATTGAAAATATCGATAATAGAAATACAGAAGCTGAGTGAAAGGAGTGGTCCCCAGTTGCTAGGATGGAGGGCTCCCCAAGGCAGGGTAACCTGGGCCCGTTGGAAGGACCTTCTGGTTATTTCTGGGACCCCTTCTGGCTGTAATGGTCAGTGACTTTGTGAAGTTTTCAGCAGTAGGATTATTGGTGGATGTGCAGGAAAGTTATATGCCTCTCACTTTCTGTCGTAATCCACCCGACAAAAGGTTAGGTGACATTTAATCAAGGGGGAGGGACGCGTTCTTGACGTAAGTCACCACGTCAAGGGCGTCTCGGGTTCTTTGGGTGCCCACTGGAGGGCGCGTGCCTCTGGTGGAAGGGAGGGTTTCGGCGTCTCAGGGTGGGGATAAGCTCTCAGCAGCCCCTTTCCTCTCAGCCGATCACAGTCTGAGGCTGGCTAAGATGAGATGAGCAATTCAGTGAAAGTCCTCACAAAAGTGTGACCAGAGCACAGGAGACGCTGCCCTTCCCGTCCTAGAGAAGAAGTCAGGGGATGTGGGCCCTGCTGCCGCCAGGCGGCCTTGTCTGCTCGTCTGCAGCTGCTGGGCCAGAGGCGTCAGGTCCCCACGCAGCTGACCGCGGGAGCGTTCACATCTGTTCCCTCCTCCTGTGGTTGTGTGTGTTTGGTCAGCCTCAGGCCGTCCTCATGAAACCTCATACACACTTGTCACCAAGCTTTTGCAAGAGGCCTTAGAGTTCTTTCTTTAGAATTCGGAGCAAAGATAACCTCAGAACATCAAACCGAAATTCCCCGATGGTTACGATACCGTAACGTCTCACCGTAACATGATAGGTGGGAACAGACAAACAAAAAAATCAAATGATATTGGAATCACCTTATTAGCAGGGCGCTGACCTGACCCAGGCGAGCCTGCGAAGGGGCCCGGCTGCTCTTTGGTGCCACCTGGTGGTGGGTGTCTGCTCAGGCCGATCGTCTCAGGGCTGACGGGGTCCTGTGTCGGCAGGGATCCCATCACAGCCTAGACGTGTCGCGGCGGGGAGAAAGAATATTAGGGGACATGGGACCTGCCCTCTGACTCCAGGGTACTTCGGCGAGCTGCCTGCCATGTCCCTGCGTGGTCTCTCCCTCATCCGGGGTCCCTACCCAGAAAGTAGGAATTTCGGCCACCTCTTCGGAGAAGGCGGTGAGCCTGTGGGGGGAGGCCAAGTGCCAGATGTGGGCTTGTGTCCGTGGCGTTTGCTGTTATCAGAAACAGGCCTGTTACCCACTGTGATTCTCGTTTTGCTTTTCCCTTTTGGGCAACTGTAACTCATTATGAGGAAGGCGTTAAAATATGGTAATTTCCTTTGAAGTCATGCTCTAACTAAAGTGTGGATCTGTCCAATGTAATCATTCCTTTTGTGACTCACATGTCAAGAAACCCGTGGCATTTGGTGACTTGGTCAGGGAAGAAAACCTGACGAGCACCTTCCCCTCTTCAGGAGATGCATCATTCGCGTGGTTGGCCGAGCCGTACTCAGAAGCTGCGGCCCCCCTGCGCTGGGGACAGGTGCACCCACGTGGTGAATTCTGAGATCCAGAAGTCCTGTGGAAGTTTAGCGGAATCCCCTCACTGTTCCTGACGAGGCAGATGTGCTTAAATTCCTCAGTAAACATTTTGGCATCTCCTTCCCCACCGTGACCCCCGCCACCTTCTGCAACAGGGACAGGTCCCTACAGTAGCTTATGAGGTTTGCTGTGACCAGGTCGCTAGACGTCTCAGGTCTTAGTTCACCACGCTCGCCGCTTCTCCAGGCCTGAAGGGATCCCCCCACCCCTTAAGGCCCAGGTGAGGACCCGCCCCGGAGCACACGTAAGCCTCCACTCTGCCAGCCCCAGTGGTCACGCCCATCAGTGCCCTGGGCCTTAGTGCTTCCTTCTACAAACTGCTCACTCGCCTGTCGACCTTGTGTGCCCAAGAAGACTAAGTTAGTTGAAAGCCATCCATGCTTCCATTTGTTTCTTCTTAATTGTACGCCATCATACTGTCCATAGGCCACGTGTGTCCATTCGTGCTCGGAACATACTTACGATGGGTCCGGCTGCCAGCTATTTCCAAAAAATCCAAAGGTGTGGGCCGTCAGCGTGATTGGTGACTTATAGACGGAGATATTAAATAGTTCTAATAGCTGTTACTCAGATGTTCAGATATTACATTTGACTCTATGTTTTAAGTAGAGCTTAAAAAAAAAGAATAAGTGTATTAGAGCTATGTCATTTCCAAATAGTATTTCCCAGGATGAAAACAGCAGCTCTTTCTCTTCCATCTTTAACTGTTCAAAGGGCTTCAGGTCGGTCTTCGCTGCGTAGCCGTGAACAAGAAGGAAGGAGATGAGGGTGTGAGCCTCCTTTTTTTCCTGAACTCTGCTTCCCCAGCCTGTCTTTGCCTCCCTCCAGTCCCTCCTAATTGTGCAAAGCGCAAGGAACTTCAGGTCCCAGGCACTTGAGCTCATGGGCTCACTTCTCCATTTTCTCTGTAATTTTACAAATATGGCAACTTGTGTCCCAAACTGAAGTTTTAGTCCCAGGTACCCTTTAGGATAGTTTGGTAGAACTGATTTACATTCAACTGAACGTACATTTTTGATTTTCTTTTTTTTTTCTTTTTTTGCGGTACGCGGGCCTCTCTGTCGTGGTCTCTCCCGCTGCGGAGCACAGGCTCCGGACGCGCAGGCGCAGCGGCCGTGGCTCACGGGCCCAGCCGCCCCGCGGCACGTGGGATCCTCCCGGACCGCGGCACCAACCCGCGTCCCCTGCATCGGCAGGCGGACTCTCAACCACTGCGCCACCAAGGAAGCCCTGAACGTACATTTAAGTATTATAAGCATTTTCCTAGTGAATTCATTGAGCGATTATGTATAGTAATGTCTATACATAAAATAGAAAGCATCATTCTGGAACCTCTAACACCCCTATTTGGGGTTTTGTTTTTGTTTGGTTTTTGCCTTTATAGCATTTATCCATTGCTAATAAAGTGTGTAAGGTGTAGAACAGAAAAGAAGCAAAAGGCGTCGCCCAAATCCCTTTTGGAAAGACATTTTAAAAAATCAGGATCAGAAAGGATTTTATTTATTTATTTATTGAGCTGCACGTGTGTGTGTGTGTGTGTGTGTGTGTGTGTGAATCGAAAGAGCAGCCGAATGACCTAAGGAATCCTTGTTTCACTTCTTCCTTGTTGACCTGGACTGTATATGCTGTTCCACTCACTTCCCCCGTCTTACTAGCATTATGGACTGGTCAGAGGTCACAGCCACCCCATGAAATCTGTTTGTCATGCCTTGTTATTTGCAGAAAAATGTACTGTATGTTTGTGACAGGTGAAAATGATCAGTTTCTTGTATTTGAGGCGATTTCCTTTTTTTAAAAATGAGGACAGGGCTTCCCTGGTGGCGCAGTGGTTGAGAGTCCGCCTGCCGATGCAGGGGACGCGGGTTCGTGCCCAGGTCCGGGAAGATCCCACGTGCCGTGGAGCGGCTGGGCCCGTGAGCCGTGGCCGCTGCGCCTGCGCGTCCGGAGCCTGTGCTCCGCAGCGGGAGAGGCCACGACAGTGAGAGGCCCGCGTACCGCAAGAAAGAAAAAAAAAATGATGACAGTTCTTCTTGTAATTCCATCACATTCCATCCGTAATGCACTGAGGATGTAATGCAGCCTCAGAGAGATGGATACGAAAGTCCACACGCATCAGACTCAGGCCTTTAGACTTCAGCAGTCAGACAGAATCCTCCCGTCAGAGGGCACTGAGGAGGGGCATCTCTGGCCTCCGGGCAGGAATCTCATCCCGAGGCTTTGCCGTCATTTGCTGGAATACTTCCAGCGGTGGGGAACTTATCACCTCCCAGTGCTGCCTGTTTTGCGGAAAGCTTTCATTTTCAGGTAGTTTTATTCCTCATGTTAAGCCAAAATCTGCCTGTCTTGTCACTTTTGCCCTGGTGGTGTCATTTGCAGCTACTCGGGATGAACCCGAACCCTTTCCTGGGTGAGGTCCCTTCAGCTATTTGAGGATGGCAGTGTGTCCTCATAGCCTCTCTCCTGCCAGCCACTGATGGCTCAGTGACCTCTCGTACACTGGGCAAGCTCCGGGTTCTGGTAGACGGTCCTCAGCACGCATCACACAGTGCATTTGGGCTCCTGGGTGGTCTGCCCTGTCTCAGCCCCCAGAGCTGATGGAGGTCAGTCATCTCGCAGTGGTGGCTCTCATTGCTCCCAGGAGCCTGCACCTGCAGACGTGCTGTGTGTGGGGTTCGTTCCGTCTTTGCGGTCTCGTGGGGCGCATCCTTCCTGGGGAGGCTGACGGGCCTGCTCTCGTTGCAGGCTACCTGAACGTGCTCTCCAACAGCCGCTGGCGGGAGCGCTGGTGCCGCGTCAAGGAAAACAAGCTCATCCTCCACAAGGACAGGGCCGACCTGAAGACCCACATCGTCTCCATCCCGCTCCGCGGCTGCGAGGTCATCCCGGGGCTAGACTCCAAACACCCGCTGACGTTCCGGCTGCTTCGCAACGGCCAGGAGGTGGCTGTGTTGGAGGTGGGAGCCACGGGGCATTCGCTCGCGGTGGTTTGCCTTCTAGGGTCCGGCCTGGACGCCCCGTCAGGTCCTCACAGCAGGCTGATGGCAGCTTTGGTTCTGTCGCGTCCCACGTGTCCTGCTTTTCTTCTCCGAGGGGCCCCAGCTGTGTGGACGGCACAGCCAGTTCTCTGCACAGTGTCCACGGTAGACTGCCTGCCAGGTCACCTCCTTGTCTGATATCCTCTCTGTTTGTGTTTGCGTGGAAGTTCAGTACTCAATTCCAGGCAGTAGATTGCTTTCTAAAAGTGGCCACAAAACAACTTGTTTTAAAATTTCCAGTAACACTTCTCCCCTCACCGTGGTCTGCCTCCGAATTGGTGGCATTTCCTTCAAGCTGTGTCCCTTAGAATGTTCTGGGCTTCTTCACAGATGGAGCAGGTGTTTTTTGACTACCAGTTGCCTATCGACAGCGGCCAGAGAGCCAGATTACAAAAGAACAAAAAGAACACCTTTGGTTTTTAAGAACCCTTGGCTTTGCATGCATTTTGTTGTCTGCTTTTTCAGGCCTCCTTATTCACGAAAGCAAAAAAAGGCAATTGAAATTAATTTCTTAGCTACACACTTAAAACTTTCGTTTGTGAAATTTAAAATTTTTACTTATCGTCTGCTATTACTTTATTTCTACCCAGTATTAATTCAGACCTTTTTTCCTTTGTCTTTTTTTTTTCACTTAGCATTATCATGATTAAGATACAAAGACACACACGCGTACATATGTATATCTATGCATACACAAATATCAGAGTGTAGAATTTCTGGAGTTCGTGTAAGTGTATTTATGCTATACAGTTGATAGAAATGAGGATATTTTGGGTTTGGTGGCATGGCTGATGTGTGTTCTGAATTAATCAGATGCAGAGCCTAATCTAAATGACTGCAGTGTCACTGACCAGTGAGGGAAAGGGCATGGGCTTGTGACCAAGATCAAAGGGGCCCCTTTAGCCAACCTAGAAGGTCTTGGTAGGAGATAGTAGTTAGTGTCAGAGACTGCTTTTTTTTGGTGGGGACACAAAGAGATGATTAACAACATAGTTCTTTCTCACACAGGGCTCCTTGCCCGATGGTTTGGATGGTTTGAGATAACAGGTCGAAGGGCCGAGCCTGCCCTAGTGGCTGACTTCCCAGAAGAGAGGCCAGGCCTGGCTGGGATCAGGATATCTGGGCCCCAGTCCTAGTTCTGTTGCAGACTTTGATCACAACCCAGTCTGTTTTTCTCTCTCGGCTTCTTTATTTGTCTGTAAAACAGAGCATTGGGCTAGAGTCGGTGTGCTTTGTAAGCATTTATGAGGGCTGAAAGCTGTAGGGTGGATGAGAGTGGAAAAAAGCCAAAAACGTAAATGAGGAAACTGTACTCTTGATGCAAACAACTCAGGTGTCATGTGAGAGCTCTGGCAGCAGATCTGAGAGAGGCTGTGAGGACAGGAAGGCACATGCTGTGGGTTGGCACACGCTGGATTCGGGGGTGAAAAGTGAGACGTTGGCCTGGACACCGGGTGGTGACAGGAGCCCCCGTGGGGAGGGCAGTGGCAGGGGAGGAGCTGGGTGAGAAGGGCCCTGTCCTGTCTTTGCTCCCATCCCTGTAGGTGCAGCCTCACATCCCCCAAAAATGGTGGTTGTGTTTCATTGCCTTTTCCCTACTCCAGTTATTAATCAAACACGCGCACACATGCGCGCGCACACACACACACACACACACACGTAACCACACTCAGTGTTCCAACATAAGCAAAGAGTTTGCCTGAATCAGTTAGGAAATGCAGTGATCCGACCAGTAAAGTTGTATTCTGTACTTTTTCTAAGACCATTTTATCTTAACTTTTGAGATAATTTCAGAATTATAGAAAAGTTGTGAAACTAGTACAAATAATTCCATATACCCTTCACCCCTATTCCCCCAATACTCACATTTTACCATGTTTGGTATCTCTTGCATGGTCCCTTCCCCTCTCTCTCCCTCTCTCCCTCTCTCCCTCTCTCTCTCTGTGTAAATTTTTTCAGAACCTTTTACAGACGTGTTGCCCCTTTATCCCTAAACACTTTGGTGTAAAGTTGCTCAAAATGAGTGTATTTCTTTACTAAAACCACTGTATAATTATCAAAATCAGGAAATTCACACTCATGCAATACAATTATCTGACTTACGGATTTTAATCAGATTTTCCCAGTTATCCCAATGATGTCCCTTGTCAGCGGAAGGAAACCCCGGGTGGTGTGCTGCATTCAGCTGCAGTCTCTTTGGCTTTCTCTGTCTGGTTTCATGACATTGATACTTGGGACGGGTACGGACCATTATTGTGTAGACGGTCCCTCAGTTTGGGCGTATCTGCCATTTCCTTGAAATTCGAATCTGGGGTAGGCACGCTTGGCAGGGGCACATGGAAGCAGTGGTGTGTTTGACACTGCATCACTTAAGCAGGTACGCCCGTCAGTTTGTCCCACGACTGGTGATGCTAACTTTGATCTCTCAGGTGGGATGTCTGCCTGGCTTCCCCACTGCAAAGTTACTGTGTTTCCCGTTTGTCTTTAATAAGCTTCATGTGGGAAGATTCTTTGAGACTCTTTCAATATCCTCTCACTCACAATTTCACCCACTGATTCTTAGCATCTGTGAATGACTCTTGCCTGATACAGTTATTAAAATGACAGCTGCTAAATGGGGACTTTCTAATTCCATTATTCCTTCTACACTTATTAGTTAGTATCTACTATAAGGAAGGTTTCCCTTTCTCTCAATTAATTATTCATTCATATATATATATATATATATATATGTATATCAGCAGGGGTTCATAGATTATTGTTTTAATCAGTGATTATAATCCTTTATTGTCATGGTTTATCCTGGTCAAATGAACAGAGTTGGTCAGCAGAAAGCCCTTCAAGCCATGTGGCCTTTGCTATGTCCCTGTAATAAAGACACCACAGTCCACGGTCCCCTTCATTCTTTGAGCTCTTCCCTCATGTTATGATGCAACAAGATGTTCCAGGCTCATCTTGTACTTTTCTCCGCCCCAGGCCTCTTGGAATCAGCCGTGTTCCGAAGAGCTCTTAGTGGACAACTCCTAGTGGGTGATGGTATTTAGAAACCAGGATCTGGGTAGAAGGGTGTGCTCAGAGTTACTGGGGTGTCATAGGAAAATGTGTGTATGTGTATGTTTGTACATACGTATATTCAGGCATGTTTCTATGTTATCCGTATTACACACATGTATATGCATACACACATGTGTGTACCTGCACGTATACCTATTTATATACTAAAAGCCACAAGATCGTAACTAATACTTCTAATTTTAATCCAACACCACAGTTATTATTTTTTAAAAGCCTGCGAGGAAATTTCTTAAACAATGAGGAAAACAGTTAACAGTGTAACAGTATCAACCACATCTTAGATATTATGTTAACATGCTTTTTAAAACGCTTACATGAGATAGTTATAGATACATGGATATAGATTCAGTCGTAGATCCATTCTTGACAGAGATTTCGTTTGGGGGAGGACAAAAGACCAGTGAAGAGAACATATTTGTGATTTTTTTTATTATCCAAGCACTCAAATCAATTCATTTCAATTTAGCAAACATTGATTACATTCTTACTCTCCATAAGGCAAGTACTTGGAATCCATTCACTTTGTCCATGGCCGCATATGACACTGTTGCTTGTACAGCATCAGTAGCCAATCCTATCAGCACACAAAAAGCAACTTCGTCCTTGTCAGTGGCTCTTCCTCCCGAGAGCTTTTTGTGCCTGCCACGGGGTGTATATGATTACTTGTATTCTGATCAGTGTTCAGCTCTTCAAGGTTATAATGATGAAACGCAGTTTCCTTTAAGTCTTAAAGCTAAACTTACAGATCTTTCTTTATATTAAAAATTTGTGATTTTTGCAAAAAGCTAAATATTTATTTTTTCTTTGACATTCAGTTAACTCACCCATTTGAGAGCTCAGTTTCCCCTAAACTTTAAATATGACTTAGACAGTTGATTAGCCAATAGTATTTAGACATTTGAAACACCATCATGAATGTAATGTAATTGATTTTCTAAATCACATAAGAAGGACGGCTTAAAATTTTAATGAACCCCATCTTAAAGATATATTTCAGACTTGCAAATTAGGCAGATGACATCCGGGGAGCATTTCAAGCATCTTAAAGAATGACATGCACAAAGCAGCCCAATGATTATAAACATTTACACCTATATAAACACAACTAATATGAAAGTGAAAGTAGGTTAATATTCTGTACCATCTAATCAGGGAAATAAAATTGCCCTTTCAGGCCCATTCAGGAGACCACAGCAAGGGCTACTGGTCACCAGAGTTGGTGACCTACAGGGGCTGTGGCCTGCTGTGGTTTCCAGGTTAAGCGGCTATGGTTGGAGGGGCCCTTTCTGCTCCCCAGATTTTGTTGCCAAATTAAGGAACCTTTCTAAACGGCTTCTTTTAGCTGAGATTTAAATAATCCCATTAATTTCCATGTCTTCCACCCTAGTGCCTTTCCCCAAAATAATTGGGAGGCATCTTAGGACCTCGGGTTTTTATTTCCTTGGGAATAACCGTTATGCAGCTTCCGCATTAAGGCTTGGAGTGGACGCGGTGTTAATCCCGTGGCTCAGGCAGTGGCTGCCTCCTTGTCGTCTACATCCTCAGGTGCTTCGTGTTCCACCGCCTTTCCTGTTATGTTGTCTCTTTTTTGACATTTTAATGAAAATGTTAAAACTCTTTACTGTTACTTAAGTAAAATGCACTTTTCCCCCCCCTTCACCTCAACAGGCATCTTCTTCTGAAGACATGGGCAGGTGGATTGGGATTTTGCTGGCTGAGACGGGGTCCTCCACAGACCCTGGGGCCCTGCACTATGATTACATAGATGTGGAGATGTCGGCCAATGTCATTCAGACGGCCAAGCAAACCTTCTGGTAAGATCCACTGCCGTGTGAAACAGCACTGAAACTAAACAACTTTATTTTTTCCCTAATTTTCTTTTCCTTTTATGTAAGTGTATAGCCTTCAAGGGAAAAAAAAAAACAACAACAACAGCTGAAGACTCTCCTTTTTGTATAATATTAACCCAAATTTTGCTGAAATGTTTGTCATTTCAACCATCTGTGTTTTCTGTTAGAACAGGGGTTGGCAAACTTTTTCTGCAAAAGGCAAGATAGTAATATTTTTGGCTTTGTGGACCAAATGTTCCCTGTTAAAACTACTCAGCTCCGCCACTGCAGTCACACACGTAAATGAATGGATGTGGCTGTGTGCCAATAAAACTTTATTTGCAAACACAGGCAGTGGGCCAGATTTGACCCATGGGCTGTAGTTTGCTGACCCCTGTATTAGGGGAACAGTTCTATAAAGCATAAATAATTCGACATATTGCTGTAGTGACGACTGAGTTTTCAAAGCCATCAGTCATATACTTTTAAAACTTAAATGTGATTTTTTTAAAGTGCTGTTATGTACAAAAACGTTCTTTTAAACTATGAATATTTCCTTTACAAAGTGATGGCAAAGAAAATTATAGCAGCAGTCCTCAAAGTATGGTCCACAGACCCCTGGGGCTATTCAAGACCCTTTCAGGCAGTCCCAAAGGTCAAAACTATTCTTATAATAATGCTAAGAAATTATTTTTCTTCTGCGCTGTAGTGACATTTGCATCGATGGTGCCAAAGCAACAGCAGGGCGGTGGGGGGATAGATTGGCAGGTGCCTTAGGGCCATCAGTGGCCACTCCACGCTGTGCTGTGACCATTGCCACTGCCACTCGCTTGTAGTAAGAGGATATGCGGTGTTCACTTAAGATGTCCGTGACGGGGACTTCCCTGGCGGTCCGGTGGTTAAGACTCCACGCTTTCACTGCAGGGGGTACAGGTTTGATCCCTGCCCAGGAAACTAAGATCCCGCAAGCCATGCAGCGCGGCCAGAAGGAAGAAAAAAAAAAAAAAAAAAGGTGTCTGTGATGAAGCAGAGTGCAATTATTACTTTTTCTGTGAAGGGCCAGATAGTAGATATTTTTATTAAATCTCTCGAGTACGTGTCTTTTTAACATTTACGTAGTGGGCGGGACACACAAAGCACTTACATTGACTGAACTGTCATGTTGTCTTGAGGAAAACGCTCTTGTAAGACTGAGTTGCTAACTCAACTAGCCGCTCCCTGACCCCCACCACCATTTTTTTCACTTTTACTAGAAAGAACAATTAACAGGTGAACTGTGGTTATTCAGACGTAGGTATTTACAGACGGTTTTTCAGAAATGAACCGAGTGAGCCTCTCCGCTCGAGGAAAACGGTTGTTGGCAGTGTTTGTTGCCTGCAATGGAGTTGAGCTTGCACTCAGAAATGAGAATTTGGGGAGATTTGTATCTGCCACTGTGAGCTGACAGCTTCCCAGTACTCAGACTTTTCTGATAAGATTGGTGGTGATATTGAGTGTGGTTTTTTTGATAACAGTATAGTGAAGACTCTACATGGCAATTAATCATTAAGAAATTACTACTTGTCGAGTTTTGGTGTAGCATCAAAGAATATCTACCATGACCTGGAAAAGCTATGAAAATACACCTCGCTTTTACAACTGGATAATCTGCGGGAGGCTAGATTTCCTTCATATGCTTCAACCAAAACAACTTGTTGCAGCCAGTTGAGTGTTGCAGCACGTGTGAGAATCCAGCTGTCTCTTCTCTTAAGCCAAACATTGAATAGATTTACAAACATGTATAACTACCACTTTTCTCACTCATTTTTTTTATTTTGGAAAATATAGTTAATTTTTATAGAAATATGTTTAAATATGGTGGATTTGTTCCCATTATTTTTAAATGAATAAAAATGAATAGATTTCTGAGTTTCAACTTCAAATACAGTCAACACTGATAGCAAACACCCACATAAACCAAAGCTCTTTGGGAGTCTTCAGTAACTTTGAAGGATGTAAAGACTAAAAACACTTGAGGATTGCTGATGTGTAGGAATGGATCTGTGAAATTAAGAAGTGGCTGGTTCCTATTTCATGCTGTCCACTGTCTAAAGCAGGGGTTGGTCATACTTTTCTGTGAAGGGCAAGATGGTGAATGAACACTTTCAGCTTTGCAGACCACGTGTTCTCCACTGTGACGACCCCTCTCTGACGCCACGTTCAGCTCCGCATGGCCGGGCAAAAGCAGCAGGACAGTCCTGAAACCAGCAGACGTGGCCATGCTTGGCAGGAGTTTGCTGATCCTTGGTATAAAGCGGTGCCCGTGGGATTACGAGGGGACGCACCGGGCCAGAGGAAGGAAATCGGGTCCTGCTGCAGTAGTTACTAAGTGGAAAGTCTGGGCAAGTCATTCCTAACCTGTTAGTGTTCCAGCTTCCCTGTGTAGAAAACAGAGAGTTTAGGCGACATGATATCTGAAACTTCTAGCTCCCATAGCTCTGATCCCTTGATTCCCACTTCTGTTTCCTTCATCTTCAGAGAGTCTGGATTGGGGCTGAGGAGAGGCAGATGGAAACAGAGCAGGTGATGGAGTTACATAATCAGCAGGTGATGATAAACGTTCTATCAACTTCTTACCCTTTGAGTAGGAAGAAGATAAACTCAAATGTTTACGCTGTTATTTGCCTGTTTAATAAGAACAGCGCCCTCTAGTTTTTCCACCCAAGTGGTGTTTATGGGAGATTGGAGCGTTCTTCCTTTGTATCTTGAATGGGGTTGTAGAATGAATGTTTATTTAATGATTGCCTGGGACATTCTGGGGCTGAGTAAAATGAAGATAACGTTTGCCCATATTAGGAATCAAGCCACCACGTTACACCCAAGTAAGGTAAATAGCCTTGACAAAATGAATTAATCTTGTACGACTTTACTGGGAAATCTCCAGTAATGCTGGAGGACTTCTGAAGTTCAGACTGCTTATTCTCGCTACTGTTCTTTTGTGTGAAAACCAGGGTGACATAGTCAAGTGCTGACTGTTCATCCTCGTTATTTTTTCCATAATAACATTCTATCTAATCAGCAAGGTGTAGGTAAATTACAGTGAAACTCCTAATCGTGCAGTAAATAAAGCACAGTTAAAGTAGCTTTTTAAGAAATGTAATATCCTTAAGTCCACTTTTGCAAAATCTACCCATCTAGAGTGACATAAAAGAAAGGAGCTTATGGTTGTTAACCGTGCTATTTTGGACCTTATTAGTTTCCAGAAAGCCTCTCCTAAGTCCACGTGTAACTTCAGCGATAATAAGCAAACTGATGACCACATCTAAGAGAAACCCTGACTAAAAATATTTCCCCTAGAGCACAAATGGGTGTGGAATATTCATCTAAACCAAATGTGGGAAGGTCACATTTTCGAGAAAGGAATGTAGATTGCAATTCTGAAAACTGATTTATTAAAAGTATGCATGTAATGAGTTTGTGGCTGCAGGAGTCTTTGCTACCCCATTAAAACCTTTATAGGAAAAACCTTTGTAGGAGATGTCACTTAGCAATAAAGTTTATTTTTATTTATTAGTTTTCTGCCAAACCTTCTGTAAAAATTGAGAGAAGAGATTTAACAAGGAAACAGCGTTCAAACCATAAAATATGGTAGCTTGCCAATGTGGTAAATAATCTGAGGTTGAATTAATTTTTGCCTTTATGTAAATTGTCAGCCAGTTAATGAATCCTCTCAGGGTTATTAGGGGAAATTTTTGTACATTGGATTATGTCTGCGGGAGAAAGGTCAACGGTGTATTTTGGGAAGAGGACAGTAAAAGCAATGATAGTAATGTAAAGTCTCCCAGAAAAAGTGGTCTGTTTAAGAGTATTAATAATGGTAAACATTTGAAACATGCTTTCCTGCGGCCTGTGTTTAAATGAGATGTATATAGATGATATGATACAGGGCAAATACTCTGAGACTTTCTTCTGGAACTCTTTTCAAGTCACGCTGGGTTGGAGCCCCATAAGAAAGCTGTGACAACATTGATGGTGATAAAAGCGGTAGATCAGTGTGGACACGGTGAGGGGGGCAGGCAGACTGACAGCAAACTTTCACCTTGAGTCACCCTCTCATCTGAATCCCTGGGAGGTTTTATTCTAAAATATATTTCCTGAAAACATGAATGAACCTTGAAGGTATTAACGCTAAGTGAAATAAGCCAGACACGAGAGGACACATACTGGGTGATCCACTTAGGTGAGGTACCAGAGTAGGCAAATCCATAGAGGCAAGAATTGGGGTGCTGGGTGCTGGGTGCCAGCGCCAGGGAGTGGGGGAGACAGCACTTCAGCTTTTTGGGAAGATGACAAGTTTTGGAGGTGGGTGGTGGTGATGGCTGTACAACAGTGTGAATGTACTTAGCGCCCCAGACCTGTACACTTAAAAGTGGTTAAGATGGTCGGGGAACTAGATCCCACGTGCCGCAACTAAGACCCGGTGCAGCCAAATGAATAAATAAATAAATAAATAAAATATTTAAAGAAACGTTAAGATGGTGACATTTCTGTTATGTATATTTTACCTATACTTTTTTTTTTTTTTCTGTCTTATGTTTTTGGTTTAACAAGTGGCATATGGTCTCTCATCTCATTTCCACTTTCCTATTTGGCTAACAGTCCTATTTTAGGAAGAGTGCCAGGCCGGAAGGTGTGGGGCCTCTTACTCGGTCTTGGATCCACTCGCTGTTTCGGGCCCAGAGACTTGGTTTGGGGTCCCAGGTCCCTCTCTGTGAGATGAGGGGCAGCCTAGCTGGTGGCCGAGGTCTCTTCCAGCTGGGACAGGACATCCTGTGTGTCTGTGACCTTCCCTTATGTTCCGCGGGTCAGAAGCATCCTGCTGGTGTCTGTTCCAAGTGAGTGAGCATCTGTCCTGCCCCTTCATGGTCCACGCTCCTTCCTGGCATCTGTGTCCCAGTGTGGGTGCCAGGCTGGGCGCCAGAAACCAGAGACACAGACCAGGCAGGAGACAGTCCCTGGGCAGGGGGTCCGTCTGCCAGGATGTGGATCAGATCCGGGTATCAGTGCTCACGGGCAGTGGAGCGTCCTGGGACCACAGGCATGGGGAGGGCGTGGTCATCCCATGTCCTGCCTCTCACGTGACCAAACCCTCACCCCCAAAATACCCTCAAACGGGATGTTTAAACCAGAAAACTTCAAATATGTGTCTAAAAACAAGGAGAATCTTTCTTTCTTGTATTCTTTCTTTTCTGTACATTTTCTTTTCCTAAATATATGTTGATATATTTTAAGTATAGAGTAATGATATACATTTTTGTATCAGAAAAGAGCAGGAAGAGTTATTTTGTAAATTAAAGAGAACACCGTGTCCAGGGTGGGACTCGCCGTGCATGCCGTTTTGTCCCAGCAGAGGGACACCTGAGCCTCCTTCCTGCAGCCAGGGCTGGGTGAGTGGAAACTGCAGCTTGAGCCTGGGGGCTGACCCTTCACAGCCCCTTCCTCTCATCCTCTTCAGAACCAGAAATCCCAGTGGAGTTCTGTTGCAAGACCTCTTGTCAGAGAGGCAGTTCTCACCTCCCCTCTTACCGACTTCACTTTTTCTCATTTGCTCTCTTTTTGATTCATCTAGTTACCATAGAAATGTAAGATCCCAAGAAGCAAAATTGGAAAAAAAAAACCCAAAATCTATTTTTTTCATTTCAGCCTGTCTTAGTTTTCCCAATTAGGAGAAACATGTTATCTAGGTTGTTTCTTCCCTAGGCATTGAGGTTTTTTGCTTATAACATCACGAGCAAACCATTCACACATTCCTTCCTTCATTCATTCCCGTGTTCATTCATTCGTGCAGCTCGTACTTGCCAAGCACCTTTTGTGTGCTGGATGAACAGAATTGGCAAAGGCCGTGTCCTCCTGAAGCTCATGTTCCAGTGAGGAAAGCAGACAGTAGACACACGATCGTGCAACATGTTAGGTGGTGATTAGTGGTAGGAAGGAGTAGGGGACAGGACAGGGACGCAGAGGTGGGAGGTTGGGGTGATCGGGAAGTTCCCACCGAGACTGAAAGAAGGAGGGGTCTCAGAGAAGCGCTGTGGGCAGAGGGGGTGCCCTTGGCCAGCAAGCGAGAGCTGCCAGCAGCCTGGGGTGAAGGCAGCGGACATGGCGCTCAGAGCCTCGCAGGCCACGCAGCCCTGGATTGTTCTCGGAGCCGCTGGGGCTTTGAGCAGAGCCGTGACACGAGGGACGGAGGTGGCCACTGTCAGAGGCTCCAAGAAGTTCAGGGCCGTGCAGCGCAGAGGGGAAGGTGGGTAGTGACGCTGAGCAAACACTGAGAACTCAAGAAATGCTGTGGGATAGACGTTCTAAAATGCTTATAGAACAGGTCCGTGGACTTTTCCTGAAAAAGGCCAGAGAGCAAATATTGATACTTTAGTTTTGCAGGCCAGATGGTCTCTACCTTTGAGAATTAACAGGCTTATGAAAGAGGCATGTGAAATAAAAAGCAGCCACAGACGATTCGTCAACGAAGAGTCCAGGTAAAGAAAGGTGTTCCAGTACAGCTTTGGTGACAGAAGCAGGCCGCTAACACAAATGGTGGTTATTTGTTGAGTGCCGGGTGTGTGCAGGCCTTGCTCTGGGTATCCGGCAGGGTCATCATGGGTCCGGGCCGCAGTCCTCCGGGCGGGTGGTGTCCTGTCCTACAGGTGAGGAGTCTGCCCCACGGCTGTAGGAACACCCGATTCTGCCTGGGTCCTGTGCTAACATTTCTGTACCCTGCGGCCTCGGACAGAGCCTGAGCATCCATCAGAGCTCCTGGAAGCCTTGGTGATCAATTGGAGGGTTGTAACTCGTTTCCTCTCTTTCAGTTTCATGAACAGGCGTGTTCTGTCCACTAATCCGTATGTAGGGAGCACCGCCAACGGCTACGCACACCCCAGCGGGACGGCGCTGCACTACGACGATGTCCCCTGCATCAGCGGCTCGGTGAGTGCGCCGCGTGCAGAGCGGGGTCAGCTGTGCGGGAAGGCGGGGGTCTGCGGATCTCTGTGACTTACACCCCTGCTTTCTATCCAAATGAGAGAAAGCTTTCTTACGCTCTGAGGCAAGATGAAAACCCCACCCCATCTCCCTCCTTTTTGACACCCTGTTCATCTTCATCCGCATCTGAACACGCAGGTAATCGGGCACCAGTAGACAGTTTGTCATTCCTGTCAATGCCATTAAACACCGTCAGAAATCACCATCGGAGAGGAGGCGCCGCAGAGTAATGACCATACTGCCAGCTCCAGACACTGTCCCGCGTCCTCCGGGTGGGGTGCGCTTGTAGCTGGGGCCCCCATCTGGTAGAGAAGGAGGGGAGCCTGGAGGAAGGAGCGCGTTCAAGTGCAGCTTAACGTGAAAGGGGCTCATGTTAGGACCTGGGTGTCGGGGCGCGGGCACACATTGCAATCCCGTCCCAGCTGCAAAGCCCATGGGATGGCGTCCCCTCTGAGTTCGGGGTGGTCTGGGGTGACTGGGACATGGGTCCTGTCCCACAGCGAGAACACGTTAGGCCCCTTGCCCCTCCCCGTTCTCACCACCACCTTCGCCTCGGGGTCTGCAGGGCTGGAGGGGCCCTGGTGCCCACTGTGGCCGTAGCCGTCCACCCTGCAGAGAGTCTCGTGGGAGCCACACACACGGGGAAAGCCCGCGGTGGCCCGACAGGAGCAGGTCCCAGCCCAGTCTCTGCGCCCCTGCGTCCTGGTCGCTGTGCCCTTTCTAAGAAGGCCCGGCTCTCGGCCTCTGCTTGCTGGGCTTGGTGGAACCTGCCCTTATCGTAGACCCGACCGCCACCTCATCCTCGTGGGACAGTCTGCTCCTCTGAGCCTTGATCTCAGCGCCAGCTTTTTTGGAAAGATAAAACACGCAAACCTGTCCCTGAATCTTCCTGCCCGAAGGCCCTCTCGTGTACCTTTCCCCAGAGGGGTTTCTCCCCGTGCATGTGGTTGAGAGAAACCGTGGGCCTACACAAACGCTGGTCTAGTTCCCCCATCCCTTCATTCCTGTTAATACTACACAAGTTCAGGCACCCCCAGGAATGAGCTTTCTTTAGGTCATGCACAGCTTAAGCTGGTTTAGAAATGAAAAGCTGCCCTTCTCCAAGGCTGTACGTTTAGGAATCGTTTCTGCGTGTACATCGCTGGGCGGACGACATAGGTGATTAAGACAGAACATCCAGTGCGCAGCGTTTGTGGCTCATTTGCTTGTTGAGGGCTTCCTTGACGTTCAGGCCTCTCTTTAAACTGTTGTTCTACTTGCTGGGCTCTGTGACTGGGCCCTTTGTTTTGCAAGAGCCTCTGCACTTTTCAGTTTTATAAGGTTCATACTTTTGAGCCAATACCTGACATTTTAGCAGTGTTTCAACTTCAGTAATTCTTACCCACTCAGCGTTCCCCCTGAGGCCTAAATGGAAGTGAATCTCAAAAAGGATCTTCTGACGGGCACACACACACTTTTAATCTAGAAGTTCTCTGGTGTTTGTTTTCTAAGTCTTCCATGTGACTTAATCCTTTGGTATTTTAGGAAAATGATGGTCTGGTCTAGACCATTTTAATAACCCTGGACAAATATATGCCAGGTTGTCATTATGAAACTCACATCCACGTTTATCTACATGTACCATTATTTTTAGGTTGTAGGTGGGTCCCCAGCATCACAAAAATAGACTCACTGAAGTGATTGCAAAGGAATAAAAAACACTCTTACTATGAAATTTTAAACCTTTTCTATTTTCATAACAAAAGGCTGTAATTACATCCTGGCAGAAAGGAACTCAGCAAGAAGGATATAAAAAATAGAGTAAGATAAGTATAGTATATGAATTAATATTTTCTCTTTTTTTAAAAAAAATGAAAGCAGTTCCTTTAAAACGTAAGAGAATCTGGCTGTGGTTGTAAGTTTCGGTTTTAATTTATACTTTAATGTCCATGTTCTAAAGTGGCTTGTAGCTATTTTAATCCTTTGTAAAAAGGTTTTCCACTAAAGTAATGCCATTCTATCATTTATAGTATGAAACATCCTATTTTCTATGATTATTCGATTTCTTTCTTTTAACAGCCTGTGTTTTTGGTTACTGCACTTTCTTCAGGCATAACCAAGTGTGGAACAGGGGTGACGCTGACAGTCACCCGTACAACTTAAATCCCCGATGCCCACATAGCAGGCTTGGAAGGGTCCAGAGATGTTCTGGCATCGAGCCCCTCATCCTATCCTGGAGGAGCCTGAGGTTCAGACCCCAAGCAGTGTGTAGTTATGAGCACAGCTCTAATCCAGCTCTGCCTCTTACAGCTGTGTGACCTCTCTGCCTCAGTTTCCCCCTACTTCATGAGATTCCTGTGAGAATTATTTGAGTCATTTTTACTGTGAAATAAGATAAGGTGCTTTGGGGACTTCCCTGGTGGTCCAGTGGTTGAGAATCCGCCTTCCAATACAGGGGATGCGGGTTCGATCCCTGGTCGGGGAACTAAGGTCCCACGTGCCACGGGGCAACTAAGCCCGCGCGCTGCAACTACTGAGCCCACACGTCACAACTAGAGAGCCCGTGTGCCGCAACTAGAGAGAAGCCTACGCGCCGCAACGAAAAGCCTGCGTGCCATAACTAAGACCCAACACAGCCAAAAAAATAATAATAGTAATAAAATACAGATAATAATATCTGTCAGTATTTAAAAAAAAAAAAAAAGGTAAAGTGCTTTGCTGGGATTTTGACGTGTTTTCTCAGTAGAATCAGAGCCCCCGGTCTCCGGACGGACCCCAGTCCAGCATTCCTTTTGTCACATCACATTGCTTCAGCTTTCTGGGTCAGGAGGACTTCCAAAATCCAGTTCTTTAAAGAAATGTCAAATATATATATATGTATATATATATATCTTTTGCCTGCTTTAACAAACAAAACAAAACAAAATTATCATAAGCCAACGGCCTTGGGAACGATTTAAGGAAAAAAGAATCCTTAAGTCCCCAAAGGTAGAAAAGTTCTTCTGAATCAGTCCACCTAGTTGAGTGTGTGTGTTTTATTGGGGGTACGTGCACGTTTTTGGTGGGTGCTTGCTATTAACATCTCAATGTGCTTTGCTTCCTGTGGCCGAGGCTCTAACGACAAGCTGTGTGTGTTACAGTGGGGACCCGACGGTGGCTTTCCCGCTCCCCGTGGCCGAGGCCTGGGAGAAGAGGCGCTCTATGATAACGCGGTCCTGTACGATAACTTGCCGTCTCCGAAAATCTTTGCTCGGTGCCCTCCTGCTGACAGGAAGGCCGCTAGGCCATCTCCTGACAAGCTGTCCTGTAACCACTACAAACACCCTGCCTCTTCCGGCCCGCCGTCCTCCCCGTCTGTCACTAACACCTCTTCTCTGGGGAGGGCATCTCTCGGGCTCAGCTCACAGGTACAGCATCTCATTCTGTCTTCTAGAATCGCCTTAAGTCACGGTCCTCCCTCAGGGCTTTGCAGTGAGAGTCTATTCACCAGGTTGTGGGCAGTGAGCCCCATCAAGGGTAAAGCGCAGTTTTTTTCCCTCAACTAGAATAGAATCTGCAAATACACAACGTTTGGCCACCCAGGAGCGGATTAAATACAGTAAGTCCCCTACATACTAACCTTCAAGTTGTGAACTTTTTAAGGATGCAAACATGCCCCTGTATGCCAGCTGTTGTACTGTACCACTGTACTTTTTAAGGTCCTGTACTGTAAGATTAAAAATGTTTTCTTTATTTTTTGTGTTTGTTTTTTATGTGTTATTTGTGTGATTATAAACCTACTACATAAACCTATACAAGTATTACTAACCTATTATATAAACCTATACAAGTATTGGAAACCTATTACAGTACAGTACTATTTAGCCGATTGTGTTAGTTGGGTACCCAGGCTAACTTTACAAACAAATTGGACTTACGAATGCGCTCTTGGAACAGAACTCGTTCGTATGTAGGGGACGTACTGTACACCTAACCAGTTCATGGTTTACGTTCTGTATTTCTTTGCCTGTGCCTGGCTCTCTTTCCATTCTTGGGAAGTTCCCCAGTGGATTTTGTGAATTACGGCAATTAAAGGCAATGATGTTAAAGAGGACAGGGACAGTGGGACAGTAAACGTTTTCAGAAGATTTTTGAGCTGCAAGTTCCTTTCCTGTGTTTCCATAACACGTAAGTGGGGAATGGTGGGCTTCACGTGGCAATTGCTTTTCGATCTTTAAACACTAAATAGGATTATTCCGAGGACTACAGTATTTTCCCACAATGTACTCCCTAAAACCAAGTAGATAATAAGGATTTGGAATTATAATTGAATGGTCAGTAACCTTGATATTGAACTATCGTTCATCTCACACCTCGTATTGGTGGCAAAAACGGTAACATTTCAGTGTAAATATAATTTTGTGTTTTCATGCGTGTCAACCTAGGATTTTTTTATGCTTTGAGTAAAGATCTAAGCGCCACATGGAAGAATATTCT
The DNA here is from genome assembly GCF_000442215.2 of Lipotes vexillifer. NCBI lineage: Eukaryota > Metazoa > Chordata > Mammalia > Artiodactyla > Lipotidae > Lipotes > Lipotes vexillifer. The sequence goes on from NW_006784492.1 coordinate 1,587,430, forward strand.
ACAAACATAAAGCAGAGGGGCACGTTTTTAGGTATTTTCTTTGCCTTCCATTTTTGGAGTAATCTCCAGAAAATGATGAGTGCCAAGTAAAGATTCTAGAATTTCAGAGAGTTACAGCAGTTCTTCGAAACCAATTCTTTTCGTCAAAGTCACGTGAGAAGATTTTTGCTTGTTTTTTATTTATAACAACTGTTAGAGATTCTCATTGGCTGAATCTGAGGGGCCCAGGCCCATGTATGGTCAGACATGGGAGCCATTGGCTTCTAGTTCTTTTGAGTATTTACTAAAGAGCCTGGTAGGTCACGTGCTTCACGCACTAAGTGAATGTGTCTCTGGCGATGTATTTATCTGTCTTTTTATTGGTATTAGAGTTCCCTCGGGTCAAACTTATGGGACAAAATACACTGTCTTGTACATTTGGATTGTCCCCAGATTAGTTTGGAATCAGTCATTCGGTACGTGGTTCATGTATGTTTGGATTTTGTTCATTTTTATTTCAAGTAGGAAACACATTTGCAAGCCGTTGACCTTTAGCTTTCGTGTCCTCATTTGGCCGTTTGAATGGGGGACCTACTGTTTAATGGAGAGAGCTCACACTCCCTACACACTTACCGTATATGTGCTGTAGGTGTGTGTGCTGTGTCAGTTAACCTGAGGAACCGTGTGGGAGACAGCAGTATCTTTATATTTTTAAATGAGCACACGGAGGCTCAGAAAGCGTTAATGATGTGCTCAGCGTCTCCTACGACGGAACGGGAATTTGAAGCTTCCAAAACGCAGGCCCACAACAGTAAGAAACGTGCTGGGGCAGAGAAGCTCAGGCTTGGACGTGTACGGTCAGCCTTTGCCGTTCGGCTGGACTTCTGACCCAACCAAGGTACACGTGCACCACTTAAGCAAAATGCAACATGGGTCGGCTTGCAGCCGTCAAAGAAGTGAGGGGTATGTTGAATTTTTTTAAAAACCCTGTGGTTAGTTAAAATCTAGTTCATGCTGTTTCTGTATTTTGCCTCTTTTGCTTCCTTCCTCAGACCCCGTCAGTGAATCAACAGGTGGTTATTTATCCAATTAGGACATCAGTATAGAAACCCTGGGAGTTAAACTCCTAAGTGCACGGCCATGCTTCTTGCCCGAAGAGCATTCCACCAACATTAAAGCTGTTTATCTCTGGAAACACAAACTTTTAGTAAAATGTCAACCAAATGCTCTCAGATACCCACTGTCTGTGCCAGTGTCTTGGTCGGCGTGTGTGATCTCCTGGTCGAAATAGGTGACTTTTGGTGTGTTCCAGCCGAAGACATCCTAGTGTACCTCGTTTGTTTTGAACCTCGGTGCTAGAACCTTCTTGGCTGCTCTGGGAAAGTCACAGCAGTGCAGTGTTGGGAAACCAGACTGGTTTTCTACTATCCGCATTTTTTTCTGCCTATGCTCCGTTCTACTTGAAGAGCTAGGGACCGAAACAATTTACTGCAAAAACCCCAAGGTTTTTGTCTGTTTGTTTTTAATTCTGTCATTTGTTTATTTCAACAGTTGAAGGGTAAAAAGCCGCCCCCCGTGGCATCCAACGGGGTTACGGGAAAAGGCAAGGCTCTGAGCAGTCAGCAAAAAAAAGCTGATTCAGCGGCTGGCGTGAAGCGAACGCCTTCAAGTAAGTTGATCCTTCGATTTCCCTCGTTCTAGCTTTGGGTGCAGTGTGCAGAGTTGGGGCTGTCTAGCCACCTTCCTCCCTCACCTGGCCAGGTGGAGAATGCCAGGTTGGGGGGCCAGCTGGAGAGATGGCACCATTTGCATCTGCATCCTTCCTCGTTTGCTGGATTGAGCTGGACTGAGGAGTGACCACGATTTTTAACCCACGATTTTTATAACTGTCGCATATACAAGGAAAGGCAAAGCTGGTTTAACTCTAGAATTGGCTATGCGTGTTTCCGTGTGAGGCAGCTTGCGGGTGCAGCTGGCAGTGCTGCTGTGAGTGGCCCTGGACGGTGGGTCGGGACACCTCGGTTTGTGTCCCTGATCTGCTGAGTGAGTGAGTGACTTGGGTTGAGTCACATAGACTCTCTGAAGCCAGCCTCTGTGTGTTAGAGGTGTAGACAGGTGGCTGCTGTGGTTTCTGTGGCTGAAATAGTTGGGGTAACTCGTGTACCTCAGAGCACGGGAGACTGTCAGGGTCTGTAAGGAATGAACATTGTGGTACATGAGTCTCTTTGAATTATGGTTTTCTCAGGGTATATGCCCAGTAGTGGGATTGCTGGGTCGTTTGGTAGTTCTATTTTTAGTTTTTTAAGGAACCTCCATACTGTTCTCCATAGTGGCTGTATCAGTTTACATTCCCACCAACAGTGCAAGAGGGTTCCCTTTTCTCCACACCCTCTCCACCATTTGTTGTTTGTAGATTTTCTGATGATGGCCATTCTGACTGGTGTGAGGTGATACCTCATTGTAGCTTTGACTTGCATTTCTCTAATGATTAGTGATGGTGAGCATTCTTTCATGTGTTTGTTGGAAATCTGTATATCTTCTTTAGAGAAATGTCTATTTAGGTCTTCTGCCCATTTTTGGATTGGGTTGTTTGTTTTTTTGCTATTGAGCTGCATGAGCTGCTTGTAAATTTTGGAGATTAGTCCTTTGTCAGTTGCTTCGTTTGCAAATATCTTCTCCCATCCTGAGGGTTGTCTTTTGGTCTTGCTTTCTTGACATCAGCTCACCTGTGCTCCCCTTCTCCTCGGACACACATTCAAGCAGGCAGTTGGGCCAAACCCTCCTCATCATTCGTTTACTGTGCTTCTTTTTTCACCTTATTTTTCTGGCAAATCTTATTTCCCTTATGCAGTTTTCCCTTAAAATTTGAGTGTTGTCCACCTGGGGAGGGGCAGGTGGGGGGAGGGAGTAACGTGTCTGAAAAGCTTTGTTATGTGAGACCTGAACCGCAAGAAATCTCTGTCTGCATAACATCCCTTTCTCTCTCAGCACCTGTGCTTATTTTATTTCTTAGGTAATGCATTCCTGTATTCTATGAGGGCTTCTGGAGGGAATTTTTATTAACTTTGGTGACATCCAATGACGAAAAAAGGGAAAAATAATTGTGCTCTGTGTTTTCTGCTGAATTCAGGCAGTTGCATTATAGCCTGGATGGGGTTTATTGAATGGGGACCAAATGATGTGGAAGGTGGTAAGTGATTGCATACAGGTTTGTCGGGGAAACATCTTAGATCCGAAATGAGTGGACAGAGTTTGGGCTGTGCTCTGTTTATAGAACATGTGGCTACCCAGACCACTAAGAGCACTGCTTTAGTTTCAAGTTGTTGATTTGGTCATCCTCATGCTGCGATCCTTTTAATATCATTCTGTGTGTGGGGTTGGTTGGTTTTTAGAGAGGGGAAGATGGAGCGGGCAGTGATGACTTTGTACCTGCCTTCATAAATGCAGTTTTCATGCAGTCACAATGGTTTGCATTGTAAGAATCGGCAAATTCGGTGTTTAGGACAGGTGCTAGAAATCGTTAGAAATGGCTCACCATTGTCTGGCAGAGTGGACAGGGTTCCGGGGGCTCTGTTATCACTGCCAGGGATGAGAGCTGCTAGGGAGTGTCCACCACGGCCCGGGCATCACATGATTCTGTTAGGTGGGTTTTAGTACATGTATCGAATTTTTTTTTTAACCCCACAAGTTAGGCCTTAGCACTTCCGCTTTATAGAGGGTGAAGCTGAGCCTTCGGGGGATTAATTGCTTGTCCACAATCATGGGCTCTTCCCTGGTCAACTGCCTTTATTATTAACCATTATACCACCCTCCATGGCTTCTCCCCAGAAGTCCTTTCTAGTCTAATAAGGGAGTCAGACATGCAAATAAACCAACATGGTATATACCATGGAATGTGAGCTCACAGGTGCAGGAGGTGTAGGAGGTGCAGGAGGCCTTGGGTCATCATCAGGTTTGAGCCGTTCGCTGTCAGAGGCCGTTGGGAGGCCACAGAAGCTGCAGAATCGTGAGCCCTTATTGCTATTGAAAGGCCAGAATAATTCGAGGACAAGAGCGTTGGGTCGGGATTTTAACGTACTATTAACTAGTAGTGTGATGTTGGCCAAATCTCTAAATTTTCCTTAAGGCTGGTTTCCTCTTCATTCATTTATCCACTCACTTTATTTAATGAGCATTTACATAGTGCCCATCCTGTGCTTGCTCAGAGTTCTGTGTAAGTGTTACTTTAGTCCTCATAACAACCCTGTGAACCTGCTCTTATTACCCCCATTGCACAGATGAGGAAACTGAGACACGGAGAGATGAAGTGCCTTGTTGAAGGTCACACAGCTCAAGTGGCAAAAGCTGGGATTCCCACCTAGGCAGTCAGGCTCCAGACACTGCTCTGGGTGCCCCTTCATTTTCTAATTTGCTCAGTCACTCACTCAGCGGATATTTATCGTGTGCTCCATCCATGCCAGGTACCCACCCCACTGGAGGTGGGGATAGCGCCGTCAGGTCAGCAAAGGAGTTGGACGGCACAGTTGTAAGGATCAGGCGTGACAGTGTAATGGAATGTTTGGAAAACTACAGAGAACTGCACACATCAAGAGATCATTTCTGATGTCGGCAGACCCTCTCTTTTCAGATCACAGAATGTTTTGTTCACACTCGACCTTGCTGAAGATTATGTGTTGCATGCCTCAAAGGGAGGCGTTAAAGGAATTTCCTAACATTCTATTTTCATTTTAAAAATTTGTTTCAAAGGGGCTTCCCTGGTGGCGCAGTGGTTGAGAGTCCGCCTGCCGAGGCAGGGGACGCGGGTTCGTGCCCCGGTCCGAGAGGATCCCACGTGCCGCGGAGCAGCTGGGCCCGTGAGCCACGGCCGCTGAGCCTACGCGTCCGGAGCCTGTGCTCCGCAGCGGGAGAGGCCACAACAGTGAGAGGCCCGCGGACCGCCAAAAAAAAAAAAAAAAAAATTTGTTTCGAAGAATATTGGATAATCTGAAATGGTCACTTTTCTGTTTGGTTCAAACCTGTCCTGCTGTCTTTCTTGTTGAATTAGCAAAGTGACTAGCTTTGAGTTTATTTCACTGAGTAGGCTGATTAAACAGGCTTTATGAATTACCCTATCATCTACTTGGTTAAACCTAATTTCCTGTTGGTGCTTTTTCTTTTCAAGACGCTGACCAGTACAAATACGGCAAGAACCGGGTGGAAGCGGATGCCAAGCGGCTGCAGGCCAAAGAGGAGGAGCTGCTGAAGAGGCGGGAAGGCCTGCGGGACAGGCTGGCCCAGTTGCGGGAGGGGAGGAAGGGCCTGAGGGCCGCCATCGGAGTGAACACCGGTACGACGGGCCTGCTTCTGCTGGTGCCAGAGTCTAGGCTTATCCTCTTGCGCCCTGGGCTCTGAACCTCGCGAGGCTCTCCTCTTAGTAAGACCGTGTCATTCCACGCAGTGCTTCTTGCAGTTCGGCAGCCTTGGTGGTAAGCCCAGGGCAGGTGCCACAATGTGGAATAATGGACCAGGCAGGAGGAGGCCGGGCCTGGACCTCAACTCGCTGGCTGAGGCTGGGTAGGTGCCGGGGAGCTGTCCCAGCCTTGGGGGCTGACGGCAGAGCTCGTTGGGAGCACAAGCCTCCGGGCTCAGGAGTTAGGGTCACTGTGTGTGAGGGGTGGTGTCTCAGCAGGAGGACGGGTAACACTCAGAAGCCCAGCTGAGAGGTCTTTGCGTGGGTAGAAAGAGCCCTCCGTTCCCTGAGGAGGGACTGGTGAGGGCCAGACCGTGATGGATTCGTGGAAGGGAGCCGGGGAAGCGGGCACAACCCCAGAGAGGAAAGAAGAGGGAGGCGCGGGTGAGGACCACAGCCGTGTCTCTGGATCAGCCCGTCTGTCCTCCTTGGCAGGAGCTGGCCGTGTGGTTCCTGGCTCCGGCGCTGGGGCTGCTGAAATGTATGTCTCCTCAGCTCAAGACTGAGTCGGAGGCTGGGGCAAGGCCGACTCTCTAGGTTTCAGTTTCCGGCCTCGGGGGTTGAGGAGGAGGAATGTAGAGACCAGGATGATCCCGAGAGGAAGAACCTGCTTTCCAGCGGCTTCTGTGCCGGAGGAGCTGGCGTGTTACAGCAGTTAGTCGTCAGGTCCAGCCTTTCCTGACCTCGTGCCTATATGGTTTTTTAAGAAAGAAAGTGCTTTCAGAGTTTAAAGAACGCGAGGCTGGGTGTGGGCTGAGCCTGTTCGAGACAGCCTGTAGGAGGGCCAGGAGGTGGCATCTCCCATGAGGCGCCCCCCCGGGGGATCAGAGGCTCCGTCAGAGAACTGGACGGGAGCCTCCAGGTCAGCAGGGCAGGAGGGGAATTTCTTCCCGCTGTTGTTTCCAGTTTGTAGGACAGTGAAGATGCAGAAAGACGAGACCAGCTTCGGGCCTTGAAAAAGGGATTGTCACGTGCTACCAGGCGGTCGGCCAGGGCCGTGCTCACAAGTCGGTTAACCCTCGGGATCGCTTTCCTTATCTGTCCGGTGGGCAAACTGCCGGCCTTCCTGTGCCACCGTAACACATTCCGAATAAGATGAGTAAAGCGAATGTGCTATATGCTATGGAGATGCAAGCTCTACTGTATTCTGACCACGGGGGCAAGTAAGGTGACTCAGAGTAGAGAAACATATTCGGACTTTTCAAGTCAGTGGCACCTTTGGAAGCCACCTAGGCCAAGTTCCTCATTTTAAAATGAGTGTATTCATATATACAATGGAATATTACTCAGCCATAAAAAAGAAATGAAACTGAGTTATGTGTAGTGAGGTGGATGGACCTAGAGACTGTCATACAGAGTGAAGTAAGTCAGAAAGAGAAGGACAAATACTGTAAGCTAACACATATATATGGAATCTAAAAAAACAAAAAAATGGTTCTGAAGAACCTAGGGGCAAGACAGGAATAAAGACGCAGACGTAGAGAATGGACTTGAGGACATGGGGAGGGGGAAGGGTAAGCTGGGACGAAGTGAGAGAGTGGCATGGACATATATACACTACCAAATGTGAAATAACTAGCTAGTGGGAGGCAGCCGCATAGCACAGGGAGATCAGCTCGGTGCTCTGTGACCACCTAGAGGGGTGGGATAGGGAGGGTGGGAGGGAGACGCAACAGGGAGGGGACGTGGGGATACATGTATATGTGTAGCTGATTCACTATGTTATAAAGCAGAAACTAACACACCATTTTAAAGCAATAATACTCCAATAAAGATGTTAAAAAAAATTAAAAATAAAATGAGGGGCTTCCCTGGTGGCGCAGTGGTTGAGAGTCCGCCTGCCGATGCCGGGGACGCGGGTTTGTGGCCCAGTCTGGGAAGATCCCACATGCTGTGGAGCGGCTGGGCCCGTGAGCCATGGCCACTGAGCCTGTGTGTCCGGAGCCTGTGCTCCGCAACGGGAGGGGCCACAACAGTGAGAGGCCCGCGTACCGCGCGCGCACACACACACACACACACACGCACACACACACATGCACACACACACACACACACACACACACGAAATGAGTGTATTGGGCCCAGACCCCAAACTCCTGGCATTTGTGAGAATCAAGGTCCCACGCTTCCTGGTCCGTATTCTTCCAGCAGCAGCAAAAGAGAGCAGTTAGGAAGGGACCCTGCTCCTTTCAGGAACAGCTGGATTTGAGTTTTGTGGGAAGGACCCTAGGCAGGGGAGCTCAACCCCCAGAGTGTGCGGAGCTCCTTTCAGGGGCACCACATGTCCGTCCTCTGTTATCTTGACACCTTTGCCATTGGCTGGAGCAGTCGTGTTTCTCTGGGATTTCAGGCAGGAAGACCCAGGTGATCCTGGAAGAGAAGCTGAAGAAGCTGGAGGAGGAATGCAAGCAGAGGGAGACGGAGCGCGTCAACCTGGAGCTGGAGCTGACAGAGGTCAAGGAGAGCCTCAAGAAAGCCCTGGCCGGCGGGGTCACCCTGGGGCTGGCCATCGAGCCCCGGCCAGGGACGTCGAGTCCGCAGGTAACACCTGCCGCTCCCCGGGAGAGAGATGGGGGTCGCTTCCTCAGGTCACTGCTCCTCCGTCGTCCCCAGCATCAGCACCGCAGAGACGCAGCTCCCGTGTCCATTTCAAACACTCTTCTTGGCTGTGTTTTAAGTTCACGGACGTGGAATTTTCTTATGTCTTTCACTGAACTTTTTCAAAGGTGGTGGAAACACTGAGTCTCTCTTCTTTCCCCCCTTGTGCAAAATCTGAGTGTAATGAGTTCAGTTCTTTTGATCTCTTCGGAGCCACGTCCTCATTTGATGCCAGTGCATTAGATAGAAACCTTTGTTCAGTGTGGCAGAGTTTTATAACGTGTCTAGCATGTCTGTCCTGAGAATGATGCCAGGTGCTGGGGACACGGAAATGAGTGAAACCGTCTGTAACCTCGGAATCTAACAGAACGAACGAATTAGACACGAATTAGTGCCTCGAGTGATTTGCTGCCCACTGTCATTGGAGAACCTGCTCTTTCCACGAGCTGTTCCGTTGAGTCAGACGTGATGGCTTCTGTTTTCCACATGAGGAGCCAGAGGCCCAGAGAGCTTTTGCCTAAGAGCACAGCCCTGGGCCAGCTCCTCTCGTGTCCTGGGGCTTGGGGGGACCCACAGGCAAGGTTTCTGGGTTACGGGTGTGTGGCACCACTGAGGTCCTGTCGCCCACCCTCACCACCCCCCCCCAGGCAGTGGTCACCTCATTCTCCCATTGTCTGCAGAGACCATCTCAAAACTTCTCCAGTCACCGGTCCCTCTCCAGCGGCCGCCCCTCACTTTCAGAGGATTCCCCCCTCCACCCCCAGACCGCTTGGCAGAGCAGATTCCAGTGGCAAAGTGTGGGCTTCCACCACCAAAACCATGACATCAACCGAGCCACCCGTCCTTTGGGGCACAGCATAGCAGGGAGTTGAGGAAAGCAGGCTCTGTGAGCAAAGAGGCCAGGGCTCGAGATGAATTCCCTTCTGTAGGCCTCGATTTTCCATCTGTGAAATGGGGATGGTGCTGTCGCCTCCTGCGTGGGCTCGTGTGTGCGAAAGCTCTGGGCATGGTGCCTGGCCTACGAAAGTGTCCATCCACTCGTTGTGTGTTCACCAGCTCGTTGATATGTATTCACTCATTCAACAAATTAGATACATGTGTGCTGTGCCCCATCTGTGTGCCGGAAACGGTTCCAGGCACAGCAGTGGACCTCGTGGATGAGAATCTCTCTTTCCGTGGAGCTTGTATTGTAGCAAGGGAGGACCGCTAGGCCAGGGAAAGACACTCACATCAGGCCCTGAAAGGTACCAGGGGGAGCAGTCCAGCAGGGGCTTTTCAGCGTCCGGCTGAACTGGGGGCCGAGGGTGTAATAAGGTGGCCGGTTCTACCCAAAGAGTGGTGGCGGTGCTGTGAGTGCTGGCCCGTGCGGGGCAGGGGTCCGTGTCCGAGGCAGACTGGAGGCAGGAAAGCCTCTTGACCTCCCAGGAGGGGCCTGAGGATTCGCTGGCATCGCCGTCCTTGGTCCCATTGGATGGAGATGTGGCTCCGGATCCAGCCCCTGCTGACCCCTCAGGCATCTGCCACGCCCTCCTGCTGTATCTTCACCTCTCCCCGCTCCTGGCTTCCTTCAAAGCATCGACAGAGTCTGCAGCGTGTCCCATCTTGCAAAACAGATTCTGCCCCAGCCCCACGTCCCCTGCAGACGCCGTCCTGTGTGCCCAGGTGTCCACTCGCCCACCTGCTGTGGTTCGGCTGCCCTGGAGCTGCCTCCCCTGACGTGACCTCCGCCCTCACCTCCCCAGGTCTGGACGTCTCCGGGCACCGCTCACCACTCTCTGTGTCTGGGGTGACCCCGCGTTCTCCGGGGCTCTCTCTGCCCCCGAGGGTCTCCCCCTCGGCGCCCCCTCGTCAGCTCTCTTTCCTTTTGCCCTGTGCTCTTGACGGTGCAGGCCCAGCTTGATGAAGCTCCTGCTGTCAGGCCATGGGGCCGCTGCTCCCTTCGCAGGGCCCCTCGGACCTCGTGCCACGCTCTGCCTTCTCCCCACCCTGACCACGTCCTTGGGCCAGCAGCTCATTAGCTGTCCTAGGGGAGCGCCGTGGGCCGCCCTCCTCGGAGCCCAGCTTAGCCCCCCGGGGATGGGCGGCGTGGTCCTCTCCTTCCCACCGGCCACGGCACCCACAGCCCAGCCGGCATGGCCTTTGGAGGCATTTCCAAGTGAGCGAGCACGTGCGGAAAGCTGGCTGCTGGCCACCCGCGGTTAGTCGCCCCCAGAGGGGTCCTGAGCAGCCCGTTTGAATGGTCATTAAGACACCATTCTCCTCAAACGACGTTCCGACGTTCCGTGTCACCTAACCGGTATTTTAAGTCACGCGTTAACACAGCCAGAGCGGGGAGAGGTCAGTCCGCGGAGACCTCCTTTGCGG
>NW_006784492.1:1598328-1607104 GCF_000442215.2 Lipotes vexillifer
GGGGGGGGGGGGGGGGGGAGGTACAGAAGATTGTCGACTTTTTCCCCAAAGAGCAGCTTGTGATCTCACGTGGAGACTTGGCGACTGCAGATTCACCTTGTTCCATCTCAAGTCTTGCTTTGACATGCGGAGACCGTGCTGTAAACAGTCGGGAATCCTCGGTGTCGATGTGTTTGGTCGCTGCAGGGGGCCCCACCCTGAGGAAGTGGATCCCTTGAGCTTGTGCTCCCCCGTCCTGGTCACCGGTGGTTTCTGCCCCTGGTGCTGTAGCCTAGGAGCTCCCTGAAATCAGAAAGGTCTTTACAGGCCTTCACGTCAGAGGCTGCCCCCACAGGGCTGGGAGAGCCCGCGCTGAGTGCGGGGCAAAGCGTCCTTCAGAGCCTCAGTCTCTCCAGCTGTAAAATACATATTTTAAGGGTACTTTTAGAGTGGGGCTCTATGAGGTGGTCCTCTTACTGTTGTTATCGTTTTTGCCTATTTCCAGAACTTGTTTTATTCTTTAAGCCGTTTTCCCACGGGAAAATACTGAGGACGTGGAAACCATACCTCACCCGAATTCTTCTCTTTCCGTTAACAGTCTCCAGTTTTTAGGCACCGGACTCTGGAGAACTCGCCCATGTCCAGCTGTGAGACCAGTGACGCAGAGGGCCCAGTGCCCGTGAACAGTGCAGCCGTCCTGAGGAAGAGCCAGCCGGCCCCCGCCAGCTCCCCCTGCCGGGGACACGTGCTTCGGAAGGCCAAGGTGAGATCCCGGCCCTCCTGCTTGCGGGGGGACGCCAGCACTGCTGGGGAACGGGCATCCCGGGGCGGGTGGGGGACGCCAGCACTGGCACAGGCAAGGTGTGGTGGAGGCACTTCAGCCTCAGACTTTGTGGGTGGGGTGCAGGAGCTCCGTGGGGCCTCCTTTTCCAGTTCTGCAGCTTCTCTATTAGATGCCATTTCACGAGTATCCACCCAGTCAGACCCTCCTACAGGCATCCTCCTTTTCAAAGGCAAAAAAGACCAGAACCTGTCTCTAGGCCTGGACCATCTGTCTTCAGGAAAACCAGCAGCATGGTTCTGTGTCCTGGCTTCTCCTGACCCGTTCTTTCATTGGGGAAGTAGAGATTGGCCAGCGAGCGCTGGGATCTTTACAAAATCAAAAGTCGAGGCAGGCTCTTCCCCATACCCTCTGCCTCCCAGCCCCGCCCTAGCCTGTAACCCTGTACCCGAGGGGCCATTCTGTAGTACCTTCCAGTCTTCTGATGGGATTGGCCACTAACGATTTTTGATGCTAAGCTTAAAAATCCCAGAGAATTTTTAAAAACTATAGTTTATCAAAGCAAACGGTTCCTGACGGCTTAACTGAAAGTGTGTGGTATGAAAAAATCCTGCTTGGTACAGTCAGGCGAATGCATCCAGATGAGTTTAATTTGTTGTGATGAATGTGGAGGCCAGACATCCTCCCTTCACTGTCTCTGGGACCCTCTCTTGCTGTCATTACCTTTGTTCTTTGGCAGCTTTGGAACCCATTCCAAATTGGCTAGAAATCTGTTGTTTTCTGAAAAACGGATGTGGTGTCAGATAAGAATGTGAGTGTTAACCTCTGGCTGCTGTGTTCACGGAGGGTCCCTGCCAATGGTGGTTATAAGCAGCATCCTGGAATATCTGTCTTTGTAGCACGTGCGTTTGACTGAGCCTGTGCGTCGATAAATTCGGGGAAAAGGAGAATTACTGTGCATCACTTGCTCCTTTTCCTTGGCCGGCGCCAAGTGTTCTTCGTTTGCAGAGGAGTATGTTTTGCCTGAAAGATGTTCAGAATAGAGCTGTCCCATAAAGTCCCCCTAATTATTGGCAGAAGGGAACTGCCGTAAAAATATTTCACTTATTTCTCTGTCAAAGAAATCAGTTTCCAGTTCTGTCAGTCCAGCCTCTTAAAGGGCTCCATTTTCCATGCCTGCTCTCACCGTCCCGAGGCTCAGGACTCTGCACTTCCTGCCCCCTTTTCACAATAAATGTAAAACGTGTGGTTTTGGCCGGTTCAGATGCACAGCTGGCCGTTCAGACCGGACCATATCCTCCCTGAAGGCGTGGGATCGAGCAGGGATTTCCCAGGATTCCTGAGAATAGTGGCAGGGGACCCACGGCTGGAGGGCGGGGTGGTGGCCTGGCCTCTTGCCTCTGGGAGCGTCCGTCCGCCTGTAGATGCATCACACACGTGGCCTCCTCTTGCACCCTGGCCTTTTTTCTGAGCACCTTTCTGAGTCTGACTCGTTCTGGGCTCGGAAACCGTTATCCCAGGCTGTATTCCTAGAATAATTTCCCATTCCCGATGAGGGATGCTCTGGAGTGTAAGAGAGCGCGCTCCTGAAACTCAGAGGGTTTCAAATCACCTGTCACGGGGTTTCCCGGCCGAGAAGGGGGCTGAAGGGCCCCGACGTCCAGCTCCAGGCCCAGCATTCTCCCCGCAGCCTGGGAACTCCGGGTGCCGAGGGACATTCTGGGAGCCGGGGTGTGGTGGCCGCAGTGCTTTCAGAGCTGACACACGTGCCCCAGGTCCCAGCGTACCAGGACTGGGCCATCCCGAGCACGGGACACCCGCCTTCGTGCAGCCTTTTCAGTGAAACACACGGCGGCCTTGGGTCCTCCCCATGTCCCCCTGGCTGGGCTTGTCCGTGGAGCTCCCTGCTTGGTGGCCAGCGTGACCTGTGCTTGGTCACACGATTACACGCGTAATCGTGCGTGTGAGGCTTTGGCAGCCTGTCCAGGCACATACACACGACTTCTCTCCAAGCCGGCGCCGCCCCAGAGGCTGGCGGCTGTGGAGCGAGGCTTGCCGGGGCACCGGGCTCCCTGCCGCCCGGAGCATCACCTTTGCGCAGAGCAGCTGAGCATCCTCTCTGGGGAGCCCGGAATTGGGGGTGGGGCAGTGGGAGAGGCCACGAGGTCATCCACGCCTCTGTAGGACCAGCGCCTGCACGTGCTCACGAGGTGCAGGCGGCTCAGTTTTGGTTTTGTTTCTGCCACGTTGGCTAACGCCATGCTTTTAACCATTAATGAAGCAAGCTTATAGTTCAATGCTAAAAAAAAAGGGGAGAAATTCCTAATTTGATACAATATGAGAAGGTGTGCAGTGTACTCACGGCCCAGTTAATGAGCCCCTGGGGATACAGTGGGAGTCAGGCACTTGCATCAGACCAGCACTGCCGCGCTCGGTGCCCCCAGGGCAGGCGGGAGAGCCCTGCTTGGCGCCAGGCCCCTTGTGGGGACCGCCACGCCACGCGCACGTTCTCTAGATTTGCCCAGAGTCCTTAGTGGGACTCAGGCCCATCTCGGTTTGGGCCGTGTGGTGATCCTCAGCCTGTTGCCGGGGAACCTCGGCGCTGTTTCCACGGCAGCTGAGCCCTCACCCTCTGGGGCACAGGTGTGGATGGGATGCAGCCTGACGTGTCCCAGCCCCGCATGTGCCCTTTTGATCTGTACATGCTTCCTCTTGCCTCGCTTGGCAGGAGTGGGAGCTGAAGAACGGGACATAGAGCTCGCGGACGCCCAGCTCGCACAGCGTCGTCCCATCGCGTGGCCGCAGGGAGCTAGCCCGGGCGCTCCAGCAGCAGGACTCGGGGTTTGCGGCCGGACCAGGACCCAGGACCTGGGTGCCAGGACCTGGGCCTGCCTGCTGTATCCTCTCTACTGTATAATGGTTCCCTTTAAAGAGATTTACTTGTAACACTTTGGCTTCCAACTTCATTTGTTTAAAGTGGGAAAAGGGACGGAAGGTATTGTGAGAGCCTCGCCTGGCGGATGGAGAAGCTGCATCTTCCCACCCAGGTAAATGATTGCTTTCACCAGTCTCAGCACTCCCAGCCCAGACTGAAGGTGAACGGCCAACAGGCCCTGGACGTGCTCCGTGCCCCCGGCGGGGGTGCGAGTGTGAGGCGTGGGCCTTGGGCTGCCCGCCCCTCGGCCAGGAGGATCCAGGGATGTCGCTGCAGTGTGAACAGCAGGAACTCGCACCCCGAGTCTCCGCCTCCCTCTCCCCACATGCCCGGCCCCCTCATCACTAGGGGTAATGGCGCGACAGAATTGTGCTGTGAAGCATTTTTTACCTTTGTTTAAAAAATTTTCTGGACAGTTGCTTCTGTCACCAGGATATGAAAAGCTGCCACTCTTCTTTAAACTTTAAAAAGTTTTCTCTTTTTCTCCTGTGTCGCGCTTACAGCTCCAAGGGTTGTTCAGAGATTCTGTACCACATTGTGCTGTCTGTACTCTGCTTTAGAAAGGCGGCAGAGTGTTTCTGAAATTTCACGCATGTGTGTCCTTTCTGGCTTTTCCCAGCATCCAAACCCCTTCTGCCCCTTCAGAGCAAGTGGGTGGCCCTCAGAGACCTGGCCGGCCTCAGGGTGATGGTCACGCTCACTCCCGAGGGGCGCGTATGCCCTTTGAAAGGCAGCAGGCTCTGGGAACTGTGCAGCATTAGGGCAGACGAAGGCCCCCCGAGAGCTTCTCTCCCACCCCGGCCCCTGCGACCCACCAGGGGACTTGGTTTACTGTTTTCCTTGGGGCGCGGCCGCCAGGCGGGGCCTCTCTGAGTTTCCCCGTTTGCCTCCAGAGGGATGTTTCTCGAAGCCTTCAGACACTAAGGCGTGAAGGGGACAGGCCAGTTCACAGGTAGAGGTAATGTGGGTCCAAGAACCAGGCCGGCTCTCCTCTGTCTGCAGAGGGACCTCTCAGGAATTCTCCTTGTGCAGCCACTGCCCAGAAAATATATCTGTCACCCCGGAGCCCTCGGCAGACTAACCGATGGGACCAAATCACACGCGGGGATGGGCTCTTTCTGCCTGCAGTTGGTGCAGGCCTGTCGTCCTCTGCTTCTCATCAGATACAGGAGCAGGAAGCAAGAAAACCGTGCACCTGCGAGCACATCCTGGGGCGCCCACGGCCTCCGGGCCTTGCCAGTCAGGGTTGGAGTGGCCCTCGAGGCCAGCACGGGCCTGTTTGGTTTCACTGACCAGAGCCAGAGTGCGGTCTCAGCGGCTAAGAAAGTTCTACAGCAGGTCATGCAGGCCGTTTAGCTGGAGTCCACCTGAAACCTGGATTTGTTGCGAGGCCGTCTGCCAGGTCCCTGGGCTGCCCGCTGGCGGCCTCACCTGCACGTAGCACGTTGGGCCCCCCGACCCTGACCCCGGGAAATCCGAGTAGGAAGCGGGCAGCGAGGGGCCTCCCCAAGCCTCAGGCCCATCTTCCCGGCCCTGCTGGGGAGGAGGAGCCCCTCTCCCCGTGTTCTCCCATCAGCGTAGGAAGCTGGCATCATAGGAAGCTAACTTTCTGTAAAGGGGAAAAGTGGGGTCTTTGCTGCCTTCCGGTCAAATGAATGTTCCCCAAATAAGGCTCTCAGGCTATTCTGGTTGGCAGCCAACTTGGCCCACGACAGCAGCCAGATTTTGATGGTTGCTCAGAAGGGAAGACATGACCTTAGCCCGGGAGCAGATGGGCACGGGTGGGTGGGCCGTTAGCAGAGGTCACCGCAAATGTCACCTTGACCATCGCTGTGGGTCACGCCCAAGGACACAGCCAACTGGTGCCAGAGCCAGGATTTGGACCCTGGCCTTAAGACTCCTGGTGTACATATTTTGTGTTTAAAAACACCAGGTTTTTAAATTCACTTTCACAACCATGAGCCTTTTAAAGAGGATGGTGGATTCAATCCTGTTACGTCCCCCGGAGCCATTTAAAACGGCCCCGCGGAAGCCAAGGCCGCTAGCGTCGGGCTCCGTGGATGCCCTTGAGGTGTTCCCCTCGATGTCTTTAGATTTGATCAGAAAGTTAGTTTAAAGCGTTTGCTTCAAAATAAGTTATTTGTATATGTTCAATAAATATCGTTTTTAATTTATATCTGTACATATTAGACACACCGTGGACATCCTGCCAGCACCCTGGCAGTGATCTCATTGCCCCCCCTTATCTCAGGGCAGCTGGGAGACAGCGGTGACAGAGCCAGGCTGTGAGGGTGGCCCGGCCTCGGCCCTCGCTCTGGGGTGCAGGTCACCATCCCCTCGGAGAAGTGGATTCTTGAGAAATGTCCCCATTCCTCTGACAGACAGTAATGGTCACGGAGTGCTGGCCAAACTGTAACAGGATCCTAACTGAAATGAGACACGTGTGGTGGCCAGACCGGGGGCTGGCGTGAGGCTGCCACCCTCTGCGGGCCACAGGGCCCTTCCCTTAGAACAGAGGCCACCGTCAGCCTCAGGCTTCTGCTTCTGGCTTTGGTAAGGGGTCATCAACTTCAAAGTCCTCTCCATTTTTATATTTTTATAATGTTTTTCATTCACTCACGAGCCTTTTGCACAGAGATACATTGATGGTGAGAGGGCGTGCTGTGTCACCCCCGACGTGGGCTCAGGTGCAGGTGACCACCCCCTTCCCAGAGGCCGCAGACGGTCGGCCAGGGCCGGGGAGCCAGCAGCCCTCCCGCCCGGCCCCGGGACGGTCCTCTGTGGGGACCCGGTGGGTCTGGGGATGCTCCCAGCTTCTGGGGCTCTGCACAACGGTCTCCCCAGGGCTCTTCTCTTGGCCACATGTGTACAACTAGTCATGGCCCCTGGGCTCAGACACGTTGGCGTTGTCCAGCTTGACCGTCCACCATATTCATCTCGCTGGTCCCTGGGTCATTTTGGGCTCCTTCTGAAAACCCGAGACGACTCTGATAGGTTGGAATGTGCCACCTTTGAAAAGTGTCTCAAAAACTGTGTGTCCTGGGCCCTGAAGACCGCCCCCCAGGGAGGAGTTTCAGATTCCTGTTTGGAATTTGTGTACAGGTTTCCAAGGGGACAGCTTTGCAGCTGGGGTAGGCCCGACGGTCGTGGGCAGAACTCCGTTGTTGGCGGTCCCATTTATTCTTTCCAGAAGAGTAACTCTATCACACGCTATTTTGCCTACGGACCTGCTTCACCAGGCAGTGTTCTCTGGTTATTCACCACGTCCTGCGACAGGAACCTTCCCAGGCTGGGCACGGGGGGTGGGCACTCGGGCAGGACCTCTCCCACCAGAGCAGTCAGGCGTCTGCGGCGGCTGCATCCCAGCCCGGCCCCTGCACAGCCCAGCGGAGGCCTTTTCCAGGAGCAGGGGGCCTGCCCGTCTCCACCGCGGCTCTCGTGAAGGTCACGGCAACACCTCAGTGTTAAACTATTGCTTTCTCTTTTCTTTCTAAATTAAGTTCTTTAAATAATTTCAGACTGTGGCATAGTTTTAAAGAGGGTAATTTTATTGTTCTTGTTGTCATTACTGTCTTAGTATCCCCACGATGGGCTGGGTTGATACTGTGAAATAAACTAAAAATAAATAAACTAACATTTTCATGCCCCCCCCCCGCCCCCGCACGCACACGGTGCAGCATCACAGAAAGCCTTTCAGTGACCCCCGAGCCATAGCAGGATAGCGTGTCATTCGTGAAGGTGAGGGAGCTTCACGCCCAGGGAATTGGTGGCCTCACATGCACCCTCTTGCCCATCTTTTGTGAAATAATTCACTTACATCCTTCCAGAAAAGCCCAACTTGACAGCATACAAGTATTACCAGGTATTCCTGTTAGTTGCCATGGAAGACATTTTCGAGATGGGATCATCAGATCATAATTCTTAGGGACCAAAGGTGTTTTTAATAAGATAATCTTTGTATTTGATTTTTTTTAACGAGAAAGGAAATGTTAACTTTAAACTTTAGCATCAACTTTTAAATTATAGAGATTCAGCATTAATTGACCATGGCTATAAGTTGTAAAATGTTTGTTTTCATATTAAGAATGTAATTATTTCCTTACTGTATTTTTTAAAAACTAAAGTCATATTTAAAATTCTCTTTGAAAGAAACAGGCAAGAAACAGGAAAGATTTTTTTAATTAAATATGTTGGCAGTGTCCATTTTAAATAACTGTAAATATATTTTCACTGTGTTTCGCAATGTATTTAATTCATAAAGTAAAAACTTTTATCAGAAGAAACTTGTATTGGAAATATTCGTTTTCAGTCCATTTGCCCGGATTTTGTAGTAGCCTCACTTGAATTTTCTGCTTTACTAATGGATTTTTCTACACTTTTACACCGTGTAGCCCGCAGACTGGCGCCCTCGGGCGTGCCTCATTTGTGTATTCTTAATAAACTCGCTGTTCCAAGTCGGCCTCTGCGTCTTGACCAGCTAGGTTTGTGGGCAGACGGAAGGACTTTCAGATGAACGGAGGCATTTTGCTGACAAGGCATTTTGCTTGCCAAGTAGGGAGGGTTGTAAGAGGGATCAAGGTGGGGCAAGTGTTTTATTTCTTTGACAAGAATCTTCTTTCATGAAAGAAACGTGTATTTCATTTTATTTATTTATTTAATTTTTGGCTGCACTGTGCAGCAGGCAGGATCTTAGTTCCCCGACCAGGGATGGAGTTTGTGCCCTGCATTGGGAGCACAGAGTCTGAACCACTGGACCGCCAGGGAAGTCCCAAACATAGTGGTTTTTAAAAAGTTGCTTTTAGGCCAGGGACCCGAATATCCGGGTCAAGGAGCATCTGTGCTCCTGCTGAGTGCAACTCTATGCCCGATGCCCAAAACAGGACCAGATGGGATGTGACTCTGCTCTCAGGACATTCACTCCAGCCAGGGACACAGACGTGTCAACAGGTAACTCTGAGTGTGGGACTGGAGAGTTCTGGAACCACAGGAGAAAGAGCAGCTGCCTTTCAGGCGGTTGGCGGTGGGGTTTGCGGGTATGGGTTTTTGAGCTGGGTCGTGCTGTTTAAATAGGAGTTCAGCAG
>NW_006784492.1:1607310-1619854 GCF_000442215.2 Lipotes vexillifer
AGGGAGAGAAGCAGGGGAGGCACAGCAGGAGCCCAGGGTGGAAGGTGAGAACATGAGCCGCGCTGGAAGGTGGCTCTAGAAGAGTGGGCTGGGTCAGCTGGAGGCCTCCTGTCTGCAAATGGTGGGGGACTCTGTGGAGTGCATGCAAGGCTTCTCTTGGGGCGGGGTGGGGGTTGGCCAGGTTTCTGGTGTTACAAAGACCACTGCCAGCGGGACGGGAGTGAGTCACACTGAGACCCAGGCAGGCATATGTGGCCACACTGGCCGGGAGCAGAAAGGCCGCCGCGGATGCACAGCCCACCCGAGGGCTAATGGAGATGCAGACGGCAGAGCCCCGAGGAGCTGGCCCCGCCGCTAGCCAGTCTGTCACTGACATAGGATACAGGGGAGCAGGGCTTGGCCAGAGCGGCGAGGATAAGGTGTCATCTTGGGCCCTGCAGGACACCTGTGTCAATAAACGGGAGGCCAGGTCTGATAGCGGGAGGCGTGGCCTGTGTGTGACTTGGGACGTCAAGGTGACACATTACGCGCCTGGACCCACCTTTCAGCGGGTGAGGACCAGGTGAGTGGGTGGTGCCTGCTTTGCCCCCATTCTTCTCTCCCGGGGGATGGGGTGGTCATTGGCTGGCCGTGTTCCAGATAATGAGGGGCCTCTTCCTTTGCCAGAGTGAAGCAACCGCCCTGAGTCGGAGGTGAGGTCATTTCTCCAGCCCACCTTAGATGACAGAAAAGTCACTGTCTGCATGCTCTCAGCTTGCCTCAGTGCCCTACGAGCAATCCTCAAAGGCGGTCCTCTGCCCCAGTATTCGCTGTCCAGTGACGGGTCATTCATCTCAGCGAGGGGCCTGGTTAAGCTTCACTAGACCTGCTTTTTTGTGTTGTTTTTTGTTTTTTGGGGTTTTTTTGCGGCACGCGGGCCTCTCACTGTTGTGGCCTCTCCCGTTGCGGAGCACAGGCTCCGGACGCGCAGGCTCAGCGGCCATGGCTCACGGGCCCAGCCGCCCCACGGCACGTGGGATCTTCCCGGACCGGGGCACGAACCCGCGTCCCCTGCATCGGCAGGCGGACTCTCAACCACTGCGCCACCAGGAAAGCTCAGACCTGTTTTTAATTGATGCTCCTCCTTGGGCTTGAACATGGGTCAGGTCCTGGTGGGCTGCCAAAGGAAAAGGAAGTGCCTCTTTAATTTCTTTTAAAACTTAGCAAAAGGACACCAGAGCTCTCGGTTTTGCTTTTTAGAACCATGGAGATGACTCGGGGATATCACGCAAGTTATAATTTTGGGAGCAGGCAACACAGAGCCTCGCCGGCATAAATCAGGAGCCCAGCTCTTTAATGGGAAGCAGGACAAACATTAGCTGATGTCTGTGATCCAGAAATTTTATGATGGAAACTTCATCGAGTTTATGATGCTGTTTAAAATGGCTGGCTTTTCACACAAAGGGACCAATTAGTTAGGAAACAGGGCAGGAAACATAGCAGGGATGGAGTGGGTCAGGTATACTCACCTCCCCACCTGGGGGGCTATTTTGAGCTGATCCTGAGAAGTTGGTCTGTCCTGGAACCACCCCCAGGGGTGGGCGGGCAGGGCAGCAGAGCCGAGAGCTAGCCGCTTCCTTCCTCAGGGAGGCTGGCCTCTGGTTGGGGGCGGGGGTGTCTGCCCATGTGCTGAGCATCTCTTCTTTTTCTGCTTTGACACCTGGGACCTTGCTGACCATGGAGGGACAGCCCTTCCCAGGGCCACCCAGTTCCCGGAGACGTCAAGGACTTGCCTGCAAACAGGCCTTTCATATGTGAACCAACCAATGCAGAGTCCACAGCCCAGCCAACTCCTTTATGTGGTTCACACATGCTGGACCACTATCCCCTGCCCTAATCACCCCCGGGCCAGGTGCCTGACAGCTGGGACAGCCCCTGGTCCCAGAGCTTTTACTGAAGTTATTCAGACCAGCCCATCCTAAGCCTGTTTGCCCAGCCTCACCCATTCCTTCCTGTGAAAACCACAGTAAAGGTTCTTGTTCCCAGTTTTCCCCCTCCCTCCACCTCCTGACCTACGCTGGTGCTTCCCCATGTGGCCCTGTGTGTCCTGGCGTCACCTGTTGTGGTGTGGCCTTATGGGGAACGGGGAGTGTGACAAGCTTTCCTGTTCAATGGCAGTCATCTGCTGATCTGTTGGCCCTCCCTCCATACTGCGGGATAATAAAGCCTACGGTTTAAACCCGCCCCCCACCCCCACCCCGCCGGTCCTGTGGAAAGGGCACGGGCTGAGTTTCATGCGTATCTAGTGATGGGAGATGACCCATCCGTGAAATATCCTGCAACACCCGTTAAGACTCTAATTGAGCTGAAATCCTTTTCTCTGTGGGTTATCTTTCCAGCAGGATAAACACTGCCATTTTCTTCAGCTAATCATTCATTCATTTATTCATTTGGGGACTACTTACTGAACACCTACTGTGCTTGGGGCACTGGAGACACAAAACTGTAAACAAAACTGTCAGCACCGGTTCCTCACTGCTGCTGGTAATCGACGCACACCTGGCACAGGCGACCCGGCTGATAAACATGTAATTATAAATTGTGCAAAGCAATGAAGAGCGACACCCGGCTTCTGGTGGTGATAGATTCGAGCCGTGGACAGCCCTCCATGGGACACAAGGAGAAGTCTCCCCGGGCGTTATGGTGCTCATCCCCAGCCCTCTGCGTCAGCGACCTTGCGGGTCCCAGGAGCACTCCTGCACCAGTGTTGGGAGAAGGTCCCTGGCACAGGGGGTGTTCTTCAGCAGCTCCGTGGTGGCTGCTTTGTGCAAATCCGAGCTGAGAGTGGGAGCTCTCACCCCTGAACTTGGGTCCCTGAATTCCGTGGGATAAAGAAGATTCCGGAGGAGAGCCCCGGTGATGTCCAGGTGACTCACTGGTCGCGGTGTCCCTGTCCGGGTGACTCACTGGTCGCGGTGTCCCTGTCCGGGTGACTCACTGGTCGCGGTGTCCCTGTCCGGGTGACTCACTGGTCGCGGTGTCCCTGTCCGGGTGACTCACTGGTCGCGGTGTCCCTGTCCGGGTGACTCACTGGTCGCGGTGTCCCTGTCCGGGTGACTCACTGGTCGCGGTGTCCCTGTCCGGGTGACTCACTGGTCGCGGTGTCCCTGTCCGGGTGACTCACTGGTCGCGGTGTCCCTGTCCGGGTGACTCACTGGTCGCGGTGTCCCTGTCCGGGTGACTCACTGGTCGCGGTGTCCCTGTCCGGGTGACTCACTGGTCGCGGTGTCCCTGTCCGGGTGACTCACTGGTCGCGGTGTCCCTGTCCGGGTGACTCACTGGTCGCGGTGTCCCTGTCCGGGTGACTCACTGGTCGCGGTGTCCCTGTCCGGGTGACTCACTGGTCGCGGTGTCCCTGTCCGGGTGACTCACTGGTCGCGGTGTCCCTGTCCGGGTGACTCACTGGTCGCGGTGTCCCTGTCCGGGTGACTCACTGGTCGCGGTGTCCCTGTCCGGGTGACTCACTGGTCGCGGTGTCCCTGTCCGGGTGACTCACTGGTCGCGGTGTCCCTGTCCGGGTGACTCACTGGTCGCGGTGTCCCTGTCCGGGTGACTCACTGGTCGCGGTGTCCCTGTCCGGGTGACTCACTGGTCGCGGTGTCCCTGTCCGGGTGACTCACTGGTCGCGGTGTCCCTGTCCGGGTGACTCACTGGTCGCGGTGTCCCTGTCCGGGTGACTCACTGGTCGCGGTGTCCCTGTCCGGGTGACTCACTGGTCGCGGTGTCCCTGTCCGGGTGACTCACTGGTCGCGGTGTCCCTGTCCGGGTGACTCACTGGTCGCGGTGTCCCTGTCCGGGTGACTCACTGGTCGCGGTGTCCCTAGGACTGGGACCCACGGACATCCCACTAAGTTCCCAGCTTGACCACTACAGAGAAAACTGCAAACGCACTCTGGACCTAGTGCTTCAACACCGACTTGAGTCACCACGACAGTTGGGACCGTTAACACCTCCCAGACCTGGATGGTCACACACCTGGAGCCCCGGGAGTCCAGGGGAGGTTTTGCGTCCCCTTGAAGCCTGATGCCGAACTGGTTTTGTAACGTGCGTCCCCTCCTAACCCTCCCCACGGGTGCGCACGTCGGGGGAGACTGCGCTGGGGGTTGGGGGAGAGCCCGCGCACTCTGGGGGGGGGGTTGATGGACACTGGCTTCCGTCCGAGGCAGGTTCCTGGGGATCTCCAGTCCCACTGAGACCCTCCGGCCAGAGCAGAGTTTGTGGGGATCGGGTTCTTGCTGGAGCTTTGGCCCCTGCCTGCGCCACAGGGGGTCTGGTGTGATGATTCCCCTGGTTCCTGAACGTGTGGGTGGAATACAGCCTGGACCACGGGAAGAATCCCCTCTTGGTTTCCAGGCACAGTCGGTTCCTGTGGTAGAAAGACCCCCCCCCCCGCCCCCCCGAAGTCCTCTTCCTCCTAAAACAGTAAACATAGCGATCTTTCGACCCTAGAGGAACTGCAGACAGTCCTGCCATCCGGGACCTGAAGGTCACGAGGCAGTGACTCCGCCCACATCCCCATCCAATTGTCCATCTTCCGTGTGAGAGACGATGGTGAGCACATTGCAGCTGCTGATGCAGATGTGGCACCTTTTACGGCAATATGCACAGCTCCCGGCGCCTGGGATGCAGCTGACCCTTTTGGTTCCGTGCCTGTTGGCGCAGTTGCTCCCACCTGGAGGGAATCAACGCATCTCACAGGTCTAGGCAAACGCTGCCGCTCTTTCTAAGCGGCCAGAGAGGCCGGCATTTCCTCCTTCAGAACCTCGGCAGCATCAACCACGCTGACTGGGTGTGGTGAGGAGAAAACAGCAAGTTCTCTCCAAGCCTTCGTGGGGCACAGATGGCCAGCGGCTCTGGGCATTGCGCACCTGGGGGATTTCGGAAAAGGGAGCTAGAGGCTTGTGCAACCATGAGAAGGGCTGGTGGCAAGCAAGTCAGGAATCACCTTTGATTCCCTAAGTCACTGGCGCTAAAGAGGGCAGTTCTCGAGAACCAGAAGCTGCTGCAAATCTCAGGAACCTCTTGGGAATTCTCAGGAACTGCCCGAATCTATGGCCGCAAAGCAAACGTTCCCAGTCTCGTGTCCGCCCATGCATCTACCTGTATGCAATTCCTGGGATAACAGGGCCCCAGTCTGTCCAAATCCACACATGTGTCTCTGCTCGGGCAGATGCCACCTCTGTCCCAGCTTCTCAGGAGACCTTCCAAGGGGATGTTAATGATGCTGGGTGGGTGACAGACAGTGCAGCACGTGGAACAAGGAAAGGCAGTGATGCATCGCCTCGTGGTCCGTTCCTGTCACGATGCCAAAACAGAAGGTGCAGGAACCAATCTAAGCACCCACATCTCACCCTGCAGTTGTCCTGAGTCTCACACCGAACCTTGGGTCTCAGGCAAGTGCGCAGGGATCTTTGAGCTTCTTGCTCTCTTTTGTTTGCACATTTATTACAATGAGTATTGTCACGTGGTACTGATGCCACTGCCATCCCCTTCTGCCTCCTAAATTGCCCACAAGGGGGGTGCTTGCTTTTGAACCACCCCTTGGTTGATAAAAGCGTGTCTTTGAGTTTGTTTTCCTTTGGAAGGTGCACAAACGATACATTTGTGAACACTTCAAATCTACGTGTGCCCTACTTTCTTTACAACCAAGTAAAACCCAGACAGAGCTGAGTCATCACAACCC
Organism: Lipotes vexillifer; assembly: GCF_000442215.2. Lineage (NCBI taxonomy): Eukaryota > Metazoa > Chordata > Mammalia > Artiodactyla > Lipotidae > Lipotes > Lipotes vexillifer. The sequence goes on from NW_006784492.1 coordinate 1,613,033, forward strand.
TCCAAATATCTCCCGGCCTCCGGAACAGTAGAGAAACCTCAGCCCTACTCATTCCCCCTGCTAAGTATTCTGTTTATTCTGTTTAGAACTTTGTAGGACTTTTTAATCTTTATGGTTCAAATTCTGAAATTCTTACAGGATGGACTTTGGCCCAACACTACATAGGCCTTTTGATCTGCGGGCTCAGAATTTTTCCAGCTCCGCTTGTGTGCCCTGATTCCCAAGGAAGCCTGTGTTTCATGGAGACCTCCTTCCCTCTGTCTCTTACAAGGCTTTTACTTACTCTATCTCTCATTCCCTCGTTATTTTTAGAGATTCGTAATCCGTTGTCTTCCGTGGTGACATGTCTTCTGCTCTTTATTATCTTTAATGCAAATAAATGCTAATTCCGCTCCTGCCTTTTCACTTTCCTTCTCACTCCAGTGATTCCCCTCCTACTCAGCCTGTGAATTTCTACTGTCTGGTTTCAAAGAGGGCATATCTTCTGGCATTCATATCGAGACACGATGCATACAATTTTGAGCTGTGGCTGTGTTTCTCTTCAGTTACTTATCCTTGAATGAGGTGCACTCCCTCCAGGCCAAGTGTCTTCTGGTTCACGAGCTGTGTCCTGTCTCCTCCTCGCTGCATTCTTAGCTGCTGGTGGAATCCTTCTTTTCCACGTTTATCTCAAAGGCAGCGTGATGTGCACCCCAGACACATTGTGGGTATCTAGCAGGGTGTCGCTGTGTGTGCACCTCTGGAATTGACCCTGTGGTCTGGGGTTAAGACTGCAGTCGAGCGTTTACATCGGCATCATCATCAGCCCTCTGTGGTGGTTCCTTGTCCCAAATGCAGGGATACATGGTGAGCCCATCTCTGGCTTGGGTTGAGGGTGGGGGAGCATAGCTCAAGATTAAGACAGTGAGCTACAGGGATTCCTCCAGGATGACCATGTGACCTGACCAGAGCCTCTAGACTTTATGAGAGGAAGATGCCCAGGCTGGAGCTGCTGCAGCTATTTTATGACCTGAGGACACCTACATGGCTCTGTACCCGAGCAGTGGACTGTGGCTTGGGGAAACAGAGCCATACCAAAGATCTCCATGTAACACTGTGATGCAAATCTTCAGTGGGGCCTCCGCACTGCTGGCAATTTTAACAACTTCCTTAGCCAATCCACTTTCTCACTCTCCCAATAAAACTTCACACCTCTGTGGGGCTTCCCTTGTGGCGCAGTGGTTGGGAGTCCGCCTGCCAATGCAGGGGACACGGGTTCGATCCCTGGTCTGGGAGGATCCCACATGCTGCAGAGCAACTGAGCCCGTGCACCACAACTACTGAGCCTGTGCTCTAGAGTCAGTAAGCCACAACTACTGAGCCTGTGTGCCACAACTACTGAAGCCCGTGTGCCTGGAGCCCGTGCTCCACAGTGAGAGAGGCCACTGCAGTGAGAAACCCGCACACTGCAACAAAGAGTAGCCCCCGCTCACCACAACTAGAGAAAGCCTGTGTGCAGCAACGAAGACCCGACACAGCCAAAAACAAATAAATACATTTATTAAAAAAAAAAAAATTCACACCTTTGGGACTTCCCTGGTGGTGCAATGGTTGAGAATCCGCCTGCCCATGCAGGGGACATGGGTTCGATCCCTGGTCCGGGAAGATCCCACATGCCACGGAGCAACCAAGCCCGTGTGCCACAACTACTGAGCCTGCGCTCTAGAGCCCGCGAGCCACAAGTGCTGAGTCCACGCGCCACAACTACTGAAGCCTATGCGCCTAGAGCCCCTGCCACTCGCTGCAACTAGAGAAAGCCCGCGTGCAGCAACGAAGACCCAACGCAGCCAAAAATAAATAATTAATTAATTAATTTTTTAAAATTTCACACCTTCTCCTGGTTCCCTGGCCCCTTTCCCTCCCCTCTCCCTTTCAGGGATGACCTTGCCTGTAACCTCCCTGAGAACACGGAGCAGCTGGAAGAGAAGCTCCCCCCCCACGCGCTTTTAAGCCCTCCAGTTCCCCAGGGTCAGTGGTCCCTGCTTCCACCCGACCTGGCCCCTCAGCTCATGCTTGGGCTCTACCCCACTCACACCTCGAGGACTTGCTGCTGGGCATTCCCTCCTCTCCCTACTGTACCTTCTGTCTCTCCACGTCTATTAGCTCGTTCTCGTCCACATGCCCCCTTAGCTGCTGCCCCAATTCTCTGCCCTTGAGTCGCCAGAAAATTCCAGAAAGCATTATTACGTGCCCTGGCTGTCCAGTTCCTCACCTCCCGTGATTCCCTCGACTGGCCCCCAGGAGGGGTCTGTCCTCACGCCTGCCTGTGCTCTGTCCTCACGACTTGCCCTCTTGGCAGCCCCGGCCCTACTGACCCAGCCCTGCTCTGAAGCATCCTTCACGTCCCAACACGGGGTCCTCCCTCCGCCTGCAGAAGTGCTGTGGTCAGCAGAGGGCCTGGGATGCCCAGGGATGTCTGCCTGAATCCCAACTCCAGATTGCTTTGCACCTCGCTGCCCTCGACTCTGGGGCACCTATCTGGTGCGCTTGCTGTCAGCGCGGTTTACGGGCCCATGCTTGGAAGTTGCCCACATCGGACTTGATACACAGTGGAGACTAAGTGGCAGCTGCCGTCACCACTGCAGTCACCTTGGCTTGTGCCTCTGCTGCCGGCACGGCCCCTCCTGCGCCTCCGCGGGCAGGTACTGCTGGGCCGTTGACAGGGCTGAGCACCGGGGCCGCAATCTGTGAGCTGCAAATGATGAGAACGGTGCTGTGTCCCAGTGTGGAGCCAGGCAGGGTTTTGGAACAAAGTACCATCTGCCCAGCCCGGTACTGTCAGAGATTAACAACCGAATTATAACATCATGCGAATGCCAGTGGGTTATGAGCACAGGCTATTAAAACACCTGGGCTGGGGCACTCAGTGCCTGCAGCGGGCAGTCTGAGCTCGATGGGCTGCCAAAGCCCCCGGGCCTCGAAGGCCCCGGTTGTGGAGATGAGGCAACAATGGGCCATGCGCAGCCGGGAGAGGCTGGAAGTGGCTGGGCCGGCCCTGGGCATCGCTCCGTGGTGGAAACAGCAGCGTGTGGTGATCATTCTAGCAGGCTGGGGCTTGTGAGGTGTTTTCACATCTAATGGAATCGGGATGAGCAGGGGCTGGGCTGCAGTGGCCAGAGCCCCGGCCCGGCCTTACCCTCACCGCATAAGCCGGGTGGGCACACCTGGCCGCTCTCCTTGGAGCTGAGCTCGGGGTATGTGGGTCCCTCCTCTGGTTGGTCCTGCTGAGTAGACAGCAACCGCCACACAGAGGCTGCTCACCCCCCAGGGCCACCCCTGTCTCTTTAGGACCAAGGATGCTGCCGCGCGCACAGCTGTGGCTGGACAGCCTGAGCTGGTCCTCATGAAGCGGGGGGACCATGCACCACAGAGGCCCAGGGTTGGGTGGGGGTCCCAGAGGTGCTGGGAAGGCCTGGCCGAGGGTGGGCCTGGGGAGGGGATTTGGGGAGGATGGAAGAAGCCGGATGCCTTGTTGTCGGGAAGCGGGGCCACGCGGTGACTGGGCGGGTCCGTGACCTGCTCTGGAAGGAGGGGGCTCGGGCCCTGAGCCGTGATGGTGAAGGAGCCGCCCCCGTGTGCTCAGCTGGACGGCGCGCGGTCATCAAGGTCGTCGCCGGCTGGTCTGTGTTCAGATGTGATAATGGCTGGCTCTCAGCTCTGTCGCAGAGGCCTGGTCTGCCGCTGGTGACCCTGTCTGTGTCGGACGGGGGAAGGCCCAGCCCCGCGGTGTGCGCCCGGCGGGGCCCGAGGTCAGGGGCCGCCGTGCTCTCTCTCAACTCAGTGGGGTCCTTCTCGAAAGGGTCCTGACCCTGACTTTACACGAATCCCCACCAGAACGGGATTGGCCTTGACACCAGCCTTGGTGCCTTCCAGGGGAAGCCTCACTGTGTGCCGGGGTGTTTTCTGCAGGGGTCCCTGGGCTGTGCCACGCAGGAAGGAGGTGACCACCTCCCCATGGGGATCCGCCGTGGGCAGGGGGTGCCCCTCCGGCCCACAGAGTCGCCCGCTGGCCTTGCAGCTCCTCCCTGGCCGGAAGGAGGCCCCCAGGTCCTTGGAGGGGGACCCTCTGTTATTGGCGACGTGAAACTGGTTGGGTTTCCGTTTCAGCGACAGAGCTGGAGGGACGAGCCCAGCGGATATTTGAGAAAGTATTTCTGCTCCTCTGATGCCAGCTTGTCAAGGGCGTTGCATGTTTCCGTCTGTTCCTTTGAGATTTGTTGCTACCTGATGACTCTGGACGCCAAACTTGGGTGTCTTGGGTGAAAACCAGCTTGAGTCTGCCTGGGATTTGGGGTTTCTCTGGAGCTTTAGAGCAACGCCTCTTATTTGGGCTAAAAATAACTTCCCCCTCCAAGCGCCTCAGTCTCCTCTGTGAACAGGGCACACCCATACCTGCCCCGCTCACGGGAAGCTCAAGCATGATCACAGAGCCTGCACTTTGTAGCCGGCCACTTGGGCATGTTTGTGTCCTCGACGTCCTACCACGAAGCCGTCACTGACTGCGACGTGGGGCGTCCTGAGAGCCAAGGTCCCTACGTGGCTCCCTGGCCCCAGTCTGGTCCATCTTTCAGGAAAGTGTTCCAGATGGATCGACATGGGAACAGCAAACATCTTATCACACCCACCAGCCTCTGCCAGGGAGAAGACCCCCGACAGAGCCGCCACGCACGGAAGTGGGGATCAAGATCATCCACCAGAAGGGGCAGGGAGAATTCCACCCCGAGGCCTGGCAGTTACGACAGGAGAGGAAATGGCCAGTTTCTGAAGCTCTCCAGACACGCCGTGGGTGCCAGCTCCTGGGTTCTGTTTCTGTCTCTCCACACACACCACACAGACACACACACACCTAGACACACACACCCCCAGACACACACACACACACCCCTAGATGCACACACACCACACACACGCCTACACCCCTAGACACACACACACACCACACACGCCTAGACACACGCACACCCCTAGACACACACACACACCCCTAGATGCACACACACCACACACACGCCTAGACATACGCACACCCCTAGACACACACCCCTAGATGCACACACACCACACACACCACACACACACCTAGACACACACACACACCTAGACACACATACATACCACACACACACCTAGACACACACACACCTAGACACAAACTTTTCATTTAACTTTTGTTAAAAGCATCACAAATGATTTATTGTTTTTTAAAAAGGAAAAATGAGAAAGAATCGATCGCATCTCTGTTATGTGCATATACGAAGTGTGGGCTCAACCCGGTTGAATGAAACGTTAGCTGCCCAAGCCCAGCCCGTTACTCCCAGGTGCCTGTGTATAGCTGTACACCAAGTGCACAGAACCTCAAATGCAGAACCAGATAAATCCATGGACCTACGATTATGGGAATAGGAAAGTATCAGGTTATAGGTGCCGACTTATTCCCAGGTTCTTGGGTCCACACACCCAAAATGCTCTTAATAGAAATAATGACATAAAATACATGAAAAACACAAATAGCGAAAGCAAAAACCCTACCCCAACAGAGAGAATGAAACTGAGGGTCAAGGAAGGGCAAAGGGCTCGTCACCCGCAGGCACTGCTGAGCTGGGGGCTGTGTCCTTTCTGACCTTGACCTTAGACCTGGACAGTGCTGACACATGTCTGACCCTGGTTCTGACACTCACAGGACCGGCCGGGTGTGGGTGGACAGCAAGACACAGGGTTCCTAAGCCGTCTTTGGCGACCTCGGGCAGGCTGCGGAGAACCCAGACTCTCCCGCACAGCCCCCCAACTCCAGTCTGGGGTCCGCTGCCCCAGCCCTTCCCCGAGGAGGGTCTTGAGGACGGCTTGCAGGGCGAGCTCTGCGGGGCTGGGCCAGGAGCTCCAGGAGGTGGGCCGGCAGGGTGGGCAGAGGGACGCCTCTGTCGCCTGCCCCGTGACCTGCAGTGACCCCTTCTGAGTTGGTTTCGGGTGGTCTGAGTCCTCGTTTGTGACACAAGGAGATGGACTCCAGGGGCCCCCCCACTCCACAAGGATTCAGGGCCTCCCACGTGTTCTGGGTGTGAGGATGCATCCCTGGCCTCCCTCCCGCAGGCCACATTTCTTTTCTGGGCAAGTGGGCTAATGCCCCCCAGGCTTCATTCCGGACTTTCCACGGCCAGCGAGTTCCTAGCCTGGGCTGTGGTGTCCCCGCCTCTGAGGGGAAGGCCCCGGCCACCTGAGAGGCCAGCCTGGGGGGTGGGTAGGGGGAGGAGGGAGAGGATGGGGAGGGGATACTGGTTTCCAGTTTCAAGGCAAAAGGTGAAAATCTGCCCCCATATATCCCTAGTGTTCCTGATTCTAGGCATCTGTGAGTGAGTGGAATCACACTGCACGGGGAGCAGGGGGCTGGCTCCTGGGCACCTCTGCTGCCGTCTTGCTGTGTGACCTTGGGAAGATCACTCCCTCTCTGGGCCTCAGTTTCTCCATCTTCAAAACGAGGAGCACACTACTTGGCGGCCCTTCGGGCTCTGCCATTCGAAACCCCGCCTGGTTCCCGGTTCCTACATGCGTCCCTCAAGCTATGCGGAAGCACAGAACACGCTGGGCATCTAGAGGCTGTTCCCACCGCGGCCACTAAGACGGGATCCCGCAGGCGGGACCCCCCCCCCACCCCGTGCGAGGGCGCCGCCTGCTGGCTTCCTTCGGAAGTGCAGGCGCTGGATCCCTAGGACCCTGTGTGGGGCTGGGGCGAGCTGGCGGGGGAAGCCAGGGAGAGCCTTTGCCTTGTGGGCCCCAGGAGAGAAGGCT
>NW_006784492.1:1620930-1628415 GCF_000442215.2 Lipotes vexillifer
CCCCCCCCCCCCCCCCCCAAAACGCAAACAGCTACCTAGAGAGGTATTTACATGATCTTCAGTTTAAAGAGAGGAAAGACAGCGGGAGGTGTGGAAGGCGGTACTGGGAGGGCCTACCACTGGCTTTCTGGATTCTGGGGGGGCGGTGGACACCCCTGCAGACGGATGGCCCTGCAGTGGGAGCTGCCTTCCTGGAGGTTATGAGGAAGGAAGCAGGGCCCCACTGTCCCTCTGCTGGGACGGGAGCCCGCGGCACAGGTAATGGGGCAGGTCTGCGGTGCTGAGAGCCCGGCCTCTCCCAGCCTCTGGCGGACCAGCCTCAGCCACGAGAAGTCAGGCCCGGCTGCGGTGACCAGCCGTGGGCAGCCAGGGCGGCCGTGTGAGGTCCAGAGAAGTGCCCAGAGTCTGGGACGGTGGGCGGCGCAGCGGGCGGCACGTGGGCCTGGTGTCCAGGGAGGCAGGAGCTGGCGGGTTTCCTGGGCGGCCGTGGGCTGGGCGGGCTTGAGCTGGACAGAGGTGCACCTGTCGTCTTGCGTGGACACAGCTGGAGAAGGAGGCGTTCCCGAGGTCTCTGAGGGGGCGCCGGTCCCAGCCCCGTGCCGGCGGCACGTGTGGTCCTGTGCCCTCCACGGGGGATGAAGCGGCAGAGAGGAGAGAGCTCTGGGCGTGGCCTCCAGCGGCATCAGCCCACCAGGTAGCTGTGCATCTCTCGGGAGTTGACACTCAGGACCACACCGGAGTGATTCCCTGGAGGCACAGAGATGCCAGGCGTGAGCACACGCCCAGCCGAGGGGCAGAGAGAGGACGGAGGGCCGTGCGGGACATGGTGTGGCCTCAACCGGCGTGCGGGGCATCCCGTGCTTCCTGCAGCCCTGCGGGTCGTGCCTGGACGCGGGCGCGGAGGGGTGGGCGTCTCTAGGTTTCCCGGGAGGGGGGGTGACTGAAGGTGGGCTCTCCTGGTGCCGGCACAAGCAGTGGACCCAGGGGGCCTCCGGGGGTGAGGCCATGCCCGCCAGCAGCCACCACACTCACTGCGCTGCAGTGGCCGGCCCGGCGTAGGCAGCAGGGGGAGGTAGGAGGGGCTTTGTGCCCCCCGGGCAGGGGCACTGCAGGGCGGCGAGGCAAGGCCCCAGGAGGCCGCCGGAGGGAGAAGGGGTGCAGTGACGGTGAGAAGGGCAGGGGTCTGCCGGGGTCCTGGGCGGGGCTGTGTTCTGAGCCTGGGGGCCGGCCGGAGGCGTGGCCGGTGGAAGGAGCCGGCACGGGCTGCCAGGAGCCCCCCAGACCCCCGGGCACGTGGGGAGGAAGCGGCCCAGAGCTTCCAGTGGGGCCGCCGGGGGGCATGGGATGGTGAGCCCCGCGTGCCGGCGGAGACCTCGTCAAGGCGTGTCACCTCACGGCCTCGGTTTTGTCATCTGTGACTTGGGGACGATAATATGGCCTCCCCTAAAGGACGGTAGGGGGTGTCCAGAAGGGACTGCCCCTGAGGATTTGGGCAGGGCCTGGCACACACTAAGTGCTCCATTAAAAGAAGCCCTTATTATTACGCCATCATTGCTCTTCGGGGCTTGACAGCAAAGAGCTGCGGAGGCAGGAGGGCCGCGCTCTCATCTCCCTGGGACGCCCACCCCTCTGTCTGAGCTTGGGAAGCCCGGGTCCACCGGGAGCCTCTGCCATCACCTTTCACGTGGGGTGCGACACCGCCTGATGAAGGTGGGGGTGACCACCCGGGAGGCCGCATGGGGCCCCGATGCTCTCCAGCCACCGCTGGAGAGGGCTGAGGGGTCCTGGGGCGCATGGGGGAGCTGGCCCCGAGCCTGGGCTGCCACGCAGGGGAGGGGCACAGAATCGGCTGCGCCTCTTATCGGCTAAGTGACTTGGGAGACTGAGTGGCTGCTGTGAACCTCAGCTGTCCCATCTGTGAAATGGGCGCACGGCCAGGGCCTGCCTCCCAGGCTGGCTGCGAGACTGTGCCGGGAAGCAGTGGCCTGTTGAGGAGTAAGTGCCCAGGAAATCAGGGCTGTCGCCACCGTCCCAGGAGGCCGCGGACCACGGCCCCGAGAGGAACCCGGCTGGGCCGGTGGCCGTGGGAGACGGTGGGGCTGCGAGGTCGGGGAGCTGTGGAGGATGGGAGTGGTCAGCTCCCGACCACTCCAGGGAGAAAAGAGGCACGCGGGCTTTGGGGTCCGGCCGGCCTGCGTCTGGGTCCCAGGCCAGCCGCTTGTCCGCTGTGCTGCCTGGGTGAGCAACGTCACCTCTCTGAGCCTCACCTCCAATCATTTAAAAGGTGAGGACAGGCATTCCACCTCCCACAGCTCCGGGGACACAGTGGATGCGGGTGGCGGGGGGGATAAAGGGGCAGTGACAACACAACCCATGACGGGGACACATTTCTGGAGCGCCCTCCTGGCTGCCTGTCTGGGGGCCTCACAGCAACCCAGCGGTGGGGGGGTCGCCGTGTAGGGGGTGCAGAGAGCAGCTGTTAGGGGTGTGGAGAGCCAGCGGGGTGGGGGGCAGGTGGCGAGGGAAGGGGAGGGGTTTCGGGGCGGTCGTTACCTAGAGTCTGTGAGTGGAGCTCATCATCTATAAACTCCTCACCCTGGATGGCACTCTGCACGTCCTGGCTGTGGCTCACGGGGCTCGTCATTTCCTGTTCCTTCTCGTTGTGCATCTGGGCGTACACGGTCCTGCCGGGGCGTTTCCTGCGGGACGGAGGTGGGGACTCAGGGCTCTGCCAAGGATGCCTGTCCCCAGAAGCCCCCAGTGGAGCCCTGGGCCATCCCTCTGTGTGGTGCTGACATCGCTCCTGGGTCTGCCTCCTGCCCTGTCTCTGCTCCAAGCCACCTCCTCCAGGAAGCCCTCCGTCCCGTGAGCTCCGGCGGCCCGGGGTTTCCCTCTGCCCCCGCACACGGGGTGCTCGCTGTTCATCCGTCTCCCCTCAGGCATGCTGCAGGGAGAGGCTGTTTTATTTTCTTTCAGGTCCCCGTCACCTTGCACCTCAGGGCTCTGGCTGGATTGGCATGCGTTCCCACATGGCACGTGATGTTGACTGGCTCTGAGAGGTGCTTGCTGAGCCCTGCCCGGGGTTCTGGGGCTGGCTGCACCGTCCTCAAGTTCCCATACCCTCCAGGGCAGAGGGAAAGGAGAGCAAGGGCACAGCCCCCTCTGCCTCAGCTGGGACTGGGCTCGGGGCCCCTGGGCCAGGCTCCTTCATGTTCAACACCCCAGTTAGTTGGAGCAAAACCCCAAAAGAGCCCATGATCCCAATTTACAGAAGAGGGAACTAGACTCAGTGGGAGAGTGGGCTTCCTCAGAGCCACTCACCGACACTGGCAGTTCTCTGGAAATATTGAGATGGCAGGATGCACATTCAGGGCCCAGGGTGGGTTGGGCCATGTGGCCGGACCCAGTGGACTGTAGCACTTGATGGCTGTGAGCCTCTGAGACTTAGGGGCTGTTTGTTACGCAGCCAGGCCAAGCCCACGCTGACTGCTGCGTCAGTCAGGAGAGCCCAGCTCCCTGGGCTCCACAGAGCTTAAAGCCTCTGGACAAATGGGGCATTTCTCTCTGCTGCTGCAAGGTCCTCCCCTTGCTCCTCCCTCCCCCTCCTCTGGGGACAAGGTTCCTTCTGGGCCATTTACACTGTGTGTGATAAATCTGGAGCAATTTGTGGAAACTGCAATCTGGACTTCAGGGGGTCTGAAGAAGGCAATCGAAAGAGACCAGAATTCTGCCCCTTTGACTCCCGACCTGCCAGGCCTACCTTCTGCCCACCCCCAGGCAATCCTGCCGTCCTGCAATTCTCAAGTGCCCTGAGAGAAGCCCAAATGGGTGCACCCAAACTGTGGTCCAAGGAGAAAGAGAAAGAGGTGGGGGCAGGTCCCGACTCCAGCCACTGCCTCCAACCCGTCTCTGACTTGGGAGGCGGCGTCTAAATCGTTTTCTCGTTCAGCCTCTCAGGACTCACACCCCATGGCCTGCCTCAGCCAGGCCTGAGCCGGGCGGTTTTCACAAGGTCCCAGTTAAACACGGCGTTATGGCAACAAGGGCGACGGGCACAGGAGAAGGTCTGCAGGAGCTGGGGGCCTGCGTCTGCGCCTGCCCATCCCGCTCCCCTGCCCATCCCGCTCCCCTGCCCATCCCATCTTCCCCTCCCTGTTCTCCCCCTTTACTTCTTCCCTTGTCCTATCCTCCCTCTGCTTAGTCTCCTTTTACAGATGAGGAAACTGAGGCTCAGGGAGGGGAAGAGACTGGCCAGGACCACAGAGCTGGTCAGCAGCAGGGCAGGATGGTGGCCTGGTCTTCGAGGCTGACTCAGCCCTGCTGCCATCTGGGCTGCCCTGCAGGTTGGGGGGCTGCCACCCAGTGTGAACGGTGCTGGAGGACAGAGACCCAGAAGCGTCCAGGGCTCGGGGGAGGAAGGACCCTCGGCCTCAGAGGAGCAAGCGGAGGGTCAGCTCCGTCTCTGGCTGTTCCCAAGGGCGACGCCAACCGGGGAGACCCCAAGGCCACTGGAGCCAAACCAGCAAGACAGGGAGAAACAACGGGCTCAGATCTGGCAGCTGCATTTTGCAGGAAATGAGTCTGGTGACACTTTCTGGTCGTTTTGCTCATTCCCAGGCCCTCGAGGGTGCCCACGAGTCATCCCAGCACCCAGGGTTATTAAACCCATTTCACAGCTGAGGACTAAGGTCAGAGGGGGAGAGAGGCACCACAACCCCTCCCGATGACCGCACGGTGTACTTGCCACCCACCCAACCTCGGCTCAAGCCCCCGCCCGCTCCCACCCTGGGTGTCAGCCGCCCCCCGCTCCGGCCCTGGGTGTCCCGTGCAGCCGCTCCATCTGGAGGCTGGAGCCCCCTCCCAGTGGAGTGTCTGGCACACGGCAGCTCTGGATCATGCTTGCGGAGGGGAGGGGTGGATGAGTGCTGGGGGCAGCGTGGGGTTTGGGCACAGCCTGGGGTCAGAGTCCTACTCCTCACTCCTCAGCTGTGTGGCCCTGGGAAAATCACGTAACCTCTCTGAGCCTGGGTTTCCTCATCTGTAGAATGGGTGGGTGGAGCAGAGAGGAGGATGGGGGTGGAAGAGGCTCCTTGGGTTGTGAGCGGTCGGCTGTCTCCCTCTGGGATCAAGGTGACTCAGAACCAGGCTGTGGGTCCAGACAAGGCCCCTGCCCACCCCAGGACCCGTCGCAGGCACAGCCACAACCCTCCAAGGCCCTGCTGGGAAGCTGCGCCCCGCCCCCACCAGGCCCCGCCCTCACGCCCGGTTAGCCCAGGGAGGCCAGGTGACCTTGCCTTTTGAACTTGTGCAGGATGAAAGCTCCCACCGCGAACAGCCCTACGAGGACGACCGCCACCGCCCAGTAGCCGCCACCTCCTCCCAGGCTTGGAGAATCTGTGAGCAAAGCAGCCTGTGAGTGGTCGGTGTGGGCACCGGCCAGCCTCCTGGCACCCAGGACCCCCACTGAGTAAATCCCGGCCCTGGTCCTTCCTCCTGGAAAGTGGACAGAACTCCTCCGTCCGCATTGATGCTGGCGTGCACACACGGCTGCACACAGCGGAACGCAGCTCCTCAGCTCCTGCAGAGATCCTTGCCCAAAGTGGGGAGGACAGTCCAGGGTGGGGGGCGGGGACAGAGTCACCTGAGACTCTAAATGACGTAAGTTAAAGCAAGAGCTCCATGCTGTGTCCGCGGAGAGCACCGTGAGGCCCTTGGTGTGACTGGGTTTTAACCGGAGGCAACCACCTGTCCAGGAGGAGCATGTGTGCAGGTGGCAGAGGGGTTCCCTCTGCCCCCAGCGTCCACAGTAATGGGTGTCGTCTGAGGGGCCTGGACACACGCCCGCCCCACTCTACAGAGGTGAGCTCAGGCCAGGCCTCTCACCTGTGTCCACGTCCCTCATGGCCACCAGCACCCGGACCCCACCACGCAGGAGGAAGCTGATCTTCTGTGCGTTCAGCACCTGCTGGATGGCCGTGAGCCTCTGAAAGCACAGAGCGGGGAGTGAGGGGGTCCTCAGGGACCCAGCAGAGGAAGCGGGAGAGCTGGGCAGATGTCCACCCTGACCCTCCAGAGCCATGGGGCTGGGGGAGAGCCACTCAGCCTCTCTGGGCCTCAGTCGCCTCCTCTGTAAAATGGGAGTACTAGCCACCAATGAACTCTCACCAAGAACCTACAATGGGACACAAGGTGACCCAAATGTGGCCCTGCCCTCACAGAGCTCTAGTTTTAGTCAGGACCATGGCGTGTGGTAAAGTTGGGGGAACCCAGGGATGCTCCAGGAGGCCCCCAACCCCAGAAATAATCAGGGGAGGCTTCTTGGAGGTGGAAGACCAGGAAGAAGGCAAGACAGGGACAGGAGAGGTGACCCAGGCAGGCGAGTGAGCCCACACCTGAGGCAGAGAAATCCCAGGAGGTGATGTTGCTGGATCATGGTGGGGGGAGGGGGCAGCTGGCCTCTGGGGCGCCCAGCTGGTTTGGCAGTTCAGGAGGGGGGAGTTTTCCTGGTGTTCAAAGGGAACCACTCAGCCCATGTGGGTGTCAGGTGTCACCCTCTGCACAGCTGGGTGCAGATGTGTTGGGGGAGGGGTCCCCCTCAGGGATGGGGTCCCCGTGGCTCTGCTCCCTGGGCCTCGGGGGGATATACCCTGGGGACTCTGCTGACTGCTTCCCTGAGTGGCGTTTCAGCACCTGGGACTCCACGAGGCCCGTTCCCTGCTCACGGAACAAGGGTCCTGAGTCGGGAACTGTGTAAACGGCAGGCCAACAGCCCCAGACCTGAAGGGTCCGGGAAGACGTCTGGTTCTGCCCCTTGACCTCATGGCCTGGAAGGGTCGCTGCACCTTTCCGTTCTCAGGTCAACGTGAGGATTCGTAGGAGCATCGGGGGTGGCGCCCTGAGCCCCATGCTCCGCACGCAGAAAGGCAAGGCTGCTGTCAGGGGCCGTGGCGCGTGGCTAAGTTTTCTCGCTGACTTCGGGCATGTGGCAGACTCTGAGCACTCAGGACAATGGGGGTGGGGTCCCCCCGTCTCTCACCTCCTTCCCTTCCAACCCTCACTCGGAAGCGCCCCGAGTGGGTGCAGCCCCCAAGCCCCGTGCTGGCACCTGGGACCCCCACAGCCTTCCCCTCTGCCCTCAGCTCCTCGTCTGAGAAGTGGGTCGATGCCTCTCAACCCGCCACTGACCCACCTCCAGAGACACCACATCAGCAGGGGCTGGGGGCTTGGCTGGGAGCCCCCAGGTGCGGATGCAGACGCCCTTTGGGACGGGCTGTGGGTCAGTCTGGCACAGGCACAGGTCCACCACGAGGCCGCCCGGGAGTAACTCAAGCACGGTTTGGCAGCCAGAGTGACAGTGGGGCTCCACGCCCGCGCTGTGCTTCCTGGTGGGGGCCTCACTGAGCCTCACTTCCCTCGTCTGTAAAATGGGACGATACCACCCACCCACAGGGGTCCTGCTGGTCTTGTTGTATCCGTGCCTCCATG
>NW_006784492.1:1628562-1643552 GCF_000442215.2 Lipotes vexillifer
CTCTTTCCAGACCATCTGCATGAGCATCTGTCTTCTCGATTAGCTCAGAGCTTGGCTGTGGTTCTGGTTCATCTTTTCTTGAGATAACATTTACTTTCTTCAAGTGTACAATTCAGTGGTTTTTAGTATATTCACAGTCATGCCCACCACCACTATCTAATTCCAGAACATTTTCCTCCTCCCAAAGGAAACCCCTAAAACCGTGAGCAGTCACTCCCCTGCCGCCAGCCCCCAGCCCCCAGCCCCCAGCAATGCTCTGTCTCTGTGGATTTCCCTATTCTGGACATTTCATATGAGTGGAATCACACAATTTGTGGCTTTTTGTGACCATCTTCTTTCACTTAACATCATGTTTCCAATGTTCATCCAAGTTGCAGCCTGGATCAGAATCTCATCCCTTTTGGTGGCTGAATAATATTCCACTGTGTGGATGGCCCACCTTCTGCTTATCCACTCATCTGTGGAGGACATTTGGGTTGTTTCCACTTTGGGGCTATGAACATTCAGGCACACACGTGTGTGTCGACATACATTTTCAGTTCTCTTTGGTACACTCCCGGGGGTGGGGCTGCTGCATCATTCTGTAATTCTGTGTTTAACTGTTTAAAGAACCAAGACTGTTTCCGCGGTGGCTGCACCATTTTCCACTCCCGCCAGCAGTGAATGAGGGGTCAGTTTCTCCGTATCCTCGTCCACACTCATTGCTGTCTGCTTGGTACGGAATTACAGCCGCCCTAGAGGGCGTGAAGTTCTTCCCTTTTTTTGATGTGGACCATTTTTAAAGTCTATATTGAATTTGTTACAATGTTGCTTCTGTTTTATGTTTTGGCTTTTTGGCCGTGAGGCATGTGGGATCTTAACTCCCCGACCAGAAATCAAACCCCCAACCCCTGCATTGGAAGGTGAAGTCTTAACCGCTGGACCACGAGGGAAGTCCCCCCGCCCCATTCATCTTTTGATTCCCCGTCCTAGTTGGATGCTCTGAAACTGTGGCCCAGGATCTCCTGGCCGGTGCTCACCCCTCGCAGTGAGGCTGGGGCCGTGTGATCAGCTCTAGCCAATGAAATGGGAGTGAAAGTGGAGCATCCCCCTGAAGGGGTGGTCCTGCCCAATGCCCTGGTCCCCCCCACTCCCCCTCCATTGTGATCTTGGGGTAGCCACAAGGGGGAGGAGGGACAGTGATTGGTGAGAGATAAGCCTTTACGCAATGACGAGAGGCTGAGGTCCCCGTGCTTGTCGGGAATCACCACCAAACCCTCGGTGGCGTGGGGAGGACCCGGCCCAGTGGCCGCAGGAGATACCTTGTCACTTATGAGGCTCCTCTTCCTCGTGGGCCTGGGAGGGGGCAGAAGCACGTGCAGGTCGGCCAAGGTGGGCAGCCCCGGCTTTACAACGGTCACCAGCAGCTCCTCGGGGATGCTGGTCTCCTGCGGGGACACAGACAGCCACTCTGATCCACCGGCCTTCTCTGTCCCCTGCCACACTCCAGGGACCCAGGAATACCCTCTCTCCCTGAGTGGCCTGAGTCTTGGCCATTCCTGACCCCTGTACACCTGGAGTCATGGCCCCAGCAGCTTATGGCACTGCCTTCTACCTACTGCAGCCCAGCTCTCCTGGTCCCTCAGCCTGTAGCCACCACCCCAGCCTCTGCTCAGCCAGGCCTGCCCCCTTCAGCTCATTCCTCCCACCATGCCCAGGTGAGCAGGCCCCTCCCTGGCTACTGTCCTCCCAAATGTCAGGGCTCCTGGCCATGCAACTCCCTCAACCCACAAAGCTCTGTCTCCTGAAAGTCCCACTCCATGCATGTTCATCTGGCAAACTCCTATTCATCCTTCAACACCCAGGACAATATTACCCGAATTATTAATGGGCCAAAGGGAGGCATGGCCAGGGTGGGCCTCAGTCTGTGACAGCCTTGGATGACTCTAGAGGGCTGGGTTTTCTCCCACTGGGGGCCCAAGGGCCTCGAGTGCCCTATGCCCACCCTGATGCACTGCCTTTGCTTTCTGTGAGCTCCCTGAGGGCAGCCATCACACTGACTCATCTCTCTGTCTCCAGTATCCAGCCCAGAAGAGAAACGTAGTGAGTAAATGAAAATCCCTTTAAAGAGATTCTGTTGTAGAACAGCAATTGTGTCTTGTGCAAACAGCTGGTGCTCACTAGATGTGCATGGAAGATGCAGTCCTGTCCCTCCTCTGCAAGGTGACAGTCTGGCTGCATGTCCCCCAGGGCCAGGTAAGAGGACCCTACATGGCTTCCAAGCACCACTGTCAGCCGATGTGAAGGACAGAGCATCAGGACTGCAGGGCAGCCCGCCTGCCCTCTCCTGGGGGTTCCACAGCCCCCGCTTCTCTGGGGCACCCACAACCCAGAGGTGGGCAGGTGGTTTTGCCAGTGGTGGGCTGGGGGCACCTTGGAGAGGAGCCGGGACACCACGAGGCCAATGTCCTCCCTCCACTCGGGGGTGTTGGGGTTGTGAGCGTCCAGGTCCTTGGAAAACTGCAGAGGCATGACCTGAAATTGATCTGGAAAGAGGCAGAGATGGGAGAGTGGGTCAGTCCTGGGCACCCGGCCCTGCTTCCTCTGAGGACGGTGGTCACACCCCCTGGGTGGTCCAGGGCTGGCCCTGGGTGTGGATCCTGTGGCCCACTTTCAGAAAACAAGATTCTTCCCAGTGTGTGTGCCAGCAACTGTCCCGGGCAGGGCCCACTACACTGGCTGCCATTTAATAATAATAATAACAACAACAAAGATGACAATGACGAGGACAGCAGTGCTGCCCCGGAGGGAGGGCCAAGCCTGCTGTGTGATTTGCCCCATCAACTCACAAGGACATACACACCCTACGACGTTGACTTCTCGTCCCCCAGGGATCCATGGACTTTGACTGGGCTGGTTCCCCCACCAGAGTAAGAGTCCCTGGAGAGCAGAGTCCCCACCTTCTCTGTCTCTCACATTTCCCAGGGTCTGCAACTCAGAAACCTATTCTAGAACCACAAGCAGCAGGTGGTTAAAAAAAAAAAAAAAAAAAAAAAGACCCGGCAGCATGAGTCTCAGAGTGAACTGCAATCTCTCCGCTTACCTCCCGAGCCTTGGTTTCTTGATTTGTAAAATGGAAAGAGGTTTTGCAGGGACGTGGAGCTCAAGGGAAAAGTGCCCTGTGAAGTGTGAGCATGCAGTGCAGGTGGAGATGACTGTTTCAAGGCTCTGGGCTCAGGGCCTGCTGCCCACATGCTCGTGAATGAAGGAATGGCTGAGGGCAGTCCCCTAAATATTTAACTGATGGCTGCTGTCTACAGGAGAGGCTGTTCTTAAAGCAAAATGAAGGTTTATCAGTGTGGTGATGAGGGCAACATGGTGTGAGGGGTGGGGGGTCTCTTCCATTCTCAGGACTAATTTTCTATCGTAAATGTCTCCTGGGGGGCTCAGAGCCCCCAGCGAGCCAACAAATGGGGCATGGATTCAGAGCAGGACTCTCAACAAAAGTGATACAATCACGTGACAACCCTCAGATAACGGGGGTGCTAAAGACAGGCACCCGGTGGGCAGGCAGACCCGGAGCCCAATCCCAGCTCTGTTGCTGCTGGGTGACCTTGTCAAGCCCCTCAGCTGCGTCCTCATTTGTGCCATGTGGAGCCTGTGAATGCCATGGACATAGGAGTTGTCGGTATTTATTTTACAGATGGGGAAATGGAGGCCAGCAAGGCCGGGGGCATCAGAGCTGCGTTTGCTGGCCCCTCTGCCCCGCTGGGCCCTGCCTGGGATGACCAGGACGTCGGTGGCATGTACACCGCCTGCCCCCGACCCTGAGCTCCTGAAAAGGAGGGGCTGTGCTGCCTGTCCCGGGGGGTGGGAGGGGGGGAACTCACCCAGCACGCGGACCACTTTGGAGTCCTGCAGCACGGAGGTCCCGCAGGCAGCCTGCACCGTCACGCGCACGTCCCCTGTGTCCCCAAACCGCGTTGTCACGGAGTTCTCCAGGGACAGCAGGGGCTGCGGGCACGAGCGGGGGTCAGGGCTGGGCTGGAGAGCTGGCCCCGGTGTGCGGCCAGGGCTTCACTGAGTGTGCTCACTGAGAGCCCCCCAGGGGTATGGAGAGGGCCCCCCAGAGACGCCCGTTCCTGAGCTCCCCAGCACAGACACTGTCTCCCAGTGACCCTTCCCTCCAGAGGCTCCGAGCCCCCCTCCGTGGATGGTGTCGAAGGCGCATGGCGGCTGCTAGGCAGGGCCTCCACCCTGATCCCTTTCACCTTCTCACCCCCTCCACACTCAGCTGGGCTATGGGACCTTCATCCTTGGACCCCAGCGGCCAGCTCAGCAGCCACCCTGTGGGGTGGGCACACACATCCGATTGGGCCTCACTATTACCTCGGACCTTGTAGACAGGGAGGCAGAGGCTTGGGGAGGTGCAGCGACCGGCCCCAAAGAGCTCGGCTGCAAGGGGCTGAGTCGCCATTTGAACCCGGAGCCCGAGCCCCTTCCTCGACCCTCCTCATGCCAGGGAAACAGTCTGGAGCCCAGGGCCCCTACCGGTCTGGGACCTCAGCTGTTGTTTGGGGCTTTCTGCTTGGCGGTGAAGGGCTGCCGTTTGCTGAATAAATGAAGGATCCCCCTTTGGGTCTTGAGGCACCCCCCGGCCTAAGGGTGGGCAGCTTCACCTGCAGAGGCCCTCAGGGTCTCCTACCAGGCATCTGCCCTTGGCTCCCCACTGCCCACAGGATACAACCCACAGCCCTGGGTGAGGCTTCTGAGGTTGGGTCCAGCCCCAGGGACCCCCTCCTCCATGAAGGCTTCCCTGACTACTCCCATGCTATAACTAGAAATGGCCTGATCTCTTCTGGAACCTTCAGACGCGTCACCTGTCTCCTTCCTGTGACACCTGTCACACACTAACTTAGGTCACCTACTATGTTCCCATATCTTTCCCTTGGAAAATGCAGGGTCTGACCCAATTCCCTAGGAAAATGCAGGGTCTGACCCAATTCATGCCCCATCCACCACACTCAGACATGGCCGGACAGATGCTCAGGGTGAAGGAAGAGTCGGTGTGTGCTTTCCTCACCTCCATGGTGTCACACACTGTGTCCTGCCCAGTATGGAGGGTGGGGCCTGCCCCACTCTCCACCCCAGATGGGAGCCTGTGGGAAGGAGGGACTGCCAGGGGCCTGGGGCCAGCATACCTGCAGGCTGTGACCAATCCACCAGTAGAAGACGGTGAGGTTGGGGTTCAAGGGCAGCAGCACAGCTGTGAGGGTCACCTCCTGGTTGATGCCAATGATAGGAACCACTTCGAGGTAGAGTGCCTGCAGGGGGGCTGCAGGGGCCAGAAAAAGGTTAGGGGTTAGAGGGCATCAGGGCACTGGCCATGGCACAGGCTGCTATCAGTCACTGTCACAATCAACCTCATCACCACCATCACCACCACCGTCACCACCATCACCATCACCACCACCATCACCATCATCACCACCATCACCATCACCACCACCATCACCACCATCACCATCACCATCATCACCACCACCATTACCGCCACCACCATCACCATCATCACCATCACCACCACCACCAACACCATCATGACCACCACCATCACCATCACCACCACCATCACCATCATGACCACCACCATCACCATCATCATCACCATCACCACCATCACCACCACCATCACCATCACCACCACCACCATCACCATCACCACCACCATCACCATCATGACCACCACCATCACCATCATCATCACCATCACCCCCACCATCACCATCACCACCACCATCACCATCCCCACCATCACCACCACCACCATCATCACCACCATCACCATCATCACCATCATCACCACCACCATCACCATCATGACCACCACCATCACCATCATCATCACCATCACCCCCACCATCACCATCACCACCACCATCACCATCCCCACCATCACCACCACCACCATCATCACCACCATCACCATCATCACCATCATCACCACCACCATCACCATCATGACCACCACCATCACCATCATCATCACCATCACCCCCACCATCACCATCACCACCACCATCACCATCCCCACCATCACCACCACCACCATCATCACCACCATCACCATCATCACCATCATCACCACCACCATCACCATCATGACCACCACCATCACCATCATCATCACCATCACCACCATCACCACCACCATCACCACCACTACCATCATCACCACCACCATCACCACCATCACCACCACCATCACCACCACTACCATCATCATCACCACCACCATCACCATCACCACCATCATCATCACCATCATCACCACCACCACCACCATCACCACCATCACCATCACCACCACCACCATCACCACCATCACCAACACCATCACCATCATCACCACCATCACCATCATCACCACCATCACTACCACCACCATCACCACCACTACCATCATCACCACCACCATCACCACCATCACCACCACCATCACCACCACTACCATCATCATCACCACCACCATCACTACCACCACCATCACCACCACTACCATCATCACCACCACCATCACCACCATCACCACCACCATCACCACCACTACCATCACCACCACCACCATCATCACCACCACCACCACCATCACCACCATCACCATCACCACCACCACCATCACCACCATCACCAACACCATCACCATCATCACCACCATCACCATCATCACCACCACCACCATCACCACCATCACCACCACCATCACCATCACCACCACTACCATCATCATCACCACCACCATCACCACCACCATCACCACCACTACCATCATCACCACCACCATCACCACCACCATCACCATCACCACCACTAGCATCACCATCACCACCATCACCATCACCATCACCACCACTACCATCATCATCACCATCATCACCACCACCATCACCGCCACCATCACCATCACCACCACTACCATCATCATCACCACCACCATCACCACCACCACCATCACCACTACTACCATCATCATCACCACCATCACCACCACCATCACCACTACTACCATCATCACCACCACCATCACCACCACCATCACCACCACTACCATCATCATCACCACCACCATCACCATCACCACCACTACCACCATCATCACCATCATCACCACCACCATCACCATCACCACCACTACCATCATCATCACCATCACCATCACCATCACCACCACTACCATCATCATCACCATCACCATCACCACTATCCCCACTGCTGCACAGACCACCATGGGTGTGGACTCGAGCCCAGTCTGCCTGCCTCCCTGCCCTTGGGCTCCCCGTGCTTCCCCAAGAACCAGGTCTCTGTCACAGGGAGAGACACTTGGCCTCAAAGGGACGATGGACTTACAGTTGACCTGGACAAACAGCACGGCTTCGTCGTGTCCCGCCATGTTCTCCGCCCTGACAGACACGCGGTAGATGCCAGGGTTCTCATAGCGGTGCCGGATGGGCTCCCCGGTCAACGTGAGGTTCACGTACATGGCCTTGAAGCCGTCCCCCAGGTCCACCTGGTACTTGGTGGTCAGGACATCGCCCTGCAGGAAACACCACAGAGCCACTTAGGAGTGGGTGCAAAGCTGGGGGCCAGCAATGGGGCATTCACTCATTCATTCAATCGTTCATTCCCTCACTCCATGCGGTGCCAGGAGTGATGCTCATATGCACAGGCTCTCCTGCACAGGCTCTGTGCAGGAAGGGGCTCCCACCCACTGCTGCCTCTTCCAGGCGTTTCCCCACCCACACAAGCTGTCCAATCATCCGTATACTCCCCGCCATGAGCCTTATCCTTCCAATAACCGTATTTTCCTCATAGAGTCGTGGGGAGGAAATTGAGTGAAGGGAACAATAACTTTTTCAACTTTCTGGCAAGTTCTCATATTCAGTCTCATGTTCTCCCTCCCTCCTCCCACCCCGCATCGTCCCTTCCTGCCACCCCTCCCCCTGCTGCAGGAACACCCAGAAAACCATTTCCTAGTGATCAAGAACGAAGCAGATCATCACTAACTGTTTAGCAATCCTCTTATTTTACACCTGCCAAGGCTTAAAACTCGATAGAATACTTTTAAGTAAATTATGTTCATCTAACTTTCTTCACAAATATGGTGTAACAGGTTGAATAGTGTCCACCCCTGCCCCCTCTCCTATTCAGTCCACTTGAAACCTCAGAATGTACCTTATTTGGAAATAGGGTGTTACAGATGTAATTAGTTAACATGAGGTCACACTGGATTAGAACAGGACCTAAATCCAATGACTGGGGTCTTTATAAGAAAAAGGAAGGGGATTTGAGACACAGGGGAACCTATGTGAAGACAGAGGCTGGAGGAAATGCGGCCACAGCCCAGGGATGCCTGGGGCCCCCAGAAGCTGCAGAGACAAGGAAAAATCCTCCAGAGGGAGTCCAGGTCTGCTGACACTTTGATTTTGGACTTCTAGCCTCCAAAACTGTGAGAGGAGAAATGTGTGTTGTTTCAAGCCACCCAGTTTATGGCCACTGTTGTGATGGCCTCAGGGACCTTATACAAGTACGTTCTATTATCCCCATCTTATAGGTTGGAAGACTGAGGCTCTGTGAGCCCAGAACCTGCAGGCTGGCCCATGGGCCGGTGCTCTCTCCGTTTAAAGGCAGTCTCATGGGGGCTGGGTGTCTCAAGTCCGATTTGTTCCGAGAGGGAGGGGTTTCCTGTATTGTATCCTGGGAGAGGCAGGTGCTTCTGGCTGAGTCAGGACCTGCGGCTTCGATGGGCAGGTGCCACCCCCTCCTGGGGACCCTGAGTCCTGCCTGCAAACAACTAAGACAGGTGCAAGTTTAACTATTGAAACATTTCCTTGTTTAAAACACCTCGTCATAATCAGGAAAGTAATACAGTATCAATGTAGGACAAGGAGAGAATACAAAAGGCAAAGCGAAGGAGCTAGAAAGGAAAAACGTAACATCACTGCGACACCAGCCACCCACACCGTGGTGTTTCCAGGCAGATGTGTGTGTGTTTATTACTGAGTGCTTCAAAAACATTCAGATGTTTCATGCTGAGCCACTGCCAATTCACATGTAATTGTAACGGACAATACAGAGAGTCCCCTGGTACCCAGTTCCCCCTGTGCTAACATCCGGCAGAACATCAATATCACAAATAGGGAATCCACACTGATTCAGTCACCACTGGGGTCCCTCCTGCCACTCTTCCATCACATCCCTGACTCCATGGGATTAGAACCTGTTCTCCATTTCTATAATTTTGTCATTTTGAGAATGTTCTATAAATGAAATCAGAAAGCATGGAGTCATTGGGATTAGCTTTTGCATTCAGTATAGTTCTCCGGAGATTCACCCAGCTTGTGGTGTGTAGTCTGCTCCTTTTTATTTCGGAGTACCACCCACGGGATGGACGTGCCACCACGTGTTATCCACTTGTCCATCCAGGACATCTGGTTGTCTGCAGATTCTGGCTGTTATGAATAAAGCTACTGTGAACCTTGATGTATAGGTTTCCCTGTGAATGTAAGTCTTTATTTCTCAGGAGTGTAATACGTTTAGCTTTTAAAGAAACGACCGACTTTTCCAGAATGGCTATAAATTTTACGTTCCCATCAGCCACGTAGGAGGGATCCAGTTTCTCTGCATCCTCGCCTGCATTTGGTGGTGTCGCTATTTTTTAGTTTGGCCGTTCCCTTAGGTGTGCAGTGACACCTCTTTGAGGGTTTGATTTGGATTTCCCTGATGGCTTATGATGCTGAACATGGTTTCATGTGCTTATTTGCCATCTGTACACCCTCGTCAATGAAATGTCTCTCCATGTCTTTTGCCCATTTTCTGACTGGACTGTTTGTCTTCTTACTGCTGAGTTCTGAGGGTTCTTCATGTATTCTGGGTACTAGTCCTTGTTGGATGTGGTTTGTAGATATTTCCTTCTGTGGCTGGCTTTTCATCTTCTTAGGGTCTGTCGCAGAGCAAAATGTCACATTTTGACGAAGTCCAATTTATCAGATTTCCTTCATGAATGGGGCTTGTGGTGTCAAGTCTGAGAACTCTCTGCCTAGCCCTAGGTTCTGGCTATTTTCCTCTGTCTTTTTTCTAAAAGGTTTATAGTTTTCCATTTTCTATTTAAGTCTGTGATCCACTTTGAGGTGATTCTGCATCGGGTGTGAGGTTCATTTTTACCGGCTCTTCATGTGCTGAAGCCCATCCTCCCTCCACTGAGATGTTTTTGTTCCTGGGCCAAAATCAGTCGGGCCTGCTTGTGTGGGTCTGTTTCTGGGTTCTTCATCAGATTTATTTTCAGTGCTTAAATATTTACAGAACTTGGATCCCCCTAAATCCAGCACTGTTTCCACACCTGGGTTGGGTGTGTGCGTCTGTGGTTGTGTTACGGATGTGAATGCGTGAACATGTATGTGTGTGTGTGAGTGTCCGTGTGTGAGAGAACGAGTGTGCCACAGTGTGTGTACCCACCTCAGCCCTGCACCCACTCCTTCCCAAGGCTCCAACATGGGAGCCAGCGGCCTCTTCTGGACTCTCTCTCCCAGGAGCATCTTTCTGTTGCCCCCTCACCTCCGCCTGCTGCAGCCGAGAGTGCCAGCCCGCTGGGGCGGTGGGCTGCCAGGCGTATCCTGTCCAGGCTCTGGATGGAGCACTGCAGGTGTGACTTAGCTGCTGGGACTCCAGGCTCTAGGGGGCAGCAGGTGGCCGTTTTTCTTGCAAATCTGTCCTGGAGCTCCGGGAGGCAGCTGGGTCCCCTCTGAGGGTCCGGGTGATCCCAAGCCGGGCCGGGGGCCTGCGTCCTCCTCTGCTGTGAATGGAGTCCCCCAACACCCCAGGGCTGCCCGAGGCTGCAGCGTTACTCTCAGGACCAGGCTCAGTCATCACGGGGACAGGGACAGGCGGGAAGGGGAGGCCACCCCAGGATCAGCTCCTTGCTGGGGTTTGTGAACCAGCCACTGTCCACACGGAGCCCCAGGCCTGGACCCAACGGCAGCTCGGTCACTGTCACTGTGTGGCCTCAGGTGAGTGGCTGCCCCTGTCTGAGGCTGGGTGTCCCCAGCTACAAAACCAGCTGATGGGAGTACAGCCCTTAGGCATGGGGAGGGATGACACACGGGTGCCCACGAGTACAGCTCTTTGCTCTGGACCAGAGCCCCCGCTTTCCAACTTCAAAGACCTCTGTCAGCATCACCCTGCCCCACCTGGGCACATTTTGAAGGACATCTTCTAAACGAAGCACACGCAGTTACAAAGCCCCACTCATTTCACGCTACGTATTTGTTAACCGAAGACCCAAATGCGCAAGAGAGCCACGTGCCGGGAGAGGCTGGGACCCTGGGGTGGGAACAGGGGGTTCTGACGTCCCCTTTGTGCTTTTCTGTCATTTTGAATTTCCTGAACGTTTGTAAGTTTTTCTACGTTCTGCTTTTGAATGTTGTACAATGAGTGTTTGTTACTTCTATAATCAGAAAAATAAGCATATGCTGCATATTAGTTTAAATAGACTAGAAGGAAATAAAAAAAATTAACAGTGGCTACCTTAGGAGAACAGGATTTTTGGTGATATATTCTTATGTTTTTAATGTGGTTTTCCAACATTCTACAATGAGTATATACTGTTTTTAAAATCAGAAAAAAAATATAACACTTGTACTAAAGAAAAAAAAGAAAGACTAGGAGGTGGGGAGGAAATTTATATATTTATATATAGGTATGTGTATATATATATATTTGTGTGTATGTATATATGTGTGTGTATATATAAATATACAGACACAAAATATTTCTATATCCATCCATCTGTATTTGTACCTATGTCTATCCATTATCTATCAATCAATCTATCATCTATCTCTATCTGTTTATCAACGATATCTGTCTCTCCATTTACCTATCCATCCATCTATCATCTATTACGGAATTTGTCTTTGGCTATGAGATTATAAGTAACGGTGTTTTTTTTGTTTTTTTGTTTGCATCATTGCATTTATTTATTTATTTTTACAGTTTTTTTTTTTAAAAAAGCTTCCTGCTTTTCTTATGATTCCAAAATTAACTAACTCAGTATAACGAGAGGTTCAAAAAGTTTTAAGGCGGCCCACAGGAAGGAAGAAATCTGACGTCACCGCGCGGTGAACACACACACACACACACACACACACACACACACACACACACACACACACACACACACGGATGTTTGTAGCCACGCCCCCCTGGGCCTGTGCTTTCTGCACGCTGCTCCGTTCCCTCCCTGCCTCTGCCCTCTCTTCCGACTTTTCTGTTTCATTGTTTCAGTGCTGGTCTGGACCTGGGAAGGGGTCCCCGGCCCCCTGGCCCCCCGGCCCCCCGGCCCACTTTCCCCCCCACGCAGTTCGGAAACCGCTGGTCCAAAGACGCTGCCCTAACCGACGTGGAGGCGGACAGAGCGCTGCCCGGCGCCCCGTGTGCCCGGGTGAAGCGGCCCCTCACCTGTTCCTGCCGTACCACGAACAGCACGTCCTCCCCGGGCCGCACGGCCACCGCCTCGCCGAGGATGCTGACCTGCAGGCCCCGCGGCGGCAGGAGGGGGCACTGCAGCTGCGCCGGGCTCTGCTGCGGGTCCACGCCGCCCTCGCACACGTTGGACACCACCTTCCGGTACCTGCGGCCAGACAGCGAGTCAGACAGGCGGGGGTGGGGCGGGCCCTGCTGCCCCGCCGGACCTGCTTGTCGCCGCCGAGAGGTGGCTCTTGGCTTGGCGAACTCCATTCTTCAACTCCCTCCCTTTTCCCGACTCCACCTGTTTGCTTTTTCTGCCCCATTTTGGAGATGGGAAAACTGAGGCTCAGGGGAGGGAATGACCAGTAATGGCAGGACCTGCTTCTGTCACTGGACGTTTCCTTGGTCCGCTCGTATTCTTACAATAATGGTAACAGCTGTTGTTGCTGAGGGGAGGATTGAAGTAGTCAGTCGGAATTTTGTGGCTTTGCTGGGAAATTCGGTCCTGGGAGGACAGAGTGCCCAGGAGGGGCCGGGCCTTACCGCTGATGTGCCACATGGCTGTGAGCAAACATGCTCCCAGGGGGCTCCTCTCCCTGTTACGTCAAGAGAGTGGGACCAGATGACACCTGATTCACCAGCTCATTCACACAACACGAATTTATTGAGCATCTGCTACGTGCCAGGTGCTGGGGTACGAGGTCATCACTCACAGCCCTGCCGTTGCAGAGAGGACTGTCCAGTGAGGGAGGGAGACCTCACCAAACCATGCCCCACATCAAGGCAACATCGCAACTGGGACAGGTGCTGGGGAGGGGCAGCACCTGGGAATCTGGTCCCTGAGAAAGGGGCTTTCAGCTAAGACCAGAAGGGTGAACAGGAGAGGGAAGAGCATCCTGGGCAGCGGGAACAGCATGTGCAAAGGCCCTGTGGTGGGGGGGTGGGGGAGCCAAAGCCCAGAGTGGGCAGCGGGTGTGGGATGAGAGTGGGGAGGGGCTGGTGGGCAGAGCCCGATGGGCTCTAGTAAACATTTAGGAGGCAACGGGAAAACCACTGCTCGGGTGGCATCTTCAGACTTGCCACTTGTGATGCTCCCTTGGGTGACACTGGGATTCTGGGTCTGCAAAACTCACATTACTGCCAAAGTGCCTGGATCTGCCCACCTCCTGTGCCTGGTGCCCCGCCTTTCCTCACGGCTCTGCCGCTGAATGAACATTCAGAAGTTTATGATGCAAAGGCGCATGTGATTAGTTTGGAAGAAAATACGCTCCCTACGAGCTACCCAGCCACGGCCCCTTGGCACCCGGAGTGTGCATATGGTATGAAATGAAACCCTCTGCCCTTGATATGGGTCCTGGCTCTGCCGTTTCAGACAAGAGTTCCTGCTTGCCAAGCCCTGGTGGGTGCCCTGGAGCAGCTTCTGTGGCTCCCTGAGGGAGGGAGGGATGGATGGATGATAGACGGATGATGGATGAATGGTTGGAGGGATGGGAGGATGGATGGATGATGGGTGAGTGAGGGGAAGAATAAATAGATGGATGATTGGATGGATGGATGGATAGATGGATGATGGATGGGTGGGTGGACGGATGAATGGATGATGGATGGATGGAGGAATAAATGATTGGATGACTGGATGGATGGATGGACGATGGGATTTATGCCGCTGAGGTCCAAGACTGCTTTTCTGCTTCAGCTTCTTTCTTCTCGGGCTTTGCCCTTCCCCATCCCCAGGGGCAGTAATGAGGATTTTCTAATAAGTCCATAGGCGGTTTACTCCCTCTCAAAACTTCCCCAAAGGGAAGCAGAGACTTTTAGATAAAGCTCGTTTAGGGCCTCTGGAGCGGCAGGTTCACAGCCTTTACACACCTAACATTTTTATATGACGTTCATCCTTGACACACAACGTGGTCAGCCTCTGGTGGAGGAAAAGTGTCATAACGGCTCACACCTGTGGAGCACTTAACCCTCACGTACAGCGTGTGTCCACCACACCACACACTGAGGGACCCGCTATGTGTCGTGGAGCTTACCGTCCAGTCGGGGGGATGACTGGGTGAGTGTGACAATAACTGGGATATGCGCCCTCACAGGGTAAGCTCAGGGCCCAGGGTGAGTCAGGGAGGCCTTCCTGGAGGAGGCATCATTCGAGCTGAGACCTAGAGGGAGTGTGAGCACCTCTGGCCCAGCTCAGGCCTGCCTCACTCAGTGTTGGTAAATGGGGAAGGGTCCTAGCACTGCAGGGGCTCAGAAGGACCAGGCCAGGGGTGTTACTTCTCTGGAAGGGCTCAGCCTCTGCAGCAGGTGTGAGCTACACAGCCCTTGGACCTTCTCTGCCTGTTGTTCTCTGTTCGGAGCCAGCTCAAGGCACCTCTTCTCCCTGACGCTGACCCACATGGGCTCTGATTGGAGAGCCCCGAGGGCTCAGTGCCTGGGGTGGCTCTCAGGAACCCCGGCACACAGGGCATTCAGCCCCGACTTCTCTTTCC
>NW_006784492.1:1643802-1664123 GCF_000442215.2 Lipotes vexillifer
CCCTGACTCCATGCGGGGAGCCATGGGCACCAGGCAGGAAAGCAGGGGGGCACCCTGGTTCTGCCCCGCGCTACTCACCCGAGACTGCTGGTGTAGGTCTGGCCCAGGACACAGTCGTCAGGCGGGGACAGGGGGTTAAGCCAGAAGCTGGCAAAGCACTTGTCGGCGTCGGACTCGGAGGAGGGGCTGCGCTCAAATCCGTAGTCACTGGGAGGAGGGAAAAACGGCTGTCAGGAGACAGCGTGGGTCAGGGGCCTCATGCTGAGGGCGCAGAAGCGGATCCACAGGGCCCTGTCCCAGAGGGAAGACAGGACTGAAGGCCGACAGTTACGTTCCAGGTGAGAAGGGATGCAAAGGGGATTCCAGCAAATCATAGGAGAGCACTGAGCCCAGCCTGGTTGTCCTGGAGGAGGTGGGCTGAAGCTCAATGGAAGATCAAGAGGCAGTCAGGGGAAGAGGGGGCGAAGGGCACTGCAGGCAGGGACCGGCCCCTTCAACACTGGTGCAGGGAGACAGTGGTGAAGGTGGCTGATGGAGAGAGGTGAGGATGACTGGGGAGGGAGGCAGGTTCCAGAACTGGGACATCCTCCTGTGGGCAGCAGGCGGCCATGGGAGTCCTTGAGCGGAGGCAGGGGAGTGGTCAGGGGGCTTTCGGCAGAGTCTCTGGACAGAGGAGAAGGGGCTGGGTGGTACACCCGGTCCCCGGGATGCCCTCCCTGTTCCTCAGTTTCCCCGCCCACCTGTGAGCACTGCCACGTGCACAGGTTTTGAAACGAGGCCCACGAGTTCTTTAATGCGGGCTGGACCCAGTGGCTGGGTCCTAAAGCACAGAGTAGGGGGGAAGTGATGGAGGGTGACTCTTGAGCCCTCCCCTGGCATCACCTGTGGGGACAGCGGCTGTCACCAGGCTACTCAGCCCCAGGGGCCCGGGGCATAGCGGGACCCTCACCAGAGAAAGTCCGAGTCACGGCACTGGCACACGCGGGCCGTGAGCGCCGCCGTGAAGCTCCGACCCTTGATGCACCAGGACGTAGGCTTCCTCCTCCGGAAACTCCTCTGCTGGCCCAGGACACAGCGGTCGCCCTGTGCAGGAAGGCCAGGGTGAGGGGCTGCTCTGCATGGGCTCCCACTGCTACTGCTGCTGGTTCCTCACTTGCCGGCCAGCCCTAGGGGCCGGGAAACCGGGGCCCGGGGGAGGGGTGTGCGTGCCTGAGGCCAACCTAGGGTAGCCTGGCTCCCATCCCACCCGCCCTAGCATTCACTGAGCTCCCACTGTGTACATGCTCCGTCTGGGCCCTGAGGCGTGGCAGGGCTGCTGGAAGAGGCCCCTTGCATTCACTCCTCAGGCCTGAGGGTGCTAGGTGGGTCCTGTGCAGCTGGGGTGATCCGCAGCCTCCAGGACTCACAGTAGGTCCTCAGCCAATGATCAGAAAAGGCCACACTTGTGTGAACGGGAGCCATGGTGCAGGGTCCCCCCAGAAATTCCAGAGCCGCCCTCGCTCTGAAATCCTGTCCTGTGGCCACACCACCTGCTCTGAACTGCACTGGGAGGCCATTTCGAGTCCTCATTTATTCCTCTCCGTGTGAATATGACACATTTTGCTGTAGAAACATGTATGTCTTTGAGATTATAGGGTGGGGCTGCCCCAGACCCGCTGGGGTGTTACCTAATATATGATACACGTGCCCTGTTACCTTCCCTCGATCTGAAAACTCCTGGACCCCGAGCATGCCTGTCTCCAGGCTGGCTGGGGCCCTGTGCACCTGTTCCCCTGAGTATGACTGCAGGCTCTGGCCCAGGCAGCCCCAGGCCCCAGAGGGGGCCGGAACACCGCAAAGGAGGACTGGGCATCTGAGGGAGGCCCTCGGTCCCGCAGGACGGGGACTTTGTCCGGCAGAGGGGGCCCCGCGTGGTGCCCACCCCCCGCCTGCGGCCAGGCCCACCTGCAGGTTGGTGAGGTTCCAGGAGCTGTAGTCTTCCTCGCTGCACTGCCTGGAGAACCAGGGCCGGAAGTCCACCTTGACCAGCTCCCAGTCCGAGCGGAAGCTGATGTGGCCGAAGATGCTGGGGAGGGGGCGGGGGGAGGGGCGGGAAACCACCTTAGTCTGGCCCGTCCCCCAGGTGCCCACCGCTTCCCCTGCGGGCCTCTGTTCCCACCTGCACAGCGGGCCCCGTGGTCCCTCCCCTGCCCCCACTGGGCTGCCCTGGAACCAGGCACCTGCCCTGGGCCCGGCTGGCCACGAACATTTGGGCGTCGGCGTTAGTATTCCCACAGTCATCACATGTAATCTATGGCTTGTTGATGGCGTCGGTGGGGGTCATCCCACCTGGCCCCCTGGTGGCCGAGGAAGCCGGCACTGTAGGGTCAGGAGCCTGGACCCTCCCACATCCCCCATGCTAGTCCTTGCAGAATTGTTTTGCAGAACGATTCATGGTCAGGTGTCTGCGTCCTGTGCTCTCTGGCTTCTCCTCGCCTTTCTTCCCACCTGACCACTCCAGGAGGCCTGCGCTGCAGACAGCCAGCTCCGCCTAGCTGGGCCACAGCCTTTTCACCCCAAGCAGAACCGACAATCCAAAGAGAAGTAACGAGTCATCACATCGGCTCAGAGCGACGGGGTGGAAAGGATCTCAGTGTGGTCCTTGCTGCGTGGCCCCGGCCTCGGTGGGTGGAGCACCATGGGGGCTCTGCAAAAGCCAGTCCTCTATGGAGCACAGGCAGGGTGCTGGGAGCCCCGTGTACGCCATCTGGTCTACCTCACCACAGCCCACTCTACAGAAAGGAAAACTGAGGCACAGAGAGGTTGAGTAACTTGCTCAAGGTCACACAGCTTGTTTGTGCCATTTCTTCTCCCTCAGCAGGCATTGGTGGAGTGCCTACATGTACCCAGATCCCTCACCCTCTGGGAAGGCTGCTGCTTAAGGGATTTCCACCCGATCCTCCCAACACCTCACACTTGGGCTCCAGATACCACCACAGAAGAGACCAGCCTGTACATCTCCAGTTCACCCTATAGTACCCAGGCCATATTATCAGAGGTCAAGCATCTGGGAGGAAGTGAAGCACCCACCCTGGTCTTGGTCCCCTTCCATGCACACCGACAGGAGCCGGATACTTGGGGGAAGCCAGTCATGGTCTGAAAGGGTGCAAACCCCGTTCTAGGAGAGTAGCTGAGAAGGCCCTTGGAGTGTGTTCCGGGGGATATGCTGGCTGGCTCTGAATGTCTGAGGCTGATATTTGAAGACGAATTTTGGAGTTTTGGCTCCATAGGGCACCTCTGAGCCAGGTAAGCCTGGGCTGATACCCATTTACTATGTCTGTGACCTTGGGCAGGTCCATTCTTCTCTGTACCTCAGTTTCCTTGGCTCTAAAATGGGGACAATACACTGGCCTTTCAGGATCGATGGTGGATTAGCAATGGTTTGTGTAGGATGCTTGGCACTTAGTAGGAGATTTATACACACATATGCACAACACACACTCACGTGTGCACATACACCCGTGCGCACACACATGCTCACACATTCTCACGTGCACACACATTACCTCTACTGCCCAGAACAGCCCCCCGAAGCAGATACCATGATCTTTATTTTACAGACAAGACCCCGAGCCTCTGCAGGGGCCTCCTCTGATCCGAGCGGCCCCGGAGGCTCCCTCCGTCTCAGCCTTCACCTGCCTTTGTGGTCCGCCTCTCCGTCCTCCCGTCCTGGGCTCCCCGACCGCCGGCAGCCCTGGCCTCTCGCCCGCTCGTGTTTGGTTGTGAATAATCCATCCTGCCCGAGGTGCGAGTCGGAGCCCCCGCCGCTGTTTCTCAGCCCGGGGCCTCTCCTGATGCTGGTGGACGTGGCCCAGCGAGGACCGGATGGCCCGCTCCTCCTCCGCCGGGCCCAGCGGCTCCCGCAGATGCTGTTTCCGACGGTGAGGTCGTAGGAGGCCCGGATGGTGGCGACCGTGGCCGTGAAGGTGTGAAGGTGTCGTGCCGGTCCTCTGTCCCGACTCCCATCCTGACGCGGACGGCCCTCTCCCTGGGAGTGTCACCACGTGGGGATCTTCTTTGTCACGGTGTCCCCTTCTCCCAAGCAAAGCCTGCTGGGTTGGTTACTGAGAACGAGAGGGTCTTCGGTCCCTGAAGGGACGTCTCTAAGGGACAATTTCCGGGTCCTCACACAGCCTGAGCTGCGTCTCTTGCTCTTCTGGAAGCCACGTTATAATGGAGGTGACGGCAGCAGTAACTGCTGGCCTGTACTCTGTACCTGCTACGCGCGCGACCTCCCATCCTGTCCTCACCAACCCCGTGCGGAACGTACTGTTAACATTCCCACCTTACGGACAAGGAGACTGAGGCAAGGGAGCCCCTCAGGATGGCACGGCAGCCGCCCACCTCCC
Organism: Lipotes vexillifer; assembly: GCF_000442215.2. Taxonomy (NCBI): domain Eukaryota; kingdom Metazoa; phylum Chordata; class Mammalia; order Artiodactyla; family Lipotidae; genus Lipotes; species Lipotes vexillifer. The sequence continues at coordinate 1,648,191 of NW_006784492.1, forward strand.
GGCGCAGCCAGGGTCGGTCCCCAGGTTGGCGACCACGGGGCTGGGATGCTTTGCCCAGGAAACACGCGCTGGCCCGAGCGTGACCACCGCGCAGCCTCCCAGGCTGGCGGCACAGGCCCCGCCGGGGAGGTCCCTGAAAGGAGGCCGGCTTGCTCGATCTAACTAATCCTCTCCGTGTCTTTGACGTCGTGCCTTTTATGAAACCCCAAAGCTCAGCTGATGCTTCGAGAAATATATGTCATCCGGCTGATTCTGAGTTTTAGGAAGGAGATGCTAGAGGGAGGCTATTTATCGCTTCACGATTAATAAGGAAAATGTGGGCCGGCCTCTGCAGGTTAAAGAGGAGCCCCACGCCCTTCAAAGAGCTCCCTCCCCTCCCCTAGTGCAGCCCGGAGAGGATCTGGGAGCCCACTCTCCCCCCCCCACAGGGCCTGGGGCCCCTCACCCCTCTGAGGCTGCACTGGTGGGGGTGGGAGGCTGAGCAGGGGTGATCCAAGCTGAGGGAAACATCCCCAAAGGTGACTACGGTGAGCTTGGACGTGACCTTTGGGCAGATCTGGATAAAGAACCATCTGGGGAAATTGCTCTCAACTGTGCAGGAAATAGGACAGCGGGGGATAGAGAGAGAGAGGCAGAGAGACAGAGGATGGGGAAGGGAGGGAGAGACAGAGAGAGGGAGAGAAGGAGAGAGACAGGAAGGGAAGGAGGGGGAGTGGACAGGATGCTAGGTCTGAGCGCTTCCAGCAGTCTGGAGAGATGGACCTTTATTCTAACACGCCAGCATGTTCCCTCTTTCAGAGTTGAAATTATTTCTGTGCCAACCGGAATTTGGAAATGGTCTGATGATGTGGCACAGTGAAGGAGGAGGCCTGTAGGAACAGCTCTGATGCTTTTTCAAAAAAAAACTTGAGGTTATAGCATCTGGCTCTGAATTCTGCCAAGAGTGTTCCAGGAATAAGACGCGCCATCTGTTGATGAGTGCTGAAAACTGGGCTGTTTCTGGGTCCAAACCCAGCACTGATGCGGTGACAAAGGGCTTGACGTCCTGAAGCTCCTAGGTCAAGGCCCTGGGGTAGAAAGCACGCCCATTTCTCAGCTGGGGAAGCTGAGGCTTCAGACCCAGCTGTCTTGTTCAACCTCTGCAAAACCAGTACGGGCCAGCCATCTCCCGTGGTGTTTCTGACGCTTCCCTTCTGCTCCGTGGACTCTGGTCCTGGAAAACTGGTCAACCAGCAAAGAGTCCAGGCTGAGCCCGGCCGCCACACCACAGAGAGCCCTGCGTTGGCCCAGGCTGGAGTCTTCCTCCCTTCCCGGCCCACCCCAGACCGAAGCCTCCAAGAGCACGAGGGGAGCATAAATACGTGACGTCCTGAAGGATTTAACTCATTCCAGGGCCAGAGAGAAGAGGAGCTAGGTGTGCAGGGAGAGGCTCAAGTGGGGTGTTTAGGGAACTAGAAAGGTGATGATTCCTGACCCAGTTTTTATAGGACAGCCTCTGGGGTCCCCCTTCCAGCTCTGGCTCTCCAGGAACCATGCAGAGCTGATGTGAGGGGTCCCCCTTTGCCACCACTCCCTCGGTGCAGACTTATTGAGATTTTTAGCACTTCTAGAAGAAGGGGGAATAAATCTTCCCTGGAGATTTCCTATGAGAATAAAATGAGATAACGTAAAAAAAATGGACCCATAACATATAGTATGTGCTCAATAAAGCTTCATTACAGAACTTGCTGCAAGAGGCCATACTGGGAAAGATGTAGGGAGGATGCCAGGACTCCTCAGTCCTGGTGGCAGGGGAGGCCCCCTGGAGGGGTCACTGAAGCCGGATTTAGGTCTGGCAGGAACTTAGATGGCTCTCCTGTCTCAAACATCCTGAGAAAGGAGTCCGCACTACCGTTTCCACATCCCTTTGCTCCATCTTCCATTCCCAGAAGCCTGGGCGGTGGGCACACAGGCGGCCGTGGTCCCTGGTGGCCCGCGGTGGGGGGCTTACCAAAGCTGTACTCCCATCCTCCATTCCAGACAGCCAGAGGAGCCTGGCGACGGGGTGTTCACATGAGCATCCACAGGAGCCCCAGGGCAGAGGTGGGCCTGGAGGGGTAATGTCCACACTGGGCGGTTTCCTTCCAGTTCAGGCCTCAGGCTGGGGGCCAGGCACCCCTGGGGGCTTATCCGAGTGGCCCCTCTGGGGCATTCAGAACGGTGAAGACCTGGCTCCTCACAGGCGATGGGGAGCCGGCCGGGACAGGGGCGTGAAAGCCATCATGAGCTGGAAGGGCAGACGGGAGGGCATGAGTTGTTCTCTCACCAGGGACTCACTCCCAGGCAATGACTCCAGCTGGGCACACGGACCTGGGCATGCTCTCCAGGCCGAGCGGGCAGGGTGAGGAGTCCTAGCACCCGGCCACTCCGCTGGGAATGGACGGAACCAGCCCGTCTGCTCCAGAAGGGCTGAGCCAGAGCTGGGTCACAGTTCAAATCCTCACGTGGAAAAGCATCAATCCTTCTGTACCCGCAGCTCGTCCTTGGGCCTGGGTCTCACTGGCCCAGTCCTGGTTCAAAGGTCAGCTGCTCCAAGACTCCTTGATCACCACCCACCCCAAAAGCGACCCTTCAGCCCCCAGCCCCTCAGCTGGCTGGCCCTGTTGTATCAGCATCTTTCACGTTATCGAGGAACCATGTCACTCTTGGTTATATTTGATCTGTCTGCCTGGGCCACCAGCTCTGTGGGTCCTTGGAGTCCCTGGTGCCCAGACAGAGAGTGGCACATGGCAGGCCAGGCTGGAATGACCGGAGAAAGGCTGGCCTTGAGATAGGCTGGGACCTGGGACCCTTTGCTGCAGTGCTGGCACCTGGACAAACGTCTCCTTGAGCCACAAAATACAAAGAAACTATAAGGGACTAAAAATAACTGTGTGTATGCCCAGTTGGGGCAAATTATGGACAACAAGATACAAAAAGACCAAAAACACAACTGCCACTTCTGAAGAGCCGGGAACAAAAGCAGGGTACTGAGCATGCTCCCTGCACACAACCCCACCTAAGGGGTGGGCAGACCTCCTAAGCCACCCCTCCGGCTGACCCCAGGATACACCTCTACCTTCACCCCATAGAAGGAAGCCGCTCGCCACCTCCCTCCGCCGTCCTCGGGAAGCGAGCACGGGAACCTCTTACTTGTTTTCACTCCCTGCTGCTGCAGCAGGAGCCTTCCTGGGCTGGGGACCCAGACCCAGCCCTGCCCTCTGGAAGCTTCCTCAAAGTCTGCTGTGGGGAGAGAGGAAGTAACTTGGGAGGCCAACCAGAGACCGAGGTGTCCAAAGTGCCGGGTCCCCTCCCAGCGTCAGTGGCCCTGGCCTACATTGGGCTGTCATGAGGGGAAGAGTCATGGGGCCTTGGGTGGCTTCCTGGGGCCACCTTAACTCACGTCCACAAACTCCTGCTTCAGACAATGGAAACGTATCTCCTCACCGTTCTGGAGGCCAGAAACCTGCGACGTGGGTGTTCACAGAGCGGGCGTCCTCTGCAGGCCACAGGGGAGGGTCCTTCCTGCCTCTTCTAGCTCCTGGGGCTCCCGGCGTGCCTGGGCTGTGGTCGCATCACACTGGCCTCTGCCACGTCTTCACATGACGGTGTGGCTGCGCATCTAACCCAATCCCTCTTCGTATAAGACACGAATCATTGGATTAGGGCCCCACCCTCCACCTGTGTGACCTCATCTCAACTAAGCACGTCGGCAAAGGTCCTGTTCCCAAGTAAGGTCACATCCACAGGTTCTGGGTGGACGTGGATTTGGGGGGACACGGCTCTCCCCAGTACAGGGGTCATCAATAAAAGCCAAGCAGAGTGCACGGGGCCCGATCTCCTGCACCCAGTGCAGCCAGGCATGCACAGCATCGGCGGGGCTGTTAGAAATGCAGAGTCTCAGGCCCCACCCTGGCTTGTGAATCAGCTCTGCCTGAACAAGTGCCTAGATGGGCGAATCATCCAGGAAGGAGGCTTCCAAAGGTGGACCCTCATTTCGTGGTTTCTGGGGGAGCGCCTTGTCTCCCCAGCGGGGCCACAGGGCACAATCAAGCCCTGGGTGCCTTTTTCAATCCCCGCCTGCTCAGGCTCTGCTCCTGGGCTGTGAGCCACTCTGAACAGGGATGCGCTTGACCTAAGCCAGGGTCAAGGGGCTGGGTTCACAGCCTGGATCTGCCCTTCACTGGCCCATTTGGGTCTTAGGTCCTCTCTGTGCCATGTGCCTACAAGTTCTTCACAGGTGCCAATAGCCAATAATCATCACTACCATTATCACCCTCACCACAGCATCAGCTTCATGAACACCATCATCAACACCATCACCACCATCAACATCACCACAATTATCATCATCATTATCACCATCATCACCATCATCAACACCATCACCACGATCATTATCACCATCATCATCACTGTCACCACCACCACCATCATCATCCTCACCGTCAGCATCACCTTCACTATCACCATCATCACCACCATCACCATCATCATCACCATCATCACCATCATCAGCACCATCATCAGCACCATCATCAACACCACCATCAACACCATCATCATCACCATCATCATCACCTTCACTATCACCATCATCACCATCATCACCATCATCACCATCATCAGCACCATCATCATCACCATCATCACCATCGTCAACACCACCATCAACACCATCATCATCATCACCATCATCACTATCATCACCATCACCATCATCACCACCATCACCATCATCATCACCATCATCACCATCATCATCACCATCATCACCATCAACACCATCATCACCATCATCACCATCATCACCATCATCCTCACCATCAACACCATCATCACCACCATCATTATCACCATCAGCATCACCTTCACTATCACCATCACCACCATCATCATCATCACCATCACCATCATCATCACTGTCACCATCACCATCACCATCATCATCACCATCATCACCACCATCACCACCATCATCATCATCACCATCATCATCATCATCACCACCATCATCATCATCATCACCATCATCACCATCACCATCATCACCGTCACCATCACCATCACCATCATCATCATCATCACCATCAACCTCACCATCATCACCACCATCATCATCACCACCATCATCAACACCATCACCTCACCATCATCCTCACCATCATCACATTATCATCACCACCACCACCACCATCATCATCACCATCTGAAAGGTTAAGTGGACAGTGACCCAGAGCTGACCCTTGACTCTTGGTTCCACCCCTCACCAGCAGGTGATCATGGGCAGGTGACAAATGTCCCTGACTAGGGACAGAGTGGCCACTTCCCAGTGGCTTAGGATGAGAGGAAACAGTAGATGGTAAGAGATAAGGAAGCAGGTGTGAAGATGGAGGTCAAAGCCAGGAGGCTGGGGGTCAGTGTTGAACCTGCCTAGAGCAGCAAGGCCCACGGTGGCCCTCCGCCACGGCCCGCCTGGGGTTCGGCTCTGACCTGCCTGCCCACCTCCCGTGGGCACTCACGTCATGACCAGCGTCTCGTCCCCCGGCTCACTCAGCAGCCCGTCCACAAACACGGAGGTGCTGGTGAAATTGTGCGTGCTCCAGGTGAGGCCCTCGTCCACACTGAACCTGCCGAGAGAAGGGGAGTCACCACCTCGGGGCAGATGGGAACACATCCTGTATCCAGGACGAGCTGCCTCGCTGGACCCAGCCCTGCCCATGCCCAGGGACCAGAGCTGCCCAGCTGAGGTGGCTGGGAAAACAGACAAGAGCAGTGGCCAACCCCAGGGCCAGTCCAGTGTCTCGGCCACAAGAGGATCCCTGACCTCACGCTCTCCTGGGAGGTCACAGCAGCCACCCACCACCAGCAGATGGCGTCCACATCTGCTTGGTGACACCACAGTCAAGGAGTCCTGGGTGTGTGGTCTGGGTCCCAAGCTGCTTTGTACCCCTTGAATTGCAGTTATCCAGGCCTTGGAAACACCCAGGGCAGCCCCACCCAATGCCCGAGGCCAGCCCAGGGTTTGCCGGGTCATTGATGGGAGCTTACTGTCTCTCAGTGAGGCATATCAGTACAGCCAGCTGCAGTGCAGAAAGATCTTTGTCAGACTAAAGTGATATTGGCTTCCTGGCAGCTCCCCCAGCTCTGCCTTCCAAGTCCAGAGTTCATATCTGCCCTCACTCCCCCACAATAAACCTTCACCTGTCTGAAGCTGATGCCAACCCCACTCTCACCTGGGCACACGCTGCTGGCTTCCTTCTCTGACCCCACCTCCTCCACTGAGCTAATTCCTGTCCATGCATAAAAGTCACCTCTGACAAGCCCTCCCTGCTTCCCGAGGATGAGGTGGGTGGGGGCCTCCTCACAGCCCCAGGCTTCCCTCTGGCCCACCCGACCATGCTGGGTCATCATTCCCCACCCGACCATGCTGGGTCATCATTCCCCATTTCCTCACCTCTCCAGGCCTGGCCAGAAGCAGCTGTTGGGTGGGGGGACTGGGGACTATTCTGAGGGGTTCCTAGGTGGGGAGAAAGAGCCCCTACCACCCCGCACCCGGTGCTGGCTCCCAATGGCCTTACTTGAGGATTTTCAAGGGGATGGAGGTGTCCTTGATGGCCACGATCACGCCACCGTGGTCCAGGTAGAGGATGTGATGCTCCTCCTGAAATACCTGCAGACGACAGCAGGCGGGGGTCTGAGGGCGGGACCCTGAGGAGGGTCGGAGATTGTTCAGGGTCTGGGGTCGCTCTCCAGCAGGGCAGAACTGCCGACACGCTGCCTGGGGGGCAGCAGCAGAGTCCGGTTCCCTGAGGCGGGGCTGGCCTGAGGGCTCCCGGCATCCCCAGGCCATCCCCAGGCTCCCCCAACCACCCAGACTCAGTACGTGTGGGATGAATGGATGCAGATGGCAATTTCTAGACCATTGACAAGAGAGAAGAATGCAAATAAACACTGCAGGTGGTCCTGCCTAAAGGAAAAGCTCATGCACCAAAAAGGCTGACACATAAGGATGAGAAATAGTGGAATTTAGAAAAGCATTTAGGATAAGAGTCACCAGTAAAAGCAAACCTCTATTTGACATTAAGATAGTCCATGTGCCACCTCCTTCAGGAAGCCCTCCCTGATGCCAGGTTGGGTGGGGAGCATCTCTGGCCCCCCTGCCCCAGCACTTACTGCACTAGTTTGTCATTGTTTCCTCCAGCCAGGGAGCTCCTCAAAGGCCGGTCCTGCCTCTGAATCCTTTCTGTGGTCCGGCACATGCCTCAGCTCACAGCTGGGGGTGGCTGTGCTCAGGGAGTGTGTGGGGGATGAATGAACGAATGAGTGAATGAGTGAGTCTCCACCAAGTCCTCAGGGGACAAAAGGTCGAGTGGCCTGGACAGGGCTCTTGCAGGAGGAAATACCTCTGCTGGCCTCGCTTGTCTGCAAACAGCCCTGGGGTGGGGTCCCATTTTACAGATGAGCAAGCTGACGCTTGGAGCTATGGGGGCCAAGCCAAGGCCTCAGAGCTGGTGGGTGGCAGAGCCGGGTGTGGCTCTTTAGTCCTGCCAGGACACCGGGCGTCCCCCTCTAGATCTTCCATGAACACAGATACCTAGACGGTCAGCCTGTGTCTTGACTCCACACAGAGAAGGGCACCAATGTCCTCTGCGACGTCCCCTGCAACCCTGTACCTCGTCTAGAGGAAGTGGCCCCATCACGACCACCTGCAGTGGGCCAGGGCCCCATTTTCCTCCCACCCTGTCTGACCGTCTCAGGGCCTGTGGGTTCTGTGGCAGGGGTGCAGGGAAACTCAGGGGGAGACGGAATGGAGCCAGGACCCCACACCCACAGCCCCTCGCCGGGGCCTGCGCGCTCATGGGTGTCAGCCGCTCCGCACAGGGGCCTGGCTAGGCCTTGGTGCCTGTGGCTCTGGGGCCCCTCCTGGGCCGGGGAGGCAGCTGCTGCAGAGCTTGGTGCCGAGCGAGGCCGGAATAAGTGCATCTCCAAGCAGATGTAGACCCAAACGTGGCTGCATCTGCACTTACCCTGGCAGAAAGAGCCCCGAAAGCTCCCACACCCCGGGGACCCTGTTCTAGAGCAATGAGCGACCAGGAACGGGGAAATCATTTAAAAAAAACCCACACACACCCAAACAACTATTAACTAGCACCTTCCCCCTGATCTTCTATCTCGAGTCTTCCTTTGTTTGAATGTCTGTTTTTCCAGAGCCAGCGGGAGGCACTCGGGGAGGACCCCAAGCAGACGCCTCACCTCTTAGGAACAGGAGCTTCAGCAGAGCTGCTGGTGCCTCCAGGCCAGCCCCTCAGCCCTGACATCCCATTACCCCCACACCCCCTAACCCCACCAGAACCTTCCAATGGCCCCCATGGCTCTTAGAATCACATCCAAACCCTTCCCTGGTCATTGGGGCTCTGTATGAGAGGCCCTTGCCCACTCTCTCCCACCTCCCGTATACCAGTCACCCTGGCCTCCTTTCCCTGAACACGTCTCAGGCCCTTTGCACATGCTGTTCCCTGCCTGCAAAGCTCTTCCCCAGATATTTCCACCTTCTCATCATCTTGCTGGCTTTCCCGCTGCTCACAGGAATTCTCTAGGAAACCCTTCTGGCTTGACTAAACAGGAGAGGTCCCTTACGAAGAATGGTGGAAGAGACCTGGATACCTGCGAACTGTGCCCTTAAACATGTCTGATACCGGGGAGGGGAGAACTGGGTGACTGGCACGGGGGCCTCTGCTGCGCGTACAGAGCCTTGTTTAATAGCAACCACGCTCAGAGGTCACCTCCTCATTTTCCAAAGAGAGACCAGAGGCTCAGAGACACACAGCGACTTGCCTACAGCCACATAGCTAGCAACTGGCAGCGCCAGGGTAGAGACCCCGCCTGCCGCATCCACCAGGAGCTGCTGTCGCCACGAGCAGGACATTCTCAGCAGGAGGAGGATCTGTGTCCTGCGAGTGACGAGGTCGCAGGGTGGGGTGAGGGCCCAGAGCACTAGCTTGGGGCCTCCCGGATCCACCCCTGCATCTCCCTCCCCCCAGATTCCATGGGCGCGCCTGCCAGGGTCAGAGGAGTCCCTGCGCCTGGGTGCCCTAAGCTCTGGCAGGTGCTCCGGGTGGCACTCTGGATAAGTGTGCTGCCTGTGGCTACGTTAACTCAGATAGCACCTCCTGGATGAGGGAGGTGACGTCGTGCAGATTTAGGTACCGTGGGGAAGAACTTTGCACAATTCCCCTCCCCGTCTCTCCACCCGTCAGACACACCCAGTGTTTCAGGTCCTCTGGGTCCTGGGATCCAGAGGTAGAAATGAAAGCTTAACGCCCCAGAAATTCACAGCCCAGGGAAACACCCACCCCCCCGCCGCCCCCCGCAAGGAGACAGACCACCTCCACCCAGTGACTCGCCCACTCGGATACCAACAAGCAGCCCATCGAACCCACCCTCTCTGCCCAGCCCAGGTTCTGCCACAGTACAGGGCTCCCAGCCCGTGTTCTGGGGGTGAATGATGTTCTCCAGTTAAACTCGAGACCTGAGCCAGCGGGCACCCCGGGGGTGGGGGTGGGGGTGTCACAGCACGTTGGGCGGGGCAAGGGCATTACGGGCAGGGAAACAGGGTGTGCAGAGGAGGTTAAAGAGAGCAGTGTGGCCAAGTGGGGGGCGGGGCACGAGCTGCTTGCTGGGGCTGGAACTGCGGGCAGATGGAGAGGCCCGTGGGTGGCCCGGGCAGCAGGGCCCGTGGGTCAGCCGATGGTCGGGACTTTCTCCCTCCCGTAGATGGTGGGGGACACCCGAGGTGGGGAGTGAGAACAGATTCCCCTTTTAGAAGCTTCCTGGGGGAGGGACGCTGGGGGGGAGGGGGAGGTGCAGCAAGCAGACAGTCTTCTCTCCCAGGCAATAGTGAGCTCTCTGTCCTGGGGATTATTCAAGGAGAAGCTAGGCTCCCTCCTGGGACCTCCGGGCTGCCAGGCAGGGTAGGGTGGCGGAAACCACGCTGGGTCCCTTGACGTGGTCCTAGAGGCACATCGCATGCCGCAAGCACATCTGTCTCTGCCTTTGAACTTGCAGAGGCCTCTGCCCACTCGCCCGGTGGGAGCCCTCCTCCCCACTCCACTGGGGGCCTGACCCGCTTCCCTTCCTGGGGAGATCCGCAGGGGTGGTACAGTGAACGGTAAGCCGGAAGTGGGTGGGATTGCTCCCAAGCAGGATTTAGCTCCGGGGCACCGCCTCGAACGTGTGCACAACCCTCACTTGTGCTCAGACCCAACATCCTTTGCACCCTCCTCCCGCAAGGACAGGCAGGGGGGCGTTTGTCCTGTCCATCCACTGAGGAGATGGGGTGCCTCCCAGCCATCCCAGGGGACCCCCACGGGCAACCCCACTCTCGTTAGCTTGGGACTCAGGAACAAGGGGGCTCCAACACCCACCACTCGACCACAGGGTCTTTGCACATCCTTTGCTATGGTTTTCTGTGCCTTGACCATCGCCTAGGCAGGGGTCCCCCAATCCTTTCTCTCCCACACCCTGAGTTCTAGAGGGGGCTCCTTAAATGTGTTCTGGCTATTTTTTGATCGTTCTGGGGAAGTCATGTTTTTAAAATGATACATCCTCCCCCCAAAAAATAAATAAAATAAAATAAAATGATACATCCCTTAAGCATCATGCACAGTGGTACTTGTAATTCACATTCTAAGAGTTTCATTGCATCCTTGACAAACCGGCCTAAGCTCACCTGGTCGTCTGGCCTTCATGCCTTTGTCCCACCCTGGCCTCTGCCTACTGCCCCCCACCAGTAATCGCCCTCCCTCTGACACCCACGCGCACACACGGGCACCCCCCGATCCTCTGCCAAGCACCCGAGCCCCCCATTCCCCCACCCCTCCCCCATCACTGGGGAAGAAATGGGTACCTCAGCTCAGTCTTGAACAGACATTCTCCCATTTAATTCTGACAAGTTCCCAAGTTTGAAGTCTAAGCAAATTGCTTGACAAAAGTGGCCACCGTGAATACCTTTCTCTTCTGTTTCACCTGGTCTGTAAAGTCTAACAAGCCGGGAGCAGGGGGGCGGTTTCTCTAATAAGTGGACAGGTGGTGAGAAAGTTTAGACATGTTTCACTAGTTTTAGTGAAATAGGACTATTATAACACAATAAATCTCTTTTGCCCTTTTCAAAATTCCTTGTTTCTTGCATATTATTAAAAAACGCCAGGGCTTTAAACCCAGGGTCCAGGTGAGCTTCACACTTTGGGGGTTAACATATTTGTCCAGAGTGGTACCTGGGCAGGGGGCTCTAAGTGGGATACTCAGGGGTGCAAAAAATTGACCTGAAAACAGAGCTTCTTACATCCACCGAAAGAGGAGATGCACACAAAAATTTAGTGCACTTTCTTAAGCAGTTAAAGTAGAAACTGTCACTCCATGAAGCTGGCGGACCAGATGAGACTTTTTTTCCGCTGGAAAGAAATAGCAAAGGGTAGAGGGAGACGGGGCCTCTCCTGGGGCGGAGCGCGTGGGTTCGGCTCCTGGGCTGCCTGACTGCACAGGACGCTGGACCGTCAGCCTTCGCTCCCCACCCGCCCTGCTCTGCGTGACGCCCACTGGCCGGCAGCATCCCGCCCTCCAGTCTGAGAATTTGAGCCGCATGTGGGCGCAGCAGGGGGGGGTCCTCCCAGTGTGGCCCCCAGTGCTGGGGGCCGTTCCCTGCGTAACTGCTTTCCCCTGTTTCTTCTCCCCTTCCTGCTTTTCCTTTTCTCGGGCCACACTGAGCGTCAAATCATCAGCCCATGGATGTGTCCCAGGAGGCCCAACCCAGGCTCGCCGTGGCCCCCCAAACCCTGCTCCTCCCCATTTTCTCTTTCTCTCCCAAGTCTGTGCCATCCACTCAGCAGCTGCCCCTGCCAGGAACCCGGGGGTTGTCCTCGGGGTCCCCACTTCCTGGCCTTTGGGCTCAGCCAAGCTTCTGAGTCCCCGTGTGGCTTCCTGCCGGAAAGCACCTCCAGCCCGTCCCTGGCATTGATCCCCATTGCTTCGATGTTCACGGTAACCTGTCTGACCGTGGGAAGATGTGTCAGGTCTGGAATTCTCCAGCAGTGGCTGCTGAAAGAACAGCAGCGGTGTGGGCAGCCTGGCCTGGGCTCTCTTTTCACAGATGGTGATGTAACATCTGCTAAAGGGAGCCGTGTGCAGCCCCTCAGGCTGGGGAAGATGTAGAAGCATGTCTCAGAACTCCTCTGGGAGGGGGGGGATGAGAGAACAGACTCTCCCAGGAGCCTCGGCGGAGCGAGCATGGTGGGCTCCAGGCCCCTCCCTGCCACCTTACCTGCCTCCAGGTGTGCCCACAGTCTGATGTGATGTACATTTCTTCTTTATATTCCACAAGCTGGGAGCCCAGGTTACCTGGTCCAGAAGCAAAGTGGCAGGGTTGCTCTTAGGATCGGCCACTCTTCCCCTTACCAAGGTCTGAGTGCAGCCAGATCCCCAAACAAGGTTGGTGTTTGATGTGCTCTGGGTCTACACCTCCCAGCACCAAAGCCACCCGGCGGATGCCCCTCTCTGCCCTCCTTGTATAGTGAAGGGCCTGCTGTCACCACTACGGGTCCTATTCTGAGCAGTAAAAGATTAACTTTGCCCAGAGAAAGCCAGCCTCAGGCAGCTCCGGCTGAGCCCAGGTGCAGGCAGAGCTTGGGGGCTTCAGGGGGCCCCACAGTGACGAGTGTGATTCAGGAATAAAAAGCATGGAGTGGGGGTCGGGGACAGGCTAGAGAGGATGCTGGCCAGGTGGGCAGTGTGGGGACATGGCAGCCCCTGATGGGCTTTAAACTGCGGCAAGACATGGCTGGGCTTGCATCTGGAGGCCCCTTGGGGGCCGGGTGCGGGAGAGGCCAGAGGCAGGTCCAGGGCAGTCTGGGGCAGTCCAGGTGAGAGGCAGGGTAAGCACAAAGTAGGCGCTCATTAAGTATCTGTTGAGGGGATGTTTGGGAGGATGGTGAGGTGGGCACCAAACCAGCTGGGCAGCCAGGAGGATCCTCCTTGGTCCTGGTTCACTTGAAACCATACCAGCCTGGCAGGTGGGTCACCAGCCTTGAAGGCCACCCTGAGGGGCTGGCACTTAATCCTGGGGCTGCTGCCAGAGGAGGAAGAATCCCCACTTAGCATCCAAGGTGATCCCAGCTTACAGATAGGAAACTGAGTCTAAGTGGACCCCTACAGAAAGAACGATGGCCACCTAGAAGACGCAGCTGCGGGACAATCTTGGTGGTCTCTGAGCTGGGCTGGATGCCCCTAAACAGCCTCCTGGGAAGGGTCTTGGACAATGGGATCTTCTGATGGGTCAGATTGGGCATGCTTCCGCTGTGACCACATGATGATGGCAGGGACCAGGGGCCTGAGCTTCTAGGATGAAGGGGACCTGTTATGAGAACACTGAAGCCATTCTGGACTCTCTCCTGGAGCCCCTGACCTGGGCAACTTGTGCACCACTTGCACTTTGGAGACTTATTCATGTGGTGCTGTCAGGAGTGTCTCTTCCAGAGCCAAGTTTAGATGTCACTGGAAAATCCCAAAGGAGATGGATTATCCTCAAATAGATGAGGCAAAGTGCGTTCAAGTACAGTGGCAGAGGGTTTGTGTGCTGCCTTTTTTTTGAGGTCCAACCAACCACCAAATCTTCCATCCATCCATCCATCCATCCATCCTTCATTAATTTATCATCTGTCCATCTATCTACCCATCCGTCATTAATTTATCATCCATCCATCCATCCAACATCCCTCCATCCATCCTTCATTAATTTATCGTCCATCTATCGATCCATCCACCATCCCTCCATCCACACATCTGTCTCTTTTTCATCAATTGCACCCACTCACCCACTGCTGCACATTCATCAGCATTTGCTGAGTGGCTGCTCTCTGCCCAGCCTCGTGCTGAGCTGTGGGGAATCCAAGCTGGGTCACCATGTGCCTGCTCCCAGGGAGCTCTCAACCTAGCCGGGTAAGAAGGATGCCCTGCAATTGTGCACAGAGCCAGGATGCCTGCGAGCCCAGGGAACTGTGAAAGCAGAGAAGGGAAAGCTAACGGACCCATGCAGGAGGGGAATCAAGGAGAGATTCCCGCAGGAAGTGACCTCTGCACCGTGCCTCAAAAGACAAATGCCACCGGCCAAGGGAAAGGGGCAGGTGTGCCAGGCAGAGGGACCGGCCTTGGCGACAGCATGGAGGTGGGAGGGGAGGTCAGTCAGGGGAGGTGGGGCAGAGGGCCAGGTACTGAGCTGGGTTCCCTTCTACCCGCCTGGCCACCAAAAGGTGCTGAGGAAAGGCTGCTGAATGAAAAGAGGGAGATGAGTGAATGAACGCAACAGCTGGGCGTGGGCAGAGGAAGGAAGGCGAGCCCTTTATCTCCCTATCCTTCCAGATGCCAGCAGAGACGCCAGGACCCGCGCATCAATGACAGAAGCCGTGCAGCAAAGGATGCGGCGTCAGCTCAACTTCCCAGGCAAATTTGCAGTCCGTGATTTCAGGGGTGCGATGTCTGTCTTTGAAGTGACGCAATCTGTTTTCCTTGTTCTCTCTACCAAGGCTGTCAGGCTGCCAGGCACCTAACAGGCACCGGGGGAAATTAAGGGGAAATTCACAGAACGCATCCACAGGCCACCAGAGTGGGAGGCTCTGCAGGAACACGGGGGCTGGTGCCCTCACTTTATGGAGGGGAAACTGAGGCCTGGAGATGAGACTAAGAAAGGCCTCCCTCTACGTCCCCTCCGGGCTGTTCTGGGGTCTCCTTGGGCCTCCTCCTCAGACACCCCGACCCCTCCACCCCGCTTCTGTGCTCTCAGGGCCTGGTATACAGTAAGCGCTCACTTACTGCATTTCCTCTCCCTGCTTCCTCGGTCTTCAGGTTGTGGAGTGGCTCAGGCCTCAGGGCCAGAACAGAGCAAAGCGACAGCACAAGATCCACCCCAGCCCACAGCTGGCAGAGGCGGAAGGTGGCCTGGACCCCTCACCGTGGCCCCCAGCGTGGCAGAGCAAGCCCTGCGGCAGCTGGAACAAGAGTAAGGGGACCACCCCTCTGGTCCTCTGGTTGCTGCCAAGTCCCCGGCTTCTAGGGCCCGGGTGACCCCGCCTGGCTGATGGGCCTCGGGTCAGCTCTTGACCTCCTCACGGCCCTCAGCCTCTCTTCTGGGATTGATGAGATTGATTGATGGGATTGATGGGTCCCCGACTGGCTGAATCACAGAGGAAGGGACTCTGCAGGATGGCTGGGAGGCAGGGCTCCTCCCGGGAGCCCCGGGGGTCTTCCTGGCACAGAGCGGGCGGGGGTGCTCTGAGCCTCCCGTCCCGGCCCCTCAAGGTTTTTTCAGTCATGTGACTGTCAGAGCCGGCGTCCGGGAAGCGTTTGCAGCCTGTGCTCTGTGTGGTCCTGAGGGTTCACGTCCAGACAAGGAGCCGGAAGCAGTGTGTGCTGCGCGGTGGCCCAGGACGGGCGCAGGGCAGTGGGGCAGGAAGGGCCTTCCACCTGCATCAGACCTTTCAGTGCCCCCAAGCCCGAGATTCTTACCCTCATTTCACAGATGAAGAAACTGAGGCTCAGGGAGGTGTAGAGTCCCAGGGCAAGAGCTCGGAAAGGCCCAAGTCAGAATTGGGCCCGGCGCCCTCTGTCTCAGCCATCCTTCTGTGATTTGCTACCTTTGCGGGACGCATCCCCTTGACACGCCCAGTCAGGAAGAACATTCCAGCTGGCACTCTCGGCCCGCTGAGTTTATTTCTGGGTTCACTATGGCTGTTTCTAGACCCTGACAGTTAGAAGCTCGAGTTCCAGTCTTTGCTTCTTTTTTTTTTTTTTTTTTTTTTCTTCACAGGCCTCTCACTGTTGTGGCCTCTCCTGTTGCGGAGCACAGGCTCCGGACACGCAGGCCCA
>NW_006784492.1:1664726-1700399 GCF_000442215.2 Lipotes vexillifer
GGACCGGGGCACGAACCCGCGTCCCCTGCATCGGCAGGAGGACTCTCAACCACTGCGGCACCAGGGAAGCCCCTGGTCTTTGCTTCTTGAACCATCCTTTTCCCTTCCTCATTGGATTCATGGCCCCATTTTCTACATCCATCTGTGGGTCTGGCCTCTGTCCACTGAACCGGAGGACATGTCCCCAGCAGAAGGGCAGTGGTGTCCAGCCACTGTTCAAATGACAGGGCCACCTGTAGAAACACACCTAGTGTTGATGCTTTCTACCTGATCCCCAAATCAGCCTTCCGGTGGAGGTTTCATCCTCTGTTTTGCAGGCGACGAAGCTGAGGCTCAGAGGGTCCAGTAAATGCCCAAGGCCCAGCAGCTGGAGGTGGTAGAACCTGGGGCTTGTAACTCCCACCTGCCTGCCTCAGGGTGGAATGAGGGATGGATGGCAGGGAGATCAGGAGAGAGACTCCCTGGAAACAGGCAGCCATCGCCCATGGCTGCCTCGGGAAGCTCAGCCAGGCACAGGCCGTCACGTGGCCCCATTGCTCCTGCCACATCGTCCAGCCCACTGTGGGGACCGCCAGTGGGAAACTGGTCCCCGCTCGGCAGCCGCAGCGGTGCCAGAGGGAGCCCAGCTCATTCCACCTTCCCCT
This sequence comes from Lipotes vexillifer, assembly GCF_000442215.2. NCBI lineage: Eukaryota > Metazoa > Chordata > Mammalia > Artiodactyla > Lipotidae > Lipotes > Lipotes vexillifer. The sequence continues at coordinate 1,665,371 of NW_006784492.1, forward strand.
CTGTTCCCAGCAGACGCTCAGGGCTGGAGCGGAGGATGTAAAACATTTACACCTCAATTGGCCCACATTGCACGGATGGATCCATCTCAGGAAAGCCATGGCGGGATGAAAAAGCAGCAGAATGAAATATAAATGTAGCATCCTGCCCTTGGGGGGACAGTGAGAGGGAGGCTGCCAGGTCACCCCCTCCGCTCCCCGTTCTCCGTGTGACTCGCATACAATGAAGTGAACCTTCTGCAGACCCTCACAGCATCCCTGGGGGGCTGGAATGGTTGTCCAGAGCTTTCAAGGCCTTTGAGCGGTGGAAACATTTGAAATTCCGCCTTTTGTACTTTGGTCAAGAATTTGGGGTTCCAACCCATCACGAACATGCATTTTAAATACACCATTGAGCTGATCTCCCTGTGCCATGCGGCTGCTTCCCACTAGCTATCTACCTTACATTTGGTAGTGTATATATGTCCACGCCAGGTGGGATAGGGCGAGTGGGAGGGAGACGCAAGAGGGAGGGGATATGGGGATATATGTATATGTATAGCTGATTCACTTTGTGATACAGCAGAAACTAACACACTATTGTAAAGCAACTATACTCCAATAAAGATGTTTAAAAAAAAAAATACACCATCGCCTTCAGGTCCAGGGAACAGAGTCCACAAGACAGGCGGTGCCCGACATGGGCGACCCAGCCCGTCCCTGCATGGGACCTGGAGCCCCATGAGCTGCACTGAAATCGAGGCTGATGTGTGATTTTTCATTGATTGACGCACGTCCGTCATTGAAGCGGGTAGACCCCGCCCCAGTCGCAGTCATTGACTAAGACCCCCGGGGACGTAGATGAACAGAAGGACGCTCAGAAGATGAAAGGCTGTACTTGCAGTCTTCTCTGTCTGGTTGTGTCGCTCGCTCCCCTACTGGAAAGCCACCCTCTCCAGGATAACGGGAGACGCCCCTCGGATAGCCAAGGTCTCCCGCCATCAGAGACCCACAGAGCAGACAGGGGATCGCCCCTTCATGGGCTCTGATTCGGTCGTTCTGAAAAACACGTTCCCGCCTCTGCCTGGAAAGCCATTCCTGCCATGTCAGCATGGCCACTCATTTATTCATACACTCATTCATTCATTCACTCATTCACTCTCTCACACACAGCCAGGCCCGGGCCTCAGTGCTGGGATACATCTGCTGAAGGGGTGGATGTGTCATCCAGCTCAGGGTCTGGGGCGCAAATCCTCCGGGTCGCAGATGGTGCTGGAGTAGACAGAGGGAGGGAGCCCCTGATTCAGGAAGCTGTGAGCCCCGGCCCAGGCCTTGGTGGTCCCACCTGTGTGATGGGCAGAGACACTGTCTCTCCGACTGCCACTCGCCCCATCTGCACCCTGGCTGTGCAGAGCCTCAGCCTGGCCGTTCCACAGCCCAGATGAGTGGCAGGCCTGATGGGCCCACCCCAGAGCCTTGCCTACTGCAGGTTCAAGGGGCACAGCAGCCCCTCCTGGGGCTGGAGCTGCCCTTCCCTGAGGAGCCTGGGGTGGGTCTCAAGCTTCCTGATGGCACCTTGCAAGTTGCGGGCAAGTCTTCCCTCTCCTTGGGCTCCATAAAGTAGGGGTACTGACCTCTCAGGGTTGTCATGGTGATTAGAAGAGTTCAGGGCCTGGCCGGGGAGAAAGAGCCACCGTAGCGACTGTGGACACGACGGACATGGTCCTGTCCTCCCCACCTTTGTCTCCATGGCGTCAGGGACCCTTCCCCGGCCTTAGCTGCTGAGAGCTGGTGAGGCTATCCCCACACTGATGGGTAAAAGGAAAACCAAACGCCAGCCGCTACCTGGCAATGGACTTGTAAAACATGTGATTTTATTTGGAATGATTCTTCTAACTCACATAAACCTTATTTTAGAGTTTTTTAGATCGGCATACATTTAGTGATCCCTGAAGAAAGTTCTAGTTTAATGGGGTAGACAGACACAATCACAATGTATACTTGTTTTTTTTCCCCTTATGTTAGTTGTATACGTGTCTCTCTCTCCCCACTAAACTAGAACCTTCTTTAGGGACCGATAAAAGTCAACCATGGTGCAAATTGTCCTTCCATCCATCTATCCATCCACCCACCCATCCATCCTTCTATGTATTCATTCACCATTTTGTTATCCATTCTTCCATTGGGCCATCTGACTATCCATTCTTTCAACTATCCAATTTTCCTTTCACCCATCCTTCCATCCATCCTTCCATCCATCCTTCCATCCATCCATCCATCCATCCATCCATCCTTCCATCCATCCATCCTTCCTTCTATCCATCCACCCATCCATCCATCCATCCATCCATCCTTCCATCCATCCACCCATCCATCCATCCATCCTTCCATCCATCCACCCATCCATCCATCCATCCATCCTTCCATCCATCCATCCATCCTTCCAACCATCCATCCATCCATCCTTCCAACCAACATCTATCCAGCTTTCATTTAGGCAACGCATGTCAGGTGCCCACTCTGGGCTATGCAATCACTCCTCAGGGTGATGTGCCAGGTAAGCTGCCTTCCTGGAGGTACTGTGGCACTGCCCCCAGAGGATACACCATGGCCCCAGGCCCACGACCATCAAGTTCTACCCTTGAAACTGGAGCGTCCTGCAGGCAGTAATGGCTCCTGACCATAATGGCAACCTCTTACCTGCACCCATGATGAGGCCAGGGGCAGTGTCCTTGGTGTGCACAGTGCCTGACACGTAGGGGTTGTCGGCCCAGCGCAGGTGCAGGTGCAGGTGGCAGTCCGGCTGCGGGGGGGAGAGAGGGAGCCACGGTCAGCACTTGGGAGGAAGAAATGACCTGAGAAAAAGTAAGGCTGAGACTGAATCCACCCCTGTGGCTTTTTGGCTGTGAAGGTGGAGTCAGGAGTGCTTCAGAGGGGTCGGGGGAGGGCAGGAAGGAGGCTTGGAGGCTGACGGCCAGGTGGGCTTCTCCAGTGGAGGGTTCTCCCAGCCTGGGTGCTGGAGGGTGGGCTCCCCAACGTGGCTCCTGAGTGCAGAGCTGGGCTGCAGAACGGGACTCCGGGAGGGAGACTGCACGGTCCATGCCCACGTTCATTCATTCATTCATCCGCCCAGAACATTTACTGGGGGCCTCTTAGGTGGCCACGGTAGCCTGGGCATCAGGCGACAGCTGCGGGATACCCCGTAAGCCCTGCGCCCTATGGGAGAGGCAGGGGGTAAGGTGGGCACGCTAGAGCCCAGTTTACTCACGAGCATCAGTGCAACCCTGACGCAGCCCCGGCTGGTGCCCTGGCTGCAGGGGCAGAGACACTGGTTGTAATAAGACATCCAACGGCAACTCACATTGCTGTTCGGCTGCCTCTGGGCCAGCACCAGTACTTTACGAGGTGTGCGTCACTGAACGCTCTCAACATCCGTACTATCATTCCTTCTGTGTTGATGGGGAAACTGAGGCAGAGTGCATTTAAGCAACTTGCCAGGGCAGTGGTGGGGCTGGGACCACAGCTGAGGCTGCCTGGTTCCAAAGTCCATGCTCTGCGCCCCGTGGCGGGTCTGGGCCAGCAGCCCCCAGAACGAGGAAGCACCAGCTGTTTCCTGCCCGGTGCTGCCAGACCCCTCATCTGTCTCCACCCCAGCTGCCTGCATCCCCACCCTCTGTTGAGATGGCAGAGGCCACAGCCAGCTCCCCTGGCTGGGGCTGGGGGATCCCCGGGGAACAGACGAGCTGAGAATGATGTGTCCTCTGGACTGACCTTCCTGAGTCTCCTCTCCCCTGGCCTCGGTGACTCAAGGCCACAATCCCTCTGTCACATCCACAATAGACCGCAAGACCACAGGGCACGGGACAAAGGCCCAAGGTCTCCGCACAGCTCCCTCCAGGCCACCGGACACGGCACCGGGCAGTGACCCGCCAGCCATTAGCCGGGGCTGCCTGTCGCCCACACCTCCAGGGTCATTGCAGAGCTCCACTGTCATTGCTATATTCTACTGTCTACCGAAATCCATCCGAGAGATGTTTTTTCTCTACAGTTTATGTTTCTTTAACACTTTCTTCTGGTCCGTGAACTGAGTATGTTTTATACAGATTATCTGAAGTTAAAAATGAAACTGATCAGTACGTTGGATATGGATCTGGGTCAGATGCCACCAGGGCCCGATCCAGTAGGAGATGGGCTCTATTTGTCTGTACCAGAGTTTTAAAAAAATGTATTTGTTGCATCACATACTGTATGGTTCCACTGACAGGAAATGTCCAGTGCAGGGAAATCTATAGAGACAGAAAGTGGATTAGTGGTTGCTCAGGGCAGGGGGTGGGATGGGAGATGGGGGGTGGTGACTAAAGGGTACAGGGTTTCCTTTTGAGGTGATGAAAATGGTCTAAAATGGACTACGGTGGTGGTTGTAAAGTTCGTGAAGATACTAGAAACCACTGAATTGCACACTTAAATGGGTGAATTGTATGGGATGTGATTGGTACCTCAGTCAAGCTACTGAAAACAAACAAAATAAGAGGTGGCAAAATGAGCTGAAAGAGGCCCCCTTCTGAAGCAGACTTGGTTAGGCTAGAGACCCTCCCCGGGGCAGCCTGGGGACCCCAAGGCTGAAGATGGCAAGGCCCTGTGGAGTGGGGAGCCTGGTCACGGAATCACCCCAGAGGAGAGTCCCCGTCGAGGAACACCTGGATTGAACAAGACAAACTTCACCCACTGTGGAAGGTTAAGCTGTCCCCGCTTCTGGATTTCTCCTGGTTTCTTACAGCTGACAAGCAGGTTGGTGACCTAATACCTGTGGTGACACCCTTCGGCCCCCTCGCCCATCCAACCACCAGGCACTAACGGGGAGGGCGTGTCCAGGGGGAGGGGTGCCCATGACCTCTCTGAGCAGGGCCAGTCTCTACCTGCAGAAGGAAGCTCTACAGCAGGAGGAACAGGACCCTCGGCAGGGACGTGGCCCGCCCTCCTGTGTCCCACTGGCATGCTCCCGGGCTGAGAAGGTCCGGCCTAGGCATGGCCCTGCTCTGGTGCCCCAGAGGTCCCGGGGGGCCAGGCAGGGCCTGGAGTGGCCAAGCTTCTGGGCTGGTCTCCCCAGGCTGCAACCAGCCTTTTCCACATTCCGTGATGCGCTGTGCACACAATATCCCTGTCTCTGCATGCAGTGAACAGAGGAAGTCTGAGGCTGTGGCTCATAGAACCTGGCTGCCCCTCCTCCTCCCCAGCCCACTGCTGCTCTGTCCTGACTGCTGGTCGTCTGTTGGGGCCAGAAGTGGAACACTCCTCAGGGTTCCCTGCGGTCAGCAGTGGCCCACAGACAGAGCTGCAGTCCCCTTTGGCGCCATGGAGGGCCACACAGATGTCTTCCAGCCGGTCCTGGAGCTGTAGTGGGTGCTCTGCTGGTATCTGACAAGCTGACGCAAGGCCCAGCCAACTGAGCTGAGCTGATAAAGGGCATGGAAGGCCAGGCAGGCCTGGAGAGGCCGACCCCCATGTGCACCTGCACATGTGATGGGATGGGAAGCACTGAGTGCCAGGCTGCTCTTGGGGTGTACAGTCGGACACGGCAGGGTCCCCCGAGGACACCCAGGCCAAGGGTGGGAAGACCTCAAGGACAGGCTGGTGCCCGGGGAGTCGGTGCTGAATGCCTCGTCCTGGTGGGGTGGCCCGGGTACCTGCAGCGCTTGGGTGGATGTGACGCGGACCGAGCTGGGAGGCCCACACCGTCCCAAGGCTCCCCCTTCTCGGCCCCTCTACATGCAGGAGCCGGCTGGTGCTCTCAAGAGGCGCGCAGCAAAGACTACCGGAGGGTTGGAGGGCCACACTGCCAGCCGCCCCTGCCGGACACCCCACTGCTCGGCTCAGCCCGGTTGCTGAGAAGCGTTACCATGGGCAGCAACACGAATGGGTTTTCATTCTGAATCCAGATGTCAACAGATGCAAAACCGTCTTCCAAGGGCCATTTCTCATCCTAAAACAGGTCTGATCCACACTCATCTATTCCCTGTCACTGGAAGGAAATCTCCCCAGCCAGAGAGCTGGTCAAATGGCCCGGGAAAACCTTCATGACCCAGAGTTAAGAGAGAAATGGAAGACTCAGAAACCACACACGTGTCAGGATCCCAAAGAGGACTTTTTAACGTGAATGTAAGCCAAAGGATTGACCAGAAAAATGCCCGATTACCATTACTTCTGGGTGACGTGGTTACAGGTGTAACTTATATCCCTTTCTATACATTTCTGCTTTTTTCAAGTATTCGGCAATAAGCAGGAATCACATTTCTGATGAGAAATAAACCCTCAAGTGTAGCTTGCCCTGTGCAGTTGGAGGCTGTGCGGCTGAGAAGAAACCCAGGAGAAGGGCCACGTTTGCCCACCCAGCATGCCCCCCACCCGCTGCTGCCAGGTCTGCACACACAGGGTAATGGGCCTCGGAGCCAAGGCTGCGATCGATTTCTGGCTTTTGTGCCCAGCTGGATGTCCCGACACTTGTCCTCTGTCCACTGTGCTCGTCGGGCTCTCTGCGTGCCTGCCTGCAGCCACGCACTTACCAGCTGACCCCTACTTTTATTATTTTAAGGCCAGGACATAAATCTTGAAAGGTTATCTCCTCGCTGAGCTGCATAATTGCAGACAAGAATCTATCCTTAGCGAAAACTTGCTTTGACTGATTAATATGGCTTAACTTTGTCGATGGTGATACAAAAATTAGCCCTTTCACAGCAATTTTTTTCTCAGAAGAGCTTTTACAAGGGGCAGGTGATTAATTCTCTCCGGTGGTCGACAGATGTTATTATCCCGTTATTAGCAGGACGGGGGCTTGCGTAGAGGCCGAGCACAGGCCCCTAGTCGGTGAGGTCAGGGAGCGAGGGACTGACACTGCCCAGGCCGAGGCTCTGCCCGGAGAGCACAGAGCCCCACCCTGGCCCTGGCGGGTGGTCAGTGGCTGTCCAGGCAGGGTGCCTACCATCTTCAGGGGCCCTGCAGAGATCCAGGCAGATCTCAAGAGGGCAGGATTGTTTGCTGTTTTGTGTGCTGATACATTCGCAACACCCAGAACAGTGCTTTGCACATAGTAGGTCCCCTTACATGTTTGTTGGATGACTATCCCTGTGAAATAGGCACTGTTATTCTTTCAGTTACAGAGGCACAGCAATGGATGGGGGTCCTTGACTGTGAGGGGCTTCCGGTCGAAGCCAGGGGGAAATAGAAGTAAATGTGCCCAGTGAAGCCTTCTCAGTGGAGGGGACATCTAGACAGGGTTTTCAGGTGTCAGTAGGAGTTCACTGAATAAGAAGAAAAGGGCATTCCAGCCCTCTCCACCCCCAAGGCAGTGAAGACACTGGGGCAGCCTATACTCATATTCATGTAGAAAGGCACCCTTGGAATAGCTGGACTGGCTTAGGGCTCATGACATTTGGGCTGTGTCCTGGCTCCCCCTCACTTATCCAGCCCCCAACTTCCACAGAGTGTACTTCCTGGCCCTTGACATTGGCCAACAGGGCTTAACAGATGCACAAGCAGGCTTGCAGTGTTCTTGCAATGTTTCCGCTCACTCTCTTGCACCTCTGCTGTTGCCTGAGAATGTGCCTGGGCTGGTCCCAGAAGGAGGATACTAGATCCCTTCCTAAATCGACCAACCTCCAGGTGCATGAATGAGCCCAGCCTCTCACAGATCTCAAGAAGAGTGATTGCTGTTTGGGGCAGCTTGTTACACAGCACTGTTGTGGCAGGAGCTGACTGATACACTCCCCTCTCTGACTTCCAGTTAACTCTTCTGTAAAGCAAGGAGTTCCATGTGACCCTCTCCACCACACCCAGAGAAATAGGTGGTTCATGTCTCCCAGATGGCCCTTCTCAGACATCAGCATCTCTGACCCCTGGGTCCTGAGGTAACGTCTAGTGCCCACCCCGGGGAAGGTGTATGCAGTGAGCAGGGCACTTACAGGCTTGCAGTTGGTTGGTTTCCCGTTCATGTCCGTGCTGGGAGGCCTCAGGTAATCCCAGTCTCGGCCCTTGCTGTAGGTTATAAGCGTCACCACCTTCCCGTCGACTTTTTGGTTCGCCAGAAAGACTCCTTTCACCCCTCGGACCTGGGACAGAAGTACAAGAAGGATGGCAAAAGCCTGCCCAGCCCCTTGCTAAGAGCTCTGTGTGCACGGCCTCATTTCACCCCAAGAACAGCCCAGAGCTGAAGCTGACTATACACCCTGCAGGCAAGTGGGTCTGCTGGGGAATAGGGACCAGAGACGCTGGCCTGAGCTTTGACTGGGAGCCGGTACTGTCTGACCCCAAATGCCTGAGTGCATTTCACAACACTGAGCTGTCCTCCCAGGTCCAGACCCCGGCTGTCGGATGGCGAGCAGAGCCCTGGTCCCCGAGATGCCTGTGCATTTCGGTCACGTTGTCTTTAGCCGGAGCTCCTGATTCAGAGCCCTAGCCCCTCGCCTCCCTCCCAGTGGACCCACAGGGCCTGGACCCATGGAGTTGCTCTGGGCTTTCCTCCGGGGACTGCCTCAGCTCAGCCCCACACACACAGATGCCACACGCAGATGCCAGACTGTGAGGACAGGGTCCGTGCCGGCCCCAGCCTGCCCTGGATGGGGGTCGAAGTTCCCTGTGCCCCCTTTCTCAGGGTTTCTTGAGGGGCCCAGGGCAGTGACCACACACATCTCATGATCGGTTACTGAGTTCGCGCACAAGAAAGGGTCAGATATCAGCAATTCCCAATTGCTCAACCTCCTGGTTCCACAGAAATGAACTTTTTTGGCAAGTTCCTTGGGCACGAAAGACTTGGACCCAGTAACCGAGGCCTGCTGGTGTGGCCTGAGTTCCTCGGAGCCCCCGTGTGCCCGAAGCATGTTTTGCTGCTCTATAAGTAGCATGAAGCCAAGGCAACTGAGGCTGAGTTGTGGGATTTCCCTGAAGTTCCATGGCCAAGTGTGATGCTTAGGGTGAGAGTGATAATACACAGTTGTTAAGTGCCTTCTACGTGGGGGGCAAGGGAATTAATGTGCCATCTCATTAAATTCGCAGACTCCAGGAGGTTGGTGCTTTCCTAAACCTCAATGCCAAGTGTCTGACAGGTGGGGAGCAGGCCAGGGTGGATCCCACAGGTTCAGACGCACAGTGAACTGTGTATGAGTTTCCTGTGGCTGCTACAACAGGCAACAGACAGAGGGGCTTAAACTACACACATTGATCATGCTATAGCTCTGGAGGCCGGAAGTCCAACACGGGTCCCATCGGGCTGAAAGCAACTGGAGTCTCTGGGGGAGACGTGTGTCCTTGTCTTTCCCCGTGTCTAGAGGTGCTGGGGTGCTTGGTTTGTGGCCCCTCCTGCTTCTTCAAAGCCAGCGGTACAGCATCTCCCTGGCCATTCTTCCATGATTCTGGGTGTTTTTCTGCCCTTCCTTCTGCCCCTCCTTCCACATGTGAGGACCCTAGAGATTGCAGTGGGCCCCATGGAGAATTCTGCAAGATCTTCCCATCTGCCGATTGCTAACCTCAATCCCCCTTTGCCTGTGTCTTCTGCTAGGATGCTTCTCTCTGGGTTGGAGACCAGGGGTCTGGCCCTCATCCCCACAGACGAGGATTAGGGGATGGCCCTTCTGGGGGACAGCCCCAGGGGCAGGAGGACCGCAGCCCCTTCTCTCACTCATGGTGACATCACTCTCTCTCTGGCTCACCTGAGGCATCACCAGGGGGCGGGCATCTGGCCTGCTCAGTGTTGAGTCTAGATGCCTCCCCTGATGTCCTAGGGGCAGAGAGCTTGCTGATTTGCCCAGTGATGGCTTTGCTTTATTTGGAAAGCGCTCTTTTATATCCCAACTGGTCTCCATGAAAACACTCAGCGGTAAATAACATGGACCCTCCCATCCCAGAAGAGGCAGTAACAGGCCGCGTTTCCCTGGGGAGGGTGTGATCACCTGAGTACTGGCTTCCGGTATTGACGTGCCCACGTCACATAAGCGCCCCCTTCATGGCTGTGCTCACTTCCTGGGGGCTGCCGTAACAAAAGCATCACAAACTGGTGGCGGGGGGAGGGCTTAAAACAACAGAAATTTGTTCTCTCACAGTCTGGAAGCCAGAGGTCCAAAACTAAGGTATTGGCAGGGCTGCCCCTCCCTGAAGTTTCTCAGGGAGGATCCTTCCTCGTGTCTTCCAGCTTCAAGTGGCTGCAGGTGTTCCTGGGCTGTGGCCACAACACCCCACTCTCTGCTCCGTCTTCACAGGGCCCTCTTTCCTGTGTGTCTGTGTCTCCTCTTCTGATCCTTAACAGGATACTTGTCATTGGTTTAGGGTCCAGCATGAGCTCATCTCAAGATCCTTCAGTTAATGACAGCTGCAAAGATCCTTTTTCCAAATAAACTCATGGTCACAGGTTCCAGGGATTCGATGTGGCTGTAGCTTTTGGGGGCCTCCATTCAGCCCACTACAATGACTGTCTCCCAGCTGTGGCCAGGGTTTCTCAGGGTCAGGGCATGAGACTGGAAGCCCCTTCAACCCCCTTCCTAACCCAAGCTGCAACACAAAGAGGCCCTCAGAAAAGGGTTGCCGTCTTGTCTGGAACTAGGACTCATCCTGCAGAGGTCAGAGCTCACAGGCCCTTGAAAGCCCAGGCCTCTCGGGGCAGTATTTGCCTGTGACGTCTGGGATAAGACATTTTTCCTGGATCTGACATTGGATGAACGATAACCATGACAGTAATGGAATTGGGGCATGTGTAGAACCTCTAGGTCAGGCCCTTCCCATGCACTATCTCAAATCCACAGAAAAGGCACCTGCAGTGAAAACTGTCGAGAGCCTGCTGAGCACTCAGTTGGCACCAGGTGCTGCTGTATGTGTTTAACGGAAACGGAGGCCTCGAATTCACACAGCAACCCTCTGAGGAAGGTACTACTGTCATCCTCATTTCACAATGGGGACACTGAAGCACAGAGTGGTTAAGTAATGTGCCTAAGGTCACACAGAAAGTACATACCAGAACTGGGATTTGAACCCCGGCAGTGGGGCTCCAGAGTTGTGCTTGTAACCACTACCTGTGATCCGCATTAAGTGGATTTCAGAAAAGCACAGTCACTTGCGAGGGGGCCCAGCTTTGGATCTGGCCACTGTGAACTCCCTCCCATCCCCACGGCCTCTCACTGCCTGGTCTTTGGCGTGAATCACTGTTCCCTGGCTCCTCAGCTAGCTAACTTCTGCTCAGCCTCAATTCGGCCTGCACCCCTTCCTCCAGGAAGTACTCCCTGACTTCCACCCTGGGCTGGCCGACTGCCCCTCATGGTGTCTTCTAGAGGCTGACACACCAGGTGGGAGCTGGTCTTCCTGTAGAGTCCGGAGCCCTGTGAGAGGTGGTCTACTCCTCCCTGTGTCCCGGGGGTAGGGCCTGGAGCCTGGCATGCGGTACAGGAGCTACATATACCCGCAGTGGGCCGTGGACGTTCCCGCCCGAGGTGCCCTCCTTATGTGTCGATTACACGCCTGTCTTGTGTGTAACTTTCAGCAGGCAGCAGTGAGCCACAGGCTGTCCAGCTCGGGAAATAAACCCTGACAAATGGGTTCTCATTGTAAACAAATGATTACATTCATTACTCCCTTGGTTCTGCTCAGCTGTTGACAACTCAAAGAGGAAGGCTGCAGCCCTGGCTCTGTCCAGGAGGACGCCTCCCACCCGGGTTGACCCGCACTGATGCCCAAGGCTCGGCTCGCCAACCATGGGACACCCTCCCCAGCTCCACAGGGACAGAAGAGGCTGGCAGGACCGCCACCGGCGTTTACTACGAGAACACATGGCCCCTGCAGGTGAGCCCACTGGCTGGGGGCTCCCTGAGGGCAGGGCATGAGGGAGGAATTTAAGGGTGAATGACCTACAGAGGGAGTGTTGGCCAGGAGGATGGATGGAGCTTGGACCGACAGACCCGGGCTGCTTCTGGGTTTTCGCTGACTTGTGGTCTACCTGGGCAGGTGGCTTGCCCTGTCTGAGCTTCAGTTCCCTTACCTGTAAAGCGGCTGAGGGACCCCCTCCCTGGCTCTGGTGTGTACAAGAACAGAGGAGGTGACCGTGAAAGGCCAGGTCCAGGCTGGGCCCATGGTGGGTGAGGGATCGACACTCGCGAATCCAAGTACAGGATGGTGCGTGGGTGTTTTCTCGGGGGAGGGAGCCCGGTGTGGGAGCCGGAAGCCCCAGTTCAGAGCCTCTGATCTGCCCCTCGGTGTCACGTGACAAGAGCAAGCAGCTTAAATGGGACACAGATGGGGGCGGGACCCCAGGGAGGGCACAGGGAGGTCTGAGGACCGCAGGCAGGGAGGCCTCAACCCCCAACCTCAGAGAGAGGAGCTGCAGGGCCAAGGGAGAGACAGAGGGAGCAAAAGAGACAGCCAGCCGGACATGGGATACAAAGAGGGGAGGGACAAGGAGACCAGGGCTGGGGCTGGGGAGGCCGCGAGGCCGGAGATGGACAGGGGAGGGTCCCAGCTTCTGTCACCTGCCTGTTTCATGCAGTGGCGTTCAGGGCAGGAACGGCTTTACAGATAACAGATGGTGATCGAGTCGATGATGGGACCACTAACCTGAACCCCAACTCAGCAGAACGTTATCCCCCCCAAATTCCATTCTTCTCATTAGCAGACCTGTATCACAAGGTACTCCATTACTGTTACTTGAATTTCATCAAAAAGAGCAAGTTTTCTCTCCTGTTCTAAAAGTACCTGCGTAGTACCCTTTTGACCGGCAAAGCCTAAAATATTTGGCCCTTGACAGAATTTTGGCAGGTCCCTGGGTTGGAGCAGTGGAGATGGGGAGGGAGGCGGGGGAAGCCGGGACAGGGGTGCCACCTGGCCCACCACAGCCCGCACTGAGGGTCCCACCTCGAGGATGTCGATGACCACGCTCTCCGCCGCCTGCCGCGAGCTGCGCACGTCCCCCAGCACCAGCGAGTAGCGGACGCCGCGCGGGTCCGACTGGTAGAGGTTGTAGGTGTCGGTCTGGTACCACTCCTGCACGGCCACGAACACCTGGCTCTCGTCTGTGCTGATGACCCGCAGATCCTGGGGACGGCGGGGGAGCCGGGGTCAGAGGCGGGCTGGGGGCCCACGCGGGAGAGGGAAGCTGGCCTGGGGGGAGGGGGAATGGGGGGAGGGGTGAGCAGGCCTCGGGGGCGGGGCAGGCCTCAGGCCTGGCGGGAGTGAGGGGCTTGGCCACACCCCTCTTGGAGTCAGGCTGACCTAGATTTTCATCCTGGCTCTGCCCTCTCAGCTCTATGACCTTGGCCAAGTCCCTTTACCTCCCTGGGCCTCGTTTTCCCAACTCCAAACTGGGGATGACGTTCCCACCCTCTATACTGGGTGGGGCGCAGTGACACCCCCTCCCATCTGCCCCTGCAGCAAGGAGGGGGAGCTTTCCTCCACGCACCCCCAGACCGTCAGAATGCAGCCCAGACCATCACCTCTGGGAGGCAGGGATGCGTCCCTCCTGGGCCCCTCCCCACTCCCATCCTGAGGATCAAGCCCGTCATCTGTCCGTTCATTCATTCAACACGTATTCATTAAGCACCTACTGTGTGCCAGGCACTGTTCTAGGCCCAGGGCTACACCAGGGAGCCCCACTGGCCTCTGCCCTCTGGGAACGTACACTGGTGGGAGGGATGGATTAATTCACTCCAGCCTCACGCCCAGGACCGCATCACCGGCCTGCTACGGGAGCTGCCCTTTGCCCACAGCTCCCCCTGGCCAGGCCACCGTCACCCCTGGCCCCCGCCAGGCACACAGCCAACAAGGCCCCCTCCCCCAGGGCAGCGGGCTGCCCAGGGCCCGATGGGAGCCGAGGGCAGGCGCCTGGCCAGTAGGCAGGAAGGGGGCTGCCCTGAGCAGCCAAGACCAAGGCCCAGAGCCTGGGGTCCACCTGGACCAGAAGGTCGGGCAGCTCCTGAGTGGAGCGGGCAGCCGTCTGGGGCGTCAGCGCCAGATTTTACAATTCAGAATTTAAAAAAAAAAAAAAAACCAATTGAATAAAAAGGAAAAAGAAGAAACCCAGGGCTAAGCTTAGTTTCCTGTTTTTCTTTTCATTCCCAGCCAGCACCAACTACTGCATGGGAGGCGCGTGAAAAGGCCTCCGAACAGGCCCCATTTCAAAGCCATAAGGAGCTCTTATTCTGCAGCCTCTACTGTTTGCCTTCTATCACTCCGAGACTTTTATTGCCCCTCTGGCAGTAGAGCTGCCAAGATCCAGGAGCTGAAGACGGATGGCGGAGGGAGGGGGCTGGCTACGACCCTCTGTCCCGCCCACTGCAGGTGGCGCAGTTTGGGGGTACAGTTCCTTTTGCATTTCTCACCTGATGTTAGGGCACAGAGACAGGAAATATTTCTTTTTCTCTAATAGCAGATGGGGTCCCTATTCTGTCCAGCCAAGCAAGACCTTCAATTGCGAGAAGAGGCCGCCCGGGCAGGGCACAGGCTGGTGAAGGTCCCTTCCCCTCTTGCCTGAGCCCACCCACCCCCACCAAGCTGTGCAGCCAAAAGAAGGGGCTTTGCAGAAAAGGGATGCAGTGCCGTGAAACACCTGCGATGCACCTCCCAACCAGGGAGAGCCCTGCAGCACGAGCGGGCCGTTGGTCCATGGCTGTAAATCTAACACACAGACATGGGTGGACCAAGCAGCTCACAGCCAGGGAGGGGTTACAGAGTCAGGGGTCACAGGTCTGGCGGTCCCAATCTGTGAAATGGGACAGTAGGGTGGTAGGGCGTCTGAGGGATGCCTGTGAAACCTGGGAAGTGAGGTCATCTCTCTCGCCCACCTCTCGTGAGGTCTCTCTCCCGCGTGGGCCCCCAGCCTGCCTCTGACCCCGGCTCCCCCGCCGTCCCCAGGATCTGCAGGCTTCTCTCGCCCACCTCCCCTCCTATTTCTCCACGCTCGGCCACAGGCCAGGCTGCACTGTGTCCATTGGGGTACTGGTCATTCTGCGGCCTCAGCCGGAAAAAGCCTTCCACCGGCCCGAGTTTCTGAGCTCATGCAGTGCCCGGCACTAATCACACGAGAAGCAATCAGTATTTACTGTTATTGCATTAATTCCGACTTTGCCTCCCCCACACCTGTGTAAATATTTACTATAATCCGGGAAACAAAGAAAAATGTGTAAAGGAGCAAAATTTTCCTGTAGTGCTACCTCTGGAGAGACCTGACATTAACATTTAAAAATGTTTACTTCTGGGCTTTTTCCCAAGTGGGATTCATGCAGTTTTTCATGTATGGTTTACAGTTTGTTCTTTCACATTATACGGGGAGCATTTTCCTCTGTCTTTAACATTATTTATAAACACCACTTTTATGACTGCATGGTATTCCCTTTTGTGGATGTACTGTATTTCATTGAATATTTCCCCACTGGTGAGCTTTTAGCGTCTCCAACATTATGTGCAAGACAGTCATAAACATTCCCAGACATAGATCTCTGCATCTCTGTATTTCCTCACCATAAATCTAAGAAGGGAAGTTGCTGCATCGGAGAGTAGGAACATTTTTAAAGCTCTTGTTACATGTTGTTCAATCATCGTCCTGAGGGTATACGTTCCTTCCCCACCAGCAGGGCTAGAGGGCGCTCATTTTACTTCATGCACTGAAACAGTCTTTTGAAAATCTTTGCTGCTTAGAGAGTGATAAATAATATGCAATTTTTTTCTTAAATTTGCCTTTACATTATTCTTTTTTTTAAAGTTAGAAGCAGAGATATTTGTTGACTCCATTTTTAAACAAAAGGCATTAAAAGAATTACACGTATGTATATGTGTTTGCATGTATATGTAGCTATGTGGCCTAGAGAAATATGTGGAAAGAAACACCAGCGTTGCCAATGTTTGTTATCAGGTAGAATTAGGTTTGATTGTAAGTCATAGAAACTGGAAAAAAAAGTGACTCATGTGAGATAGAAACTCATTTCTCACGAATGTAAAAGAGGTCCAGAGATAGACATTCCAGGATGGAAGCTGGAGTCACCAGGGACAGAGGCTCCTTCTGGGTCACCATTCTACTGTCCCATGATATGGCCCTTGTCCTCATGGTTCAAGATGATTGCTAGAGCTCCAGCCATCTTGTCAACATGCAAGGCAACAGGAGGGAGGGAGGAAAGAGGGAGAGAAAGGCTTGCCTTTAAAGGAGAACTCTGAGAAGTCTCCCAGATGTGACAATTCCACTTAATCTCACTGACCAGATTCTAGAAACAACCACATGTAGCTGCAAGGGAAGCTGGGAGATAAAGTCCTAGCTGGGAAGCAATGCACCAGCTAAAATTTGGGGTTTGTTAAGCTAAGATGAAGAGGAAAAACGAATATTGAGATGTCTCTAAGAGTTCCTACAACAGTTACTCTGAGGAATGAAGATGTGAGATTGTCACGGAAAGGCGGAATGGAGAGGTAAGTGGGTAGAAATGGTATATATTTGCATTATTCCACTAGTTGTAGAGAAAACATTTTAAAGAAGTAACTTTGGAGAGTTTAAAAAACATTTTTAGCAAGCGTGATAGGGGAAATTTCCCCATAGATTTTTTTACATAAAATCCAGGGAACAGCCGAACGAACGAACACCTTCGCCAAATTCTTTCAGCACTTTGAATATAGCAACTCACTGCCTTCTGGCCTCCAAGGTTTCTGGTGAGACACCTGCTTATAATCTTCCTGATGAGCCCTTGTATGTGACGAGTGGCTTCTCTTTTGCTGCTTTCAAGATTCTTTCTTTGTCTTTCTACAGTCTGATTCTGATGTGTCTTGGTGTGGAACTCTTAGTGTTTATACCACTTGGAGCTCACCAAGCTTTTAAAGATATTTGCAGTCATGTCTTTCATCAATTTTAAGGAAGTTTGGGGCCACTATTTTTTCAAATAATTTTTCTGCCCCTTTCTCTCTCTCCTCTCCTTCTGGGACACGCATTATGGAATGCGTGTATTGGTCCACTTGATGGTGTCCCACAGGTCTCTTAGATGGTGTTCACTTTTCTTCAATCTTTTTTCCTTCTGTTCCTCAGATTTTGTAATTTCAGTCGTCTTATCTTCAGGTTCTCTGACTCTTTCTTCTGTCTGCTCACATCTGTTTTGGGATCTCTCTAGTGGAGTTTCCATTTCAATTATTGTTCCTTTTAGCTCCAAAATTTCTTTTTGGCTCCGTTTATGTGTTTTATCTATTTTTTTGGGTACAGGCACACCTTGGAGATACTGTGGTTTCAGTTCCAGACCACCACAATAAAGCAAATATCACAATAAAGTGAGTCACACAGATTTTTTGGTTTCTCAGTGTATATCAAAGTGATGTTTACACTATACTGTAGTCGATGAAGTGTACAATGGCATTATGTCTCACGAAATGTACACACCTTAGTTAAAAAGTACTTTATTGCTAAAAAATGCTAACCATCATCTGAGCCTTCAGTGAGTCATAATCTTTTTGCTGGTGGGGGGGTCTTGCCTCTCGATATCGATGGCTGCCCACTGATAAGGGTGGTGGGTGCTGAAGGTTGGGGTGCCTGTGGGAATTTCTTTAAAGAAGACAACAATGAAGTTTGCTGCAACAATTGACCCTTCCTTTTATGAACACTTTCTCTGTAGCAGCAGTGCTGTTTGATAGCATTTTATCCACAGTAGAACTTCCTTCAAAATTGGAGTCAATCCTCTCAAACCCTGTCACTGCTTTACCAGCTAAGTTTATGTAATATTCTAAATCCTTTGTTGTCATTTCAGGAATCTTCACAGCATCTAAACCAGGACTAGATTCCATCTCAAGAAACCACTTTCTTTGCTCATCCATAAGTAGCACCTCCTCATTCCTTAAAGTTTTCTCGTGAGGTTGCAGCAATTCAGTCCCATCTTCAGGCCCCACTTCCAATTCTAGTTCTCTTGTTCTTCCCACCACATCTGCAGTGACATTCTCCATGAAGTCTTGAGCCCCTCAAAGTCATCCATAGGGGTTGAAATCAACTTCCTCCAAACCCCTGTTGATATTGATACTTTGACCTCTTCCCAAGAATCACAAATGTTCTTATTGGCATTTAGGATGGTGTATCCTTTCCAGAAGGTTTTCAATTGACTGCTCAAATCCGTCAGAGGAATCACTGTCTATAGCAGCTATAGCCTTATGAGATGCACGTATTGACTCATAAGACTTGAAAGTCAAAATTACCCCTTGATCCATGGGCTGCAGAATGGATATTGTGTTAGCAGACATGAAAACAACATTAATCTCATTGTATGTCTCCATTAGAGTTCTTGGGTGGACAGGTGCATTGTCAAATGAGCAGTAATATTTTGAAAGGATTCTTTTTCTGAGCAGTAGGTCTCAACAGTGGGCCTAAAATATGCAGTAAACCATGTTGCAAACAGATGTGCTGTCATTCAGGCTTTGTTTCACTTACAGAACACAGGCAGTGTAGATTTAGCATAATTCTTAAGAGCTCTAAGATTTGGGGCATGGTAAATGAGTACTGGCATTAGCCCTTAACAAGAGAGTCAGCCTGTCCTTTGAAGCTTTGAAGCCAGGCACTGACTTCTCCTCTCTAGCTATGAAAGTCCTAGATGGCATCTTCTTCCAGTGGAAGGTCTTTGTTTACATTGAAAATCTGTTCTTTAGTGTGGCCACCTTCATTAATGATCTCAGCTGGATCTTTTGGATAACTTGCTGCAGCTTCTCCACCAGCACTTGCTGCCTTACCTTTGCCATACGGTGTTATGGAGACGGTTTTTTTCCTTCAACCTCATGAGCCAACCTCTGCTGGCTTCAGACATTTCTTCTGAAGCTTCCTCACCTCTCTCAGCCTTCACAGAATTGAAGAGAGTTACAGCCTGGCTCTGATTAGGCTTTGGTCTAAGGGAATGTTGTGGCTGATTTGATCTTCTATCCAGACCACTCAGACTTTCTCCATATAAGCAATAAGGCTGTTTTGCTTTCTTATCACTTGTGTTTTCATTGGAATAGCACTTTTCATTTCTTTCAAGAACTTTTCCTTTGCATTCACAACCTGGCTGTTTGGTGCAAGAGGTCTAGCTTTTGGCCTGTCTTGGCTTTCAACAAGCCTTCCTCACTAAGCGTCATCATTTCTAGGTTTTAACACAAAGTGAAACAAGTGTGACTTTTCCTTCCACCGGGACACTTAGAGGCCATTGTAAGGGTATTAATTGGCCTAATTTCAATGTTGCTGTGCCTCAGGGAGTAAGGAGGTCCAAGGAGAGGGAGAGAGATGAGGGAATGGTCGGTTGGAGGAGCAGTCAGAACACACACGACATTTATCAATTAAGTTGGCCCCAAACGATTATAGTAGTAACTTCAGAGATCACTGATCAGAGTTCACCATAACAAATATGGTAATCATGAAAAATTTGTAATATTGTGAGATTTACCAAATGTGACACAAAGACACAAAGTGAGCAAATGGTGTTGGGAAATTGGCACTAATAGACTTGCTCCATGCAGGGCTAGGGTTGCCATAAACTTATAATTTGTGAAAAAAAATACAATATTTGCAAGGCACAATAGAGTGAGGTGTGCCTATATACCTAATTTGTTTGTACTTTGCTTTCTTGATTTTCTCCACATTTCCTTTAGCTCTTTGAGCATCTTGAAGGCAGTTGTATTAAAGTCTTTGTCTAGTAGATCTGCCATCTGGTCTGTCTCAGAGATAACTTCTATTGGTATTTCCCCCTTTGAATGGATTGTACTTTCTTTGTTTGCCTTGTGGTTTCTTTGTTACTGAAAACTGGATGTTGGAATCTAGTAATGTGGTAACTCTGGAAATCAGATTCGCTCCCTTCCTCAGGGTTTGCTGTTTTTTTAGTTTTTTATTTAGATTTTATGGCTGCAGGCTATCTGCATGCCAGGGATCAGCCTGAGGTGTAAACTGGAGTCCTCAGGTCTTTTCTGAGCCTGAGCTTTTTCCTGGGCACGCTTGGTGACTTTCTAAATTCCTTCATATGTGTGGTTGCTTTTGAATGTCCTAGTCCTTAAATGTTGGCTCCCAAAAGGAAAGGAAGGAAAATAAAGGTGGGGTGGCAGTGGAAACAGGTTCTGGCTGTAACTGAGCAGGACCCTGTGGGGACTTCCCGGGACAGACCCCTCCTCCATATGCTCTGCTGTTGCTCCTCTCTAAAGGACATAGATAATAGTATCTGATGCACATTTTCTGAGTTGTTTTGCAGATGCTAATACCACCACCAAATGGGAGAAGTTAACTACTTGATCATGAGCACGTGGCCCCAGAACTACTGGTCCCCAAGGATTAATAATGTTAATCCCTATGACCCTGCCCTGTTACCTCACCATCAACCACGAGAATTGCGCACGAGCTGATCACATACCCTGGGATGCCCCTCCCTCACCTTGTCTTTAAAAATGTTTTGCTGAAACCTGTCAGGGAGTTTGGGTATTTTGAGCACTAGCTGCCTGGACTCCTTGCTTGGTGCCCTGCAATAAACACCGCACTTTCCTTCACCACAACCTGGTGTCAGTGGATTGACTTTGCTGCACATGGGCGAGCGGACCCAAGTTTGGCTTGGTAACATGGCCCTTTAAACCCCTTGGAAGCTGCTTAAGCTGGTGGTGGCTGCAATAATAGCTGTGTGCCTGGGTGCCTGCATGCAGGATCAGAAGCAACAATCAACAATCAGAGCACAGACTCCCAATATTGGGGGGCTAGGTCCAATATTTAAGGACAATGTCCTATGCCCACCCTGGCTCCGGCAAGCTGTGTGCCTGCTCTGGGAATACGTACACAGCTGTCTGCCACGCGGCTGGGGGGCAGGAATGGGAGATGAGTAGCTGCTTCCTTGGGAAGAGCTAAAACCGTGGCTATTAACCTTGATTTATGGTGCAAGCCTTCCCCTGGAAGCTGCAAACCTTTGAATAGACTCCGGCGTTCCAAAACAATTACATCAGGCAGATTCTGACAGTGGATTGTTGTCTAAGTGAGAAGACAGACTCCTGTGCTTTCCACTCCACCCTCTTCCCTGATGTCACTTCCTCCTTTATTCTTACACTTTATGGGTTTTATTTTATTTTATGTAAACATATTACAGATAAAAGACTATTTTTTACTTTAAAGTAAATTTGCATTTACTTTATACTTATGAATGTTTTTATATAATCAATAGTTACTTGGATTTTTCCCCTCTTTTGTCTGTTTATAGCCTTTGCCTATTTTTTTTTTTTTTTCTGTTAGGGAACATGAGTAATTTTTTTTTTTAAATCTCTACAAGTAAACAATTTAAGAAAAGGATGCTGGCAAATATAATAAAAACTGTTTACCCATTATAGGTTTCAGAGATAAATAGGTGAATTAAAACAGAAGAATGGTAACTTTTATGCCTTTTTAAGTACAAGGAAAATAGAATTGATACAACACAAAATCTGGCAAAGCTGTGTTGAAACTGGTCTATTCTAACTTTGCTGGTGGAACCCTTTTAGAAAGCAACTAAGCTCCACAAATATTTGTATCCTTTGTCCAGAAGTTTTTCTTAGACTGACTTGAGAAAATAAAAAAAGAAATACCTGTGGGCACAAATATATTCATGACAGCACTGTTTATAATTATGAAATATGGAAACAACCCAAATGTCTAAACAACAGTAGTCTGGCTTAGCTGAACAAGGTACGATCTCCTGAATTGAAAGTTTTGCAGTCGTTTAAGGTGGATATC
Organism: Lipotes vexillifer; assembly: GCF_000442215.2. Taxonomy (NCBI): domain Eukaryota; kingdom Metazoa; phylum Chordata; class Mammalia; order Artiodactyla; family Lipotidae; genus Lipotes; species Lipotes vexillifer. Next base: position 1,687,023 of record NW_006784492.1, read on the forward strand.
ATGTATCATTTGGGAAAAATTCTCCTGAGACATCGTCATGTGAAAGCCAGGCTGTAGACAGAGTGTCTGCAATGATATAGCTACAGCAGTGTCGCCTTGGCTTGGGGCCCAGGATGGAGGGAAACCAAACAGGGCTCGGGAGGGAGGGAGGGAGGGAGAGAGGGAGGGAGGCTGTGGTGAGCTCCCCTCTGCTCTGATTTCTATTGCTTGCATGATGTTACTTGGGCAATTAAAGGAAAAAAAAAAAAAAAAAAAAAAAAAAAAAAAAAAAAAAGATGGGGGTGGTTTGGGGGGAGGAAACAGGCAGGAGTTACAAATTCACCTTATAACAACAAAATCTGATTAGGAAATTCAATTAGCTAGCTCTCCTTGTTGGTGGGAACACTGGGGTCTGGCTGCTTTCCTGAATTTGGCGGAGAGGAAGCATCCAGCTCCCTGGATGGGCAAAGGTTCTCAGCAAAGACCAAATGTGGTCTTGAGGACCCTGCAGGGCTCGGGGTGGGGGTGGGTGATCCCTGAGAGCAGCCTGACTTGTGCATGGTCCTCCACTGCCTGTCACTGGGTCCTGGGCAGGACCCCCGAGTGAGGACACGTAGTGCCAATGCAAATGCCACCGACATAAGTGGGTTCCTGGTCATCCCTTGAAACTGGATGACAGGAGGGGCATGTCTGTTTCTGTCATCACTTATGATGCGGGGCCAGTACTAACATCACAGCCGCACGACTCTTTTCAGTGACCGCTGATTTCTGCAGAAACGGGAAGCTAGCAGGTAGCACATGCTGTCAAGGGCCTGCAGTGGGACTCACAGTGGTGCTTCCTGAAAACCCCCACCAAAGACCAAGAAACACTCACTGCCGTTTCAGCCACGGACCAGGGAGGTGCAGCCAGGGCTCAAGGTCACAGAGGTCATGACTTGTGGCTGCAGTCTCCTCCGAAGACCCTCAGAAATGGCCTGCCCGCTGGTCCAGCCTCCCCCGTCCCAGGAAAGGGGCAGCATCTGCCCAGGTCCCAGTACCAGAGGGGAGCAGGGAGACACCCAGGGGTCCACTCAACCCACCCCCCCCCAACACTAGGACAAAGGATGCTGCCAATGTTGCAGCCCCCAGAGGTAGAGGAAGAGCCTCTCAGAAGCTGAAAGGCCCCCCACCCTCCAGAGATGCCAAAGGCACTTGCCATAAATGAAACCATTAGCTTTTCATTTATTTACTCGGCCAACACTGGAGGGACTTTATTAAGATTCCTTCTTTTCTTTCTTTCCTTTCCTTTCCATTTTATCCCCCTCTTCCTTTTCTTTTTCTAAAGAGATGCTTTTAAAAGGTTTTTAAAGTCTCAGGAACTTTTGCCATTTCTGGCTCAGGAGGGGTCTGTGATGTCCCGAGCAGCAGCTCCTGAATCCAAGTCCTTTCCAGCAAGCCACAGCCCCCGGGCCTGCACGGGCCAGCGCATTCACCTCCTCTCCACCCTCCAGCCAGGTCTTTCCTGCCCCAGGGCCTTTGCACCCGCACTGTCCTACACCTGAACAGCTTTCCCCCAACCTCTGGGCTTCAGATGAAACATCTCCTTTAGGGAAGCTTCCCCCACCCTCCATCACTCTCTGCCTCGGCTTCTCATTTCCTTCTCAGTACAAATCACAGCTTGCAATTATTTTACACATTTGTCTGTCTGCTTGACTTTCTGCCTGTTTCCTCTGAAAACCCCGCCAGGGCAGGAAACCGGGGTGTCTGACTCACAGCTGTAGTATCTGTTCCTAGCTTACCTCTCATGCTCGATAAGTATGTGGGGGAGAAGGGCTGCTTCAGTCTGCGCTTCTGAATTATGTACATGGGATGGAGACCGTCCTCTGGAGGGAGATGTGGCAGAAGGCTGGTCTCAGACTCGCCTGGACCTCGGACCTCGGTTTGAAACCTGCTTTGGTTTCTTACAAGCTGTGTGACCCCAGACGGGGATATTCAGCCCTTCTGAACATCAATCACCTCCTTTGTAAAGCTGGAATAAAATATCAGTAGGGAGGGGGCTGTGGAGTTCACCCTGAGGCAGGGCAGGGGCAGGGTCTGGACAGCCTCCACGTCCCCCTTCTTTGCCTGCCAGGCAAGGGGAAGGAGGTAGCATTAACTGAACACCTACTGTCTACCAGGCACCATGCTAGGCAGCTGGAATGCAGAGGTGAATACAACAGAAACTGCCCCCCAGCCCTGGAAACTCTAGTTGAAAGCAGGACGGACACAGGGGGTTCCCAGCACCCTGAGTGTCAGGAAGGAGAAGGGTGGGGTGTGAGCAGGAAACCGAGGCCTGGACCAGCCTGGAGGGTCAGTGGGAAGAGACATCTGTCTGAAACATCACATGTGCAGGAGTCTGGGGAAAAGAAAGACCAGGCAGAGGGAAGAACATTGCAGAGGCGCTAAGACAGAATGAAGCTGGGCACGTGTGAGGATGGAGTGGAGGGGGAGGGGGCAGTAGCTGGAGCGGGAGGTGGGGATAGCTTGCTCTTATCCATCCTGACCTGGCCACCACCAAGCACAGGTGCAAAAGCCCTGCAGCCCCACGAGTCAGGGCAGGCTCAGCACCCGGCTCAGGGCCCGGTGGAACGGGGAACCCACTCATACCTTTGGCAATGCATACTTCGGCAGCTTCATCGGGACAAATTCATTGCGACGATAAGAGATGTAGTATTTGGTCTGGTTTGTTGAGGTTGCCTAACAGGAGGGGAAAAACAAGTTTTTAAGGGACTAGGTTTCTTTTTTTTTTTTTTTTTCTTTGGCAGTACGCGGGCCTCTCACTGTTGTGGCCTCTCCCGTTGCGGAGCACAGTCTCCGGATGCGCAGGCTCAGCCGCCACGGCTCACGGGCCCAGACGCTCCGCAGCATGTGGGATCCTCCAGGACCGGGGCACGAACCCATGTCCCCTGCATCAGCAGGCGGACTCTCAACCACTGCGCCACCAGGGAAGCCCAGGACTAGGTTTCTTGTCGAGCCAAATCCTGGTGAAAATGCCCTTTTACTTTGCTTATACATGCTCTGCCTGAAATGGGCAGACTCCTATTCATCCTTCAGAGCCCCACAACAAATGCCCCACCTCTGGGAAGTCTTCCTCCACCTCCCTCAGTTAGAACTAACCTCCTTCCCCATGCTCTCTCAGCACCTGGCTTCCCTACGTCTGAGTCACAGACAAGGTGAAGAAAATTCTGTTCCCCAGAACTCCTCTTAGGGAAAGTACTTGGTGAGCCACTGAGTGGAGGAAGAGACAGGCCAAAGGTAAGCTCAAGCCACAAAAGATGACCACCAGACCATGAGGCAAGAGAAACAAAACGAGAGGCAACACTCCTGAGACAGTCATGTGGCCAGCACTGTCCCAAACAGCTCATCGGTATCAAAACCAACAACTCCACGACCTGTGATCATTTCCATTTTAAAGATGATAATAGTGAGGCCCAGAGATGGAGTAACTTGCCTCTCACGGGATATAACAGAAGACCCAGGAAAAGAGCAGCATGTGCTTCTTTGGGGCAGCGGCAAGGAGGAGGGGATGAGAAGGGAAGACAAGGAACAAGGGGGCAAACGGGTGATGGGAGAGGGAGTGGGCCAGGAGCTGGACAGGGCACAGTGACCCCTGACCTCTGGCCCCGGCCGGGCATGCACCGCGGGCTGCGCCTTCCCCCGTCGGACACAGTGTCACCAGCGGCAGACCAGGCCTCTGCGACAAAGTTGAGAGCCAGCCGTTATCACATCTGAACACAGATCAGCCAGCGATGACCGTGCACCGTCCAGGCTGAGTGTGCGGGGGCGGCTCCTTCACCATCATGGCTCAGCCTCCTAAGCCCCCTCCTTCCAGACCAGGTCACTGAGCAGCCCAGTTACAGCGTGGCCCCGCTTCCCGACAGCACCCAATCCGGCATCTTCCATCCTCTCCGAGCCCCCTCCCATGGCCCACCCTCGGCCAGGCCTTCCCAGCACCTCTAACTGAGCTCCGCACCCCATCCTGGGGCCCCGTGGTGCATGGTGCCTACTGCACAAGGACCAGCCCAACCTGTCCAGCCACAGCTGTGCCCCCGGGGTCTCAGGCTTGGGGCGCTGGCAGACCAGACAATCACAACATTGAGAAAACACTCAACGTGAGATACGGTTGTCAAAGAAGCCAATGCTGTCATTGCTCCAACCCTTGGTAGATATTTGCAGAAACACAATGGGAGGTGCTGGGAAGACAGCGGTGCTGAGAACAGACCCGGAGCCCCCACCCGCACCGGACTGCAGGGTCTACGGTAAACAGTAAAGGATGACAATGTGGCCTGGCTGTGACAGAGGAAGGCACAGAGCTGGGGGCGCTCTGAAGAGGCAACCTGTGGGCCTGAAGTAGACTGGAAGTCAGGGAAGGCTTCCTGGAGGAGGTGGTGCACGACAGTGTTGGGGGAGGAGGTGGAGAAGGGGGCGCGAGCAGTCCACGCCCAGGGAACAGCGGGTGCAAACACACAGAAGGGATGGGAAGCCGTGGGGCTGGGCATCAGCAGAGGGTGAAGGAGAATGGGGGCGGGGCTGGGAGTCAGGGCCAGTGGTGGCAGAAGCCTCTTGCCTGGCCTGCTCTAATGGGGGCCGTGACGCACCCTGCCAGTTCCAGCCCCCAAATCCTTAGGAGGCCCTGGTACACTCTGCATGTGATGAAACGTCCCTGAGATGGGGGAGCCTTCAGGGGAGAGAACGCCAGCAGCTGCCCCTAAGGGGCCATCTTCATAGGAGCCTTTGGATTTCTCATGGGGTCCTAGAAGGCAGGGCAGGGGTCACTGGATGAGAGTAGAGGAAACACTTTGTCTCAGTACTGGAATGACATTTCCAAAGATTTGAGCTATCCGGGAGAGGGGTAGGCTGTTTTAGAAGGAGTGAGCTCCTCATTGGTGGAAGTAATCAAGAAGTGGTATGACCAGCTGCTTCCCAGAGTGTCTGAACCGTCAGACCACATGGTGGTCCCAACCGTGATCTGAGTACCTGTGTGTACAGGCAGCAGGTCTTGGTCCCTGGGCTGTGGATACCTGATGCCTGGTGGCCAAGAGAAATGACCAGAGACAGCAGCTTTGAATATCATTTCAAAGTCACCAGAACCAGATGGAACAAAACGGGTTTGGGCTTGGGGGCCCTGGGCTGTGGGAAGTTCCTGGTGGGCAGAAGGGAGGAGCAGGTGGCATCCCTGTGTTTTGGGGTTTGGGGGGGGTGCCTTCCACCACCATCACAGGGGCAGGGGAAACTGAATTAAGTAGCACTTGAAAGTAAAATAGCCATTTTATTGCTTCCTGTTTGAGTGATTCCATTTTCCCCCAAGTGGCTTATACTCCACATCACCTATTGCTGATTTCCAAGAGCCCCAGCAGGAACCTCACCTTAACGAAGATGTAATTGTCCTGCACGGTCAGAGAACTGTGGTCAATGGGGCCCGCGAACGGCACTGTCAGCGTCTTATCGGAGCAATTGTGGATCTGGCAGGTGACATACCGAAAACCTGCAGGAGATAAGAGCCAGCCACGCGGTGCATGAAATCTCAAAGACTCAGACTAGCTGAAGGAGTCAGACACAGCCTCAGACATGATTAAGTGCTGAACCTTTTTGGCTCGGTCTGCGTTCCGACACCACTGCCGCCGGTTTTGTTTGTGGGTCTGAATTTTAAACGGTGTGCCCTGTGACTGCACCTGCTGCTGAGCGGGGGCAGCTCTGTGCCAGGCGCTCTACTGCGAGGAGTTCTTTTAGTACTCAGGACCCTGCAACGATGGTCCCATCTTCCAGATGTGGAAACTGTGGCTGAGCAAGGTTAGGAGACTTGTCTACCTCAGGGCCACCCGGACTGCCTCGAGCTCTTCCTAAAGGAAGTTTCACTGGAACACAGCAGTGCCTGCTGGTTTACGCGTCACCCACAGCGCCTTCACCATACAATGGCAATCACTGGCAGCAGAGACCACACAGCCAGCCAGGCTAAATCGTTTACTAGCTGGCCTTGACGGGAAGCGTTTGCTGACCCCAGGCTAAAGCTGTGCAGGGGAGCACTGCCGTGTGAGTGCAGGACTTGATCAACATTCTGTCCCATGCGCCCTCTGCCCCTGGCTTAGGGTTAGGGTTAGGGTTAGGCACGGCACCTGCACATCCATGGCCACCTGTATCCTCTGTCTGGGAGAGGGACCTCGGAGCAATCTGGAGAGACGGTGGGCAGGAGACCCCCCCACACACACATCTCCCACCCACCAGCCTTCCCTGGGCAAGCTGGGTGCATGTGGTCACCCAGGGAAGGGACAGTGCAGGGCCATGGCAGGCATCGATCGCACCCATCACGACTCGGGACCCCTCCCACCCTCCCGGAGTCTCTCCAACTTAAATGGGTGGGTGTGGGTAGGACTCAGGGGTTCTTTACCCCCTAACTTTATACAAACACTTTCATCCCTTTAGAAATATCTACGATCAAGCAAGTTGAACCCCCGTTTTGCCAGAGGCAGCCGCTGCTCTATGTCAAGCCCTCTGTTTCCCGGGTTGGGGGCCCCAGCGGACTTGCGCAGGGGCCTGGAGCCTGTGCCCCGGGGGACCTCGTCTCTACCGCTTTTGGGCAGGAGTGGCATTTAACCACGGGGACCAAATGGAGCCCAGCCAGGGTGCTCAGAGACGTCAGCGCTTTCGGGGCACGTCCTGCCCACAGCCTTGGGTGGCCGGGCAGCATGGAGAGTGCCAGGGGGCGGGGCTGGGGGCCGGAGGACCTGCCCTAACTCACCGGCAGGGTCCCCTGGGTCTCAGCTCCTCCACGGTAATGTGGGTATTAATGCCCACGTCAAAAGAGCAGGTGAGCGTCTAAGAGACCGTGTGCACAGTAGGCCCGCAGTCAGCCACGGCTGTGCCATGGCCCCTCCTACACCACTTCCATCTCCCCTCTGAACGGCCTGGTCACTCCCTGTGGTCAACACTGAATTTCCTGTCGTGGGCTTGCCTGGCTGGGCACTCCGTGGAGTTGAGCCCAGGCCAGACTCAAAGTGGACCATCTGCTCACTCACCCGTTCATTCATTCATTTACTCACTTGCCCACTCATTCATGCATGCATGCATTCATTCATTCATTTGTTCATTCATCCCTCCCTGTTCCAGCTCTACTGCCAACGAGACAGACAAAGACCCCCTTTCACGGGGCTGAAGGTTTGTGCAGTGGGAGAAATGCCGATTCACAGCGCTTGCCAATTTCTCTGGTGTAAACCACCGCCCCACCCCAGTGGGGGGGGGGGGGGCGCATTCTCAAGCTGCCGAGATGAAGTTTCTGACCACGGGGCTGAGAAGGGAGGTGGACGCTTGGCTCTCATGAACCGGCACCAGCTGCAGCTCTGGGGAGAGGCAGACGGACCGACAGTGACAACGTGGTGTGACAGGCAGTGAGCATCCTCGTGTCCGCGGCACGGATTTTGGCCGCAGGGTCCTGCCGCGTTAGTGCAGGGGCCCAGCATCTGCTCAGGGCGACTGGCACCTGGCCATGTGCTTATTCATTTGGTGGCTCTACTGGGGACACAGAGGTGAATCGATCAGGCCCCGCCCTGTCCCCAAGGAGCTCCAGGCCCGGGGAAGTGTGCGGAGCTGTGACAGGGCAGTCCGGGTGCTGTGGAGCCCAGAGGAGGTGGTGGGAAGCCCAAGAAAGACGTTCAAGGTGGCCAGATGGGGAGCAGCCTTCCCGCAAGGGCGAGGACAGGTGTAAGGTGACCTTGGGGAATGGCCCGTAGCTCAGGCTGGCCGGAGGGCAGGTGGGGCCGGTGAGTGGGGTGGGTCCTAAAGACCCGGATGCTGTGCCACCAAACTTGGCTGGACTGGGTTCTAACAGGTCTCCCGGGCTGGGGTGGCTGGAGGTAGGGGAGACGGGGGAGGGACGCTGCTCCGTCCTGGGGGTCCTTCACGTGCACATCACAGCTGCTAGGCTCAGGGTCCCTCCTCCCCCGGGGAAGGTGGGCTGCGCGGAATCATCGCTGGGTGAAAACGGCGCCCCTTGTTGAGGATGGAGGCCTGACGTTCCTCCTCGCTGGAGGTGGGAGATCACGAGACATCACCCGCCTCTGCTGCGTAGAGCCCTGCTGGGGATCAGGTCGCCGTGAGCGTGGCCTGGATGCTTTTGGATTTGTGTGTGGAGGATGGTGGGGCTGTGGTCTGTACCAGCCCGTGACCCTGTGATTTGGGGCAAGCCTGGAGCCTCTGTGAGCTTTCTGCTCCTGGTCAGTGAAGCTGAAGCGACAGTGACGTCCCCGCAGGACGGGGGCTGGTCCGGGGAAGGGTCGAGGGCTTGGACATGGTAAAAGGACCCACCACACGTTGACACACGACGTCCCCAGGCTGAGCACCACGTATGGGGCACATTTCACAGACAAGGAGGCCGAGGTGCAGGGTCACTTCCAGGCTCATGTGGCTGGCACGTGGCGGGCAGGGAGCTGACGCCAGCGCCTCTGTCGCCAGCCAGGACTCTGGAGCCTGGCACCACTGAACCTACGTTCCACATAGTATGGCCCAGACGGGGGACAGCTGTTTGCACTTGTCAGCTCCCACTGTCGGTCCAGTGTGACCCTGCCCGGGTATCCACTCTGAGAGAAACCACCAGGACGTCCCACCAGGCAAGGGGCAGGGCTGCGTCTTGTACTTGACCCTGCTGGGGACCCTGCTGCATCCCCAGCAGGGTCAGCCCTGGGCCTGGTCCACAGGGGACTCAGTCAGTGTTTGTTGAATGAAGGCACAATCTACAGGTCCTCTCGGCTCTGATGTTCTAGAACATTCCATGGTTCTGCTGCCAGTGCCACTCCTTCAGGAGCACAGAGGACCTTTCTCACAGCATGTGCGGCCCCCGGGCTCATCGGCCACGAAGCTCCTTGCTGCCCCCCCCCCCACTGGAGGGAGCCATCGGAGGCCCTGCCCCACCTCAGCACTCAGCAAGCTTGGTGGGGGGCAGGGTGGGCGCTGAGAGATGGGGAAACACTCAATGCTCAGGGGCCAGAACAAGTGGTCCTCTCAACAGACTTTGCCAGTGGAGTGGAGCTCCTTGACTTCAGTTTATCCCCGCTTGGAAAACAAGCACATTTAAAATTATGCCACATCGTCACACAGCAAGGTCAGCTGTGCAGGGCCAGCCACGAAGGACGAGGGTAGCCAAGCCGGCCACGGGGCGAGCAGACGTGGGGCGCCTGGCTCCTGTACCCTCCCGGCTTACCTCCTCCGAGCTCCTGGGCCTCCACGTGGACCAGGTCTGGGTCAGCGTCCACTCCAGAGACAGCCCTGGAAAAGAATGGCTGAGGCTGGCGTCGGGAACGGAGCCCCCAAGCCCTTCTCGTGGGCCTGTGCGGTCCCCGAGCCCCAGGCAGCCATGTGGCCTCCAGGATCTGGGGCTCAGAGGACACAGTCCTCCCCGAGAGCTCACCTGCTCCTGGGAGGCCGATGGAGCCCCGGCCTCTGCCTTGCAGGGCCCAGGGTTTGCTGGGCATTCTTCCATTTAGAGTAGTTTAGAGAAGACTTTCACATCCGTGCGCGTAGGTGTGTGTATGTGTGCACGCGTACGCACGTGTGTTAGTGGTGATCAGAACAACCCCCCCGAGAGTGCAGACCCGGATTCGCACCAGGGTCCTCCTCCCTTGTACCTGCTCCCCTTCATGCCCCCTTCACGGTATATCCTTGGGAAGGCTCTGCTCTCAGCCACGGGCCCCTCCCTTGACCACACTGCTCCAGGGCTTCGGGCAGTGCATGGCGCACAGGGGGACCGTGGCTGCCCACGACGGAGCATTCAACGAGGCCCGAGAAGAACGGGACGAAGACACACCCTGGGGGGGCAGGGACTGGGCTGCATCCTCCAGGGGAGTTGGGGACGGCGCTGACCCCCGCCAGCCCAGCACAGGGCCTGGCACCCAGGAGGTGGAGTGCAGGTTTCTCAACTGATGATGTGATGTGGCCCAGGGTTTCCCAGATTTTACCGGTTCCAGGTATCAACTGGACTGTCATCTCCTGCCATGTTCTGTATGTCAGCTCCCTTTAGAACCTTCTAGCTACTTGAGCCATCTCCGGAGCAAGAAAACCCGGGGCGTCATGGGTGTGGGGAGCTGATTACATTTGTTATAACGTACATTCCAGCCGGTCTGACTATTAAACTCCATCCACCAAGCTGACCTTCTCACGGACAGTAATCTGAGGCAGCACATTGACTTTGCCAAAGAGCAAACTGAGAGTCTGATGCAGAGGTTACTTCCCACGGCCACTCAGCACCCAGGACAGGCATCCCCATGGCCCCACCAGGCCAATGAGATGTCCCTGCCACTGACTGCTCAGTCCCCACCACTGACAGCCCCCGGAGCTGGCCTCTCTCAGTTCTCAACCCGATTCCTAACGGGCTTGGCACCAGGGTGCCTGTTTGCTTCACCTCCTCCAGGGGCCAGGTGGTCCCAGGTGGACAGGGGAAACCCACAATGCTCCCCGTGGTGGGATGTGCAGTCTGTGATGTTTCAAACGTGGGTGCCAGCATCAATCACTCTGACTTTCCATAGAGTCTCCATCGCAAGGTGAAGTGTTGATTTAGGTTTTGTGAATAAACCATTTGTAAGCTCCTTGGAAGGAGGTCTCCTGCCTGACATTTTCCTCTCTTTTCTGAATAAAGAGAGACATTGTTCCCTTTACCAGAAGCACTGACCGGTCCTCAGCTGGGCAGATGGAATTTTAGTTTGACCATCCATCATCTGTAAATGGGGTCATGACACTCAGCCTGTCACTCATCCACTCACTCACTCTCTTATTCCCTGTCTCTCTCACTCTCCATCGGAGCCTCTCCCCTGCCACTTCCCAGCACGCCCACACCAGGTCCTGCACCAGGCAGGGAACACAGTGGGCCTGAGGTCCCTGCCCCAGAAACCCTTGGTCACGGGTTTTGAAGACCACGTGAAACTCTGCATTTTCACACCTCAGATGAAGCCTGGCTCCCTGTGGGAAATGACAAGCATTGAGCCCTGGGCCTTCTTGTTTGTCAAGGTCCCCAAAGATAGTATTTGGGGAAGGCCCTTGGTCTACTGTTTAGAAACAGCAGTCACATGAGAAGCCCTGTGGCCACGCAGCCTCAACAAAGAGCACGGGGAGTTGATTGCTGCTCCTTTGGATGCTAAGGGAAGCTCTGATGCAAACAGTTCTGGTAAACCCTCTAAGACACCACCACCAGGGCTGTTGTGGGATGAACTCTGTCTTCCCCTCACCTCCCTTCAGGACCGAAGTGCTGACACTTGCCTCACACCTGGGCAGGCACTGGAGCTCATGGAAGTGGAAGGCTGAGGCCTTACGGGTGAGGCTGGGTTCGAGGCGGGAGGAAGAATTGGAAACGGCTGGGAAAGTGCAGGCGGCCAGACTGCGCGGCAGAGAAGCCAAGGGCAAGGTCACTGGCCACGGACAGAGGCAGCCATGGCCCATGACCTAGGACAAGTGCCCTGGCCTCTCTGGGCCGCCGTTTCCCCCTCTGTAACGTAAGGGGAAGACAGTTGGGTGCCGCTGTGTGGATCTCATAAGAGGATGCACTCGGACCCGAGGTCTGGTGCCCGGTGCACAGTCAGTGTTCACAACGTGGCTGCTGCTGGGCGGTCCTTATAATTTTGTCCCAGTGCCGTTGAGAGACTAGCAGGGAGGCGACGCGTCAGGGCGTTCGTGGGCCCAGAACATAGTAGGTCTCCCAGCCCCCGGCCATGGCCCCATGAGGCCAGTCTAAGGAGCTCACTTGTTTAAGCTTCTCAAAACATTAAGGGTCTGAGTCTCAGACAGAACACGGGGCTTCGGCGAGTCCTGCTGTCAGTTCAAGGACAGAGAGCGCCTTGGAAGTGCTGTCAAAACAGCATTATTCACTGTTTACAAGAGGCGCCGTCCCTGTGTTGTCACCACGTTCCCAGGGAGACTCCCGGGCCCCGAGCAGACAAGTGTCTGGCGTGATTATCCCTCTCGCATAACAACTTGGAGCAATTTGAGAAACCTGGGGGAAGACATAACTTGATTTGCCCGTGATAACAACGAGTCTGAATGAGCACCAACTTAGGTTTCAGTGTCTGCGGGCTGTTTCTCTCTGTGGCCCCAGGGGTCTCCCCGGAACTGGACACACTGGCAGAACCACTCCCCGCCAGTCCCCCGAATCCTGATCTGCCAACTTCCCAGGCCGCCCTGCTCAGAAACCCCACCTCCTGGCCCCACTCCCCACACCCTTGAGCCCCTGCGGGCTAACAGTTGACAAGAATGACAGGGCCTGTGGTTGATGCCGCGCTCCAGTTTCCGAGGAAGGACCCGGGACCTCTCGAGGACGGCCACATGGAGGGAATCCTCACCCCCCCCAGCCCCCGCGGCGGAAGGCACACCCCCAGGCCGTTGTTCCAGAGGCGAGACCAAAGCTTCCCTTCAGCCTGTGGCCCTAAGTCTGCAAACCAGTTCCTGGCCCTGATTAGCATGAAGACGCAGACGGAACAGGACAGGACGGGAAGCTCTTCCCATGGTGTTTGTCCTGGGGACGCAGGGCTGCGCCTGGCTGGGAGGCCTGGGCGTACGTGTGCAGCCCAAATGAGATAAGAAAGGGGAGGACGTGAGTGTGTGTCATTTTCACACTCAGGAAAACGCAATTTGGTGGAAGGAGCACGTGTGTCACTGCATGCACCTCCAGAGGGTAGTTTAGGCGGGGTGTGGGCGGCAGCCGGGTCAGGGGCGCCGGCGTGGGCTCTGAGCCCCGCCTTTGGCTTCTGCTCCCTCTGCAGAAGCCCTGGACCTCGTCCATGTCTCATCCTCGCGGGCCTCACTCGCTTATCCAACAGGCGTTTCCTGAGCACCGGAGCCTCTCGCTGGGGCAGTGAGACTAGAGCTCCACGCAGATCGATTGTTGAGTGGCTCCCAAGAGATGACACCAACGCGGAGGGGGCCCGGGCACCGGCTGGGGCAGGAGTGAGGGTCCAAGACCGGCAGAGGCCGAGCAAGCCATGGGGCAGTGGAGGATGCACCGCCGGGCCGTCAGCGGGGGGCTGAGTCAGGACCAGCACAGGAGAGGCAGGGGCAGGGGGGAGGGGGGATGGGGACGCTGGGCCTGCTGTGTGTCGGGCACTGGGCCAGCTCTATGTGCATTAGTGCCTCTCCCTACTATGGGGGAGTCAGAGGCCCAGAGAGGGAGATTCACGTGTGCGAAACTGCACAGCTGGTTCGTGGGTGCGCATGTGGCCTGAGCGACACCAAGCCCCAGCTCCCAGCCCTTTCCCACGCTGTCCCAGCAGAACAGAGAGGACGCCCCGGAGGCCCCCCTGGGATGAGGAGGGCAGGGCTGGGGCACAGAGGAGAAGGTGGGGGACCTGAGCTGGGGGCCGAGGGCGCTGACTTGGCCTCGCCGGGGCTCCCCGGGTGCAGGCGGTGGGG
>NW_006784492.1:1700415-1701361 GCF_000442215.2 Lipotes vexillifer
GATGCTCACCAGAACACATGGTCTTTGGTCACTCGCTCTTGCAGAAGAGTCCATTTCTTCCCCAGGTCGGACGATACGTAGAGCTTTAGGGCAGAAGGAGGAGAGAGAAAAGTTCGGTCGTGGCGTGAGGAGCGAGCCTCTTCTGAGAGCTGAATCACCCCTGGATGATGACTGCCCTGGGGGAGGCTGGCTGGTCCCGTCCAACCTGGCGAGGACCTGCTGGGGGCGGGCCCTGTGCTCCAGGTGGGTACAGACCAGCCTCCGAGAGGCGGAAGGTCAGGCACGGGGGCTCCATAAAGGGCCAGTCTCGACCCCAGGCCAGCTGGTAGGAGCCCAGAGACGGGCAGAGGTCCCCGGAGGAGGTGTGTCTGAGTGCAGGCACCAAGGAGGGACATGAATGTCCTTTATGCATGTGGGGCGGAGGGAGGGCGCTCTGGAGGAGGGAGCAGGAAAGGTGAGACGTTCAGTTCAGGACACAGCAGAGACGCCTGAAGCCTGGTTGGGGCCTTGACCACTGCGGTAGCCCAGGGCCTGTGCTTAGGGTTTAATGCTCTGAGGTCGCTAACTTGAAGGACCTAATAATTTATTTTTTTATTTTTTAGTTTTTATTTTTTGCAGTACGTGGGCCTCTCACTGTTGTGGCCTCTCCCATTGTGGAGCGCAGGCTCTGCGGCCATGGCTCACGGGCTCAGCCGCTCCGCGGCACGTGGGATCCTCCCAGACCGGGGCACGAACCCGCGTCCCCTGCATCGGCAGGCGGACTCTCAACCACTGCGCCACCAGGGAAGCCCGGAAGACCTAATAATTTTATCTCTGAACTCGAGATCTGTGAGCAGAGCCGGATGGAGCAATGAGCTGGTGTGGGGCTCGGAGCCCAGGTTCCCGTGGCTCTGCCAGCGCCTCCAGGGCCGCTGGTGCCTTCCACCCCGGGGTGGGGGGGGGGGGG
>NW_006784492.1:1701458-1708637 GCF_000442215.2 Lipotes vexillifer
TCCCCCGCGGGGGGGGGGGGGGGGGGGGGCGCCTGGGCCTGGGGAGAGTCAAGGTTGGGTGGCCATGCGCTGAGTCCTGAGGCCCTGGGAGCCTGGGAGGTCTGCGTCCACCCTGCCTGTGTCCCTGTGCACAGGGAGTATGACATTAGTAGCTCATAAAGACACCGTGACAGCTGAAGAGAGACCATGGAAGAAAGGGTTTGTCCCAATTGTTAAACGCTTCTCATTTTGCACTGGACCCTGTAAAGTACACAGCCAGCCCTGCCTGAGACCACCAGGCCGCTGGACAAGATGAGGCTCTCAGGAGGGCTGAGGCCAGCTGCCGTGGGGCAGAGGCAGGGGGGCCCCAGGGAGGCCAGGCCTCGGTCCGGCCCTGGGCTGCAGGCTCATGGAGAGGAGGAAAGGGCTCCGCAAGGGGCCTGTTTAGAGAGCTGAACAGGTCCTGGGAGGAGAGACGGGGGTGGCAGCGTCTAGGGCTCTGACCTGGGGACCTCGGGTGGGGACAGAGCCTCGAGCAAGCAGAGTGGGCTTGGGAAACGCCTGCAGGGGCCACAGGGTAAGACCTGAAGGGGAGGGAGGGGACAGCTCTCTGGGGATCACAGGACAGGGTGGGGGGAGGAGCACCCACACTGGAGCACCTGCTCCATCCTGCACCAACCTCCACTGGGACTCAATAGCTCCATTTCTTTTCTTTTTTTAAAAAATAAATTTATTACTTTAATTAAATTAATTTATTTATTTTTGGCTGCGTTGGGTCTTCGTTGCTGCACGCAGGCTTTCTCTAGCTGCCGCGAGCAGGGGCTACTCTTCCTTGTGGTGCGCGGGCTTCTCACTGTGATGGCTTCTCTTGTTGCAGAGCACGGGCTCCAGGCACGCGTGCTCAGTAGTTGTGGCACGCGGGCTCAGTAGTTGTGGCGCACGGGCTTAGTTGCTCCGCGGCATGTGGGATCTTCCCGGACTAGGGCTCGATCCTGTGTCTCCTGCATTGGCAGGTGAATTCTTAACCACTGCGCCTCCAGGGAAGCCCCTCAATAGCTGCATTTCTCAAACCAAGGCCCTGGGAGCCAGTGTGATGTGCAAGAGGTGGCCGTGATGGGTGTGAGCTTCCCCATCACAGCCCTGCTGCTTCCCCAGATGCGTCTCCACGCCCTGGAGGCCAAGAGAAGCCAAGTACAGCACAGGCTCCCCGGCCCAGAGCTCCGGGGCTGAGCCACACCCGGCCCTGCGTCTGCAAAGCTCGTGGCCCAGGAGGAGAAACGACAGACCCGAAGGCAAAGGATTGTCCCTGAGCACGGACACTTGCCAGACGCTGGGGGAGCAGGAGGGAGGCTGGTGCCCAGGGCCCTGGGACAGCTCACACAGAAACACGTGTGCGAGCACCCCTACAATGCATACATGTACTCACAGACACGCACACAAGGAGACAGACACACAGAAGCCCACATGTGCACAGACACACGTACACACACAAGCTCACACACTCAAGCATATATACACAGGGAGACACACAAGCGCATGCGTCACCCGGCCCCCAGACACAGACGTGCACGTGCTCACACACATGCACACACGTGTGAACGCACACAAACACAGAGACACAACTACACGTGCACGCACCCATAGACACATATGCACACACACGAGCAAACACGTACTTTCATTTGCCCCCTGAACCCCCCAGTCCTCACTGGGGCCTGGTGGTAGGCGGGGAGCCGGCGCCTGTTGGGTCCTGGCCCCATGGGGGCTGGAGCATGCATGCACACACGTACACACACACGCGCACGCATGTGGGATCCTGGCCCCCACATACCCCTCCCCTCCGCTCCAGCCCGGGGGTGGCGGGGATGTCTGCAGCCTCTGTCTGGGGGTAAACCGCCAACCTGTTTTGCGCCTGTTGCCCTTCTGATGCCTTTGTGACCAACTCCCTGTGTTAGGGTCCCTCCGTGAGCCATCTGGAGGCTCCTTGTTCCTCCCTGGACACTGCCTGTTGCCTGGCATCAGTGCATCATCGGGGTCGTGGGGGTGTCTGCAGGCAGAGGAGGGCAGAGGCCCTTCCAGGGGGAGGGAGTGCCCGAGCACAGGCCTGGGAGCAGGAGGTAGGGGGCTGGGAGGTGCTCAGCAAACAGCAGGTGCTCAGCAAACAGCAGGTCAGCCTCCAGGTGCTGGGCCTCAGTCTGTGCAAAAGTGAGGCTCACAGCCAGGTGCTGAGGACAGGGCAGAGCTGTGACTTCACCTCTCAGGAGTGGGGAGTCAGGGAAGAGTTAAGCAGGTGGTGGCAGCTCTGCTCACGTGGTGGCCCTCTGTCTGCTCTATTTGGGAGGCTAATGGGATGGGGAGTGGTCCCTCTCCTGCTGGAGGAGGCCTGGCCTCCTCCTCCTCTCCAGAACGGCTGGGCAGAGTCCCCAACGGCAACACGGAAACCCAGGCCCCTGTCTACCCAGTTTGGGGCCGGCACACCTGGGCTCAGATCCCTGCCCTCCCTTCCTGGAGTCACCCAGGTGAACCTCGGCTTTCCTCAGTTGTAAAATGGGTGACATCCTCCTTCAGGAGGTCAGGAGGGTTCAAGTGGGTCCCGCGTGTCAGGACTTCACGCAGGCAAGGCGTGCGCTGAACTGGGGCTCTGAAGTGCCCCCGGACTGAGCGTCATGCCCACCGTCCTCCTAGATAGAGCTGCCCGGGATGAGACAGAGACTGCGGATATGAGTGTAACACTCCCTCTTGGCCCCGCAATCCTGTTCAGTCCCGCTCCTGCCCACACTGTCACTCTGGGGTGTCCGAATCGCCTTTCCCCCTTGCCAACAGCAGCTCTGAAAACTAGATCCCCCAACTGCCTAGGAGCGAAATTCCAGGAAAACGTTCTCTCCCTCTTCCACGCAGCCGCAGGATTGCAGACCTGCCCCTGCGTGAGAGATTCCTCCTTGAACACGTCATCTCCTAACCGCAGGGTCTTGTGAGAAGACGCCCCACTTCAGGATGGCTGTCCCTACCCATGAAAATCACTGAGAGCCTCTAGAAAGAAAGTCACTCTGAGTAGCTGTCTGACTGACACTTTGTGACCTGGTGGCAACTGCACGACAGTTGTGTCCCTTTTTCTTAAACTTGGCAGTTTTCTTTGTTAAATTCCTCTCCTCTGCTCTTATCTGCAAGGAGAAAACACTCGGGCTGCGAGATTTTCTTACTCAAAGAGGCTGAGAGCCTGCATCTTAGTCTGTCTTCCACCCGGTGCCAGCCGCTGCCCCCAGCTACCCCTCCAGGGCTCCCCAAACCCTGGCTACTTAGAGCCAGTGTCCCCTCCCCAAATTCCTCAGGCCCCAGGCTCCTGCTGGACTCAGCTCTTGCTGTTTTCTCACTTTTGCACAGACTGAGGCCCGGCACCTGGAGGCCGACTTGCTGTTTGCTGAGCACCTGCTGTTTGCTGAGCACCTGCTGTTTGCTGACCCACCTTTTTTCTCTCTCTTGCCTCTAGGCCTTCGTACACGCTGTTCCCTCTGCCTGGAACACCCCTCTTCCCCTCTACCACACCCCGGCCGACTCCTTCCTCTCAGGACAGTCTCACTTTACTCACCTGCAAATCGGGAGAGCACAGCTCATATCCTCAGGCAATAAGTGAATAAAAAGGAGTCTGAGGCCATCAGTCTCAGGATTATGTAACCTCCGGATTAACGGATGGCGTTATCGTTGCCATCACCACCGACGCACTTGCATTTATGACATCTGCCCCAGAACTTTATGAAGCCTTTCCAATTTGCTCTCATGGGAGGTGATTGCATAACACACAACCAACTGCTGCAGAAATAGAACATTTCTGCTGAATAAAGGACAAACACCGGCAGATAAACACATCAGGGACATCCTAGTTACTGCAGCTAAAACCCGCACAGCGATGTCCTGGGGAAGGGTCGACTTCCTCTAGACCACTCCTCTAAGAAAAATAAAATGATCAGAAGATATTCTGATCTGATGTAAAGGTAAAACGATCAGAAGTGAGAACAAGGGAGAAATAAAGGAAAAGGAGGAGGGTGAAGTCAGAGGGAAGGTGCATTCCATTCACAGACATGTGTGCCATTAAGCCTCACACAATCATTAGAAGCATTGCAATTCCACCCGGCTTTCAGTGGTAGGTTGGGTATGATGGAACTCAGCATCCTTCCTTCCCTTGCTGTAGGGCACCTGGGCATACTGCAAAGGCTGAAAAGCTGAGATCCAACATTGCTCAGACTCCCTTGCAGCTAGAATTCTGGGTCATTTAGATGCATGCATGCGAGGTTTGGAAGGGGACGGTGCCACGGAGGCAGTTTCCTGCTGCCTTGGGCCATTTATTTTATTTTATGATATTGAGGTACAGTTGATGTACAATGTGTTAGTTTCAGGTGTACAGCACAGTGATTCACTTTTATATACATATATATATTTTTTTTTCAGAATCTTTTCCCTTATAAGGGAATAGATTACAAAATATTATTACAAAATATTGAGTATAGTTCCCTGTGCCATACAGTAGGACCTTGTTGTTTATCTATTTTATGTATAGTAGTGTGTATATATATATATATATATATATTTTTTTTTTAACATCTTTATTGGGGTATAATTGCTTTACAATGGTGTGTTAGTTTCTGCTTTATAACACAGTGAATCAGTTATACATAGTAGTGTGTATATGTTAATCCCAGCCTCCTAACATATCCATAGGTTTGTTTTCTATGTCTGTGGCTCTGTTTCTGTTTTGTAAATAAGTTTATTTGTATCTATTTTCTTTTAGATTCCACACATAAGTGATGTCACATGGTATATGTCTTTCTCCGTCTGACTTACTTCACTCAGTATGATGATCTCCAGGTCCATGCATGTTGCTGCAAATGGCATTCTTTCATTCTTTTTTATGGCTGAGTAATATTCCATCATGTTGTATATATGTGCCACATCTTCTTTATCCATTCATCTGTCGATGGACATTTAAGTTGCTTCCGTGTCTTGGCTATTGTGAATAGTGCCGCTATGAACATAGAGGGTGTATGTATCTTCTCAAATAACAGTTTTCTCTGGATACACGCCCAGGAGTGGGATTGCTGGGTCATACAGTAACTCTGTTTTCCTGGCCAGCAAGTTCATGGGCTTGTGGTCGGCATCCGTCTTCCAGCTCTGTGGGGTGGAGGGGCAGATGTGGTGGAGGCAGCAGCTGGACAAATCTCTGTCTTTGTGGATGTTCCCAGGCAGTGTGGGCTGTAGCAGTGGTGATTTCAGATGCCTGGACTCCGGCCTCAGCTGCATGCTCTTGACCTTGGTGACCCCAGTGGAGCTCCCAATCCCCCACCTTCCCCTGCTGGTCCAGCTTCACACGCTTCTGGGAGGATCCTTGGGAGTCTGGCCTGCAGCCGCACCTCTAGCCCTCCCAACAGTTTAGAGAGCACCCAACGCCCTACGCTAAATCCTTTTTCTGCTTAAAATATCCAGAGTGAGTTCTCTTTCCTGCCCTGAGCCTTGTCGGACACAACAGTCAGAGCAAAAAGGAACACACTCTGAGCTGTGAGGTTCTCACTGCTCACAATGCTGTTCTCATGATGACGGCACCCTCTACTCATCCCTTTTTTCAAAAAGTTATTTTTAAATTAATTTATCTATTTTTAAACATTTATTTTACTTTTGGCTGCCTTGGGTCTTTGTTGCTGCGCACAGGTTTTCTCTAGTTGTGGCGAGTGGGGGCTACTCTTGGTTGTGCTGTGCGGGCTTCCCATCGCGGTGGCTTCTCTTGCTGCCGAGCACGGGCTCTAGGGGTGCAGGCTTCAGTAGTTGTGGCACGTGGGCTCAGTAGTTGTGGCTCGCGGGCTCTAGAGCGCAGGCTCAGTAGTTGTGGCACATGGGCTTAGTTGCTCCATGGCATGTGGGATCTTCCTGGATCAGGGCTGGAACCCGTGTCCCCTGCATGCGCAGGCGGATTCTTAACCACTGCGCCACCAGGGAAGCCCAAGACTCATCCCTTCTCAAGAGAGCTCTTGCCCATCCCACCCCACCCCCTTGATAGCACTTCTCCTTTTCAGCCTATATAAACGCAAACACAGCTTCATTTGGGCTGGAGGATCGCAGGGGTTCATTTTTCTTTCTTTTCTTGTGCGATCATCTTTGTGGTTCTGAAGTTGTGTTAAAAAGTAAACTTACATCCTGACTCAATCTCTAAGCCCCTGTTCAAGCCCCCTCCTCCAGGAAGGCTTCCCTGATTGGCCATCCGAGGTGTCTTGTCTCTTCTACTAAGTTTCTGTCTCAGGCTCAGGCCAATTTCTCACAGTGCTGGGAAGCAGAGGAAGTTCTCGATGGGAAGCAGAATAAAACATGAGTGGGTCTATTGATGTTTTAGAGGTAAGTGCCCCGGGCTTTGCCTGTGAGCAGGTCTGAGGTCTGAGCAGAGGGGAACAGGCTGGTCAGTTTCGTGCCAGGGGTCCCCAGCGAGCTGGCGTGGGGAGGGACTGCCCAGCTCTCACATCCTTTTGATCCCAGGAACCTGATGCAATTTGCTGAGCCTTGAAAGAAAAAACCCCACTGCATTCAGCTCTCACCCAAGGAAGCTGTCCAGGCTCCAAATAAGGTAGCCTCAGAGCACCCCAAATTCTAATGACACAGTAAAGGAGGGAACTAGAAGTAGGGTGACAGGGCAGTCTGAGGGGTGGAAGGACAGTCTTTGCTAGAGGAAGGGGTAGGCATCTGGGAGGAAAAGGAAGGGGAGGGAATAGAAGAGAGCATTTGCTTTTGTAAAAATCTGCAAGTCCTTGTGAGCGAGATATTTATGTCCAGCCTGTGGACTCTGGGTTTGGCATATGACTTGCTTTGCCCAGCAGGAAAGGATGTGATGTTTTCCAGGTCAAAGCAGACACGCAGAGGTTCTCATGCAGTTTCCTCTGCCCCTCGGAGCCTCTGCCCTCCATCATGAGAACGGCATGTCTGCAAGTAACCGCTGGTTCCAGAACAAGAGACCTGAACCCTGCCAGGAGGCACGCCTGTTAGTCAGTCCCAAGCAAGCCTGGCAGGACCCCCGCTGACTCGCAGATGCAAGAATAAGAAAGAATGCTTGTTGTCGTGAGCCACTGAGGTTTGGGGCTGTGTGTTACTCAGCACTATAGCAGCAGATGCCTACCTAACACACCAGGTCTGTTGGCATCAGTCAGTGTTGTCCGACCAGCCATCCTG
>NW_006784492.1:1708727-1719898 GCF_000442215.2 Lipotes vexillifer
CCTGCTGAAACCATAATGCCTAAAAAAACAGCCCTGCTGTCATTGTTATTAATGTCCTCAAATTCCTCATTCCTTTTACAACCACAGTGAAACCTTTCTTCCCTCTTTCTTCTTTCCTCATAGTCACAGAAAAGACCCAAAGAAAATAACTGAGATTTCAGCTCCATTAATTTTTCAGGGCACCGTGAATTAGAGAAGCAATTGCAATGCAGTCAGTCTCTGTGGGAAAATAAGTCTCTGTGATTGTGCTTTAGTCTAAATACATGGAAGGCTAAGTAGCACTATTAATACCCAGAATACATGCTGTTCCAAAGGAAAGCACCCAGGGCAGAGGCAGCCCGTGAGGCCAGGGAATTTCAGGGACATCCTGAAATTCAGTCAGTTAGCAAGGACCAGACCCTGGCACAAGACTTGCTTTGGCCAGTGATGTGTGATGTATTCCAGGTCAAAGCAGATACACTAAACTGAGGACCAGCAAGGAGGCCAGGTCCTGTAGACAGCCACGGCTCAGGCCAGCCAGGAGTCTCCATGTGGAGGTCCCTGACCTGGGTGATCCCTGATGGTAGAAATTCATTCATTCATTTATTCATTCATTCATCCATCCATCTCCATGATCCATCCACCCCCATGCATGCATGCATCCAGCCAGCCAGCCAGCCACCATCCATCCATCCATCCATTCAATATTTTCAGCCAGGTACTTGAGGTAAAATGGTGAAAAAAACCAGGCATAGCCCTTACCCTCAAAGAGCTTACCCCAAATGTGTGTGTACGGTGCAGACAATAATCAAATAGTGGCACAAATACATAATTACAGTCCTGGGAAAGAGAGGCACTGGAATCTGGGAGAGTGTGGCACAGTGGGTCCCAAGCAGGCCTGGGGGCTGCCAAGGAAGCTCCTGATCTGGACAGCTTCCATCTAGTCCAGACCCAGGCTCTGCCTTCTCCACCTTTTTCCAACCCTGGGGGCTTGCCCTGTGTAGACGGCATCCACAGGCTCCTTCTCTCTGGCTTCCGGTGGGATTCAGACCATGGGAGGCGCCAGCAGAAGACCGGAGGGCGGGAGGGGAGAGAGCTGGGTACCATGACTCCTGTTCTCCGGCTGCCCAGCCGCAGTTCCTAGGGGCTGAGCGACACTTTCCTGGACCTGCCTCCTCCTTGCCCGTTCCTTATGGCTCTGGGGATCTGGCCTCCTACTGGGCAAGGTGGTTGGCTGAAAAAGGCCCCCCAAAACACCCACATCATAATCCCTGGAACCTGTGCATGGGACCAGATGGAGGAAAATAAAGACTCCGCAGGTGTGATTCAGTGAAGATGTTTAGTTGGGAAGATTATCCTGGACCATCCGGGTGGGGCAGAGGGAACTTTCACACACACGTGCACACGCGTGTGCACACACGCGCGCAGCAACGGGTTGAAGACGCTGCCTTAGAAGATCCGAGTGACCCCTCCACACGCCACAGAATGCCAGAGACTGGGAGAGGCAAGGGAGGGATCCCCCCCAGAGCCTCCAGAGGGAGCGGGGGCCCACAGACACTTTGGTGTTCGTCCCATGAAACTGATTTTGGGCCTTTGGTCTCCGAAACTGTGAGAGAATACATTTCTATTGTTTTAAGCCGTCGAGTTTGTGGTCATTTCTTACAGTGGCCGCAGGAAACCGACACAGGCCTTTCCTACAGCCAGGGTGGCCCCTCCTCCACGGGCCCTCAGCAAGCTCCCCCCTCAGCCCCAGGGTCTCTCCTAGCCCACCCACGCTGGCCCTGGATAGAGCCCCCCATTACGCTCTCCTCTGTCGCCCTGTGAAGGTGCCCTGTGTTCCTGGGGCCCTGCTGCTCTGCGCCTCAGAGGAGGGGACGCTGCTCTGGGGTCTGAAGGACGATTCACTCTCATGGTGGTGGTGGAAGAGGCCTCCAGGCTGAGGGGAGGGCCTGGCGTGGGAGGGTGCGTGGAACGTCCTGGAAGTAGAGGGAGGCCCTGTGGCTGGAGGGCAGAGAGAGGGGGACAGAGTGGAAGCGTCCTCATAATCATCCACTATCTATCGACCGGCTCTCGGGCCCATTTGTGCCAAGTGTGCAGCTCACCTCCCCCACTCGGCTCTCCTGCAAAGCCTGCAGCTCCTGGTGGCATCCAACCACACGGCCCAGGGGAGAAGGGGCCGATGGGGGGTCCCGGGCCCCACGTGATGGGAAGGCTCCAGGCCTGCTCACCTTGCCCTCCCGGGTGTAGGCCAGCACCTTGTCCTCTACCCGGGGGTGGAAGATGAACGTTTCCACGGAGAAGGGGACGATCTGCTTCTGGAAGGTGGCGCCCTCGTCCGTGCTCAGGAACAGGCTCTGGTCCCGGTCGCTGAGAGAGGAGCTCACGAGGATGATCTGAAACACACAGTGGGGCGTGAGGCCTCTGCGTGGAGATCAGGCGATGCGTCTACAAGCCAAGGGCTGCTGGAGCTGCCAGAAGCCGGGAGGGGGCCTGGAGTGGGTTCCCCGCAGCCCCCAGAGGGAACCGGCCCTGCCGACACACTGACTTTGGACTCCCGGCCTCCAGAACTGAGACGACAGATTCCTGTGGTTCGAAGCCTCATCTGTGGTACTTCGGTACGGCCGCCCCAGGACACTGACCTGCCCGGCCCACAGCTCTACAGTGGGGAGGGCTTACTGTCGAGTACACCCAGGAGGCAGGGGCCATTTGGGAGGCTGCCTCGCCCTGCGCTCACTTGGTGGAATGACAGGGCCCCTCGGAGGGACACGCGAGAGCTCCTGTGTCCCTGGGGCCAGAGAAGGTCGACCAGCCGGGTGGGCTGCGACAGTGCCAGGAGCATCGGCACGCGGGGTGGAGGGGCCGCGAGCCGCGTGGTTCACCCTCCAGCGCTGTGGCCCCGACTCCCACCTCCAGCATCATCAGAAGGTCCGTTCCCCACACAGGAAGCCAGGGGGTCTCCTACACATGGACCTTGTAGAAACTTCATGGTTCCTGGGAGCCCCAAGGAGACACCAAGCCCCCTATCAGGGTCCCCAGGCCCTTCCCGGACTGGCCTCCCTCCCAGCCTCCACTTGCACCCTGGCCATGCCCAGCATGGGCCACAGCCCCACCCTGGGGTGGGCCTTCCTCAACCCAGGCTGGGCTGAGCTCCTGCCACAAGGCTGCTGGGGACCCCAGGACTTGCCCATCACATGTTCACCCCATTTCATGGAAGCGGCCTCCTCCCCAGGGACTGAGGCCCTGTTGGGTCAGGGGCCATGTCTGTGGAGGTCACTACCGACCCCCTCCCCAGCCCACCCCTGCAGGGCCTGGGCACTCCACCAGTCAGATGAATGAATGAGGGAATGAGGGGATGAGTGAATGAACCATGTGTGCTGGTGGAGTAGGGGGCTGGGGGCACACACTCCGTCTCCAGATAACCCAGTTCAAATCCATGTCTCTGTGACCAAACACCCTCTGTGCCTCAGTTTCCTTGTCTACAAAATGGGTGGCTTTCCCCGGGAGGGCGTGGGGCAATGAGATGCCCCCCCAGGATGGCCTTCCTCAACCTCCGACACTGCTCTAGAAGACAAATCAATGGGCTGCACTGAACTCCTGTCTCGTGCGAACAAATGATAACCCAGTGTGTTCTTCCTTTCCAGGGAAACCTAGTGAGCCCCCCAGGGGCGGTCATTCATCTCCAGCACAAAAGCCTTCTGTCCCCAGCAAACGGCGGGTTGCGGAGCCTGATTCCTGCAAAGATGTGCTCGGAGATGTTCCTCATGGTGTGATTTACATGCAGGAAAAATGGGGCGGGGGAGAATGGTCAGGGGAGCCAGAGAGCGTGTACAAATGTTTACAGAGAATGTTTAGTGACAAGAGAGCTCATGCACACGTGACATTTAAAAAGCAGGGCACAAAATTATAAGCGAGTCTAATTTCTGTACATTTCACGTTGACAAAATTGTAAGGAAGAGTATATTATAATTTTGTCAATGGTAGGTGTATAAAGGTAAGTATAATTTTATCAGTGGAAAATGCATAGAAAGAAGAAAGGAAGGATTATTATTCCGCCATAAAAAAGAATGAAACTTGCCATTTGTGACAACGTGAATGGACGTTAAGGACGTTATGCTAAGTAAAATAAATCAGAAGGAGAAAGCAAGTACCATGTGATCTCACTTATATATGGAATCTAAAAAGAAAAAGGGAAAAAAACCCAAGCCCAGAGATACAGAGAACAGACGGGTGGGGGGAGGAGGGTGGGCAAAACGGGTGAAGGGGATCAAAAGGTACAAACGTCCAGTCGTAAGATAAATAAGTACGGCATGGTGAGTATAATCAATAAAACTATACTGCATATTTGAAAGTGGCTATGAGAGTAGATCTTAAAAGTTCTCATCAGAAGAAAAAAATTCTGTAACTATGTATATGGTGACAGATGTCAACTGGACTTATTGTGATCATTTCACAAGACAAACATCGAACTATTATGTTGCACGCCTGAAACTAATATAATGTTGTATGTCAATTACACCTTCATTTAAAAAAGAGAATGGAAAGAAACACAGGGGGATGTTAATAGTGGTGGGTTTAGAAGGACTTTTTTTAAAAGTTTTAAATAAACTTTTTAGTTTAGAATAGTTTTAGATTTACAGAAAAGTTGCAAAGATAGCACAGAGAGTTCCCACATGACACACACCCTGCTTCCTCTTTCATGAATAGCTGACATCAGGATCATACATCTGTCCCCACTAAGGACCCAACATCGATACATTGGTCTCATCTAAACTACACACTACATTTCACCAGTTTTTCCACCAACGTCTTTTTCTGTCCCTGTTCCAGGTTCCCACGTGACATTTAGTTGTCACGTCTCCTCCGGCTCTTCTGGGCTGTGACAGTTTCTCAGGCTTTCTTTGCTGTTGATGACCTTGGAAGTTTTGAGGACTGGCTGGCTGTTTTGTAGTAGTTACCTCCCCATTTGGGTCTGTCTGATATTTTGCTTGTGCTGATGCCATGGTTCTGAGTTTTGGGGGGGAAAGGAGCAAAGTGAGGGGTGCCTCCCTCATTGCAGTGGACGTGCAGTGGATGTGACCTGTCACTGACGATGCTGCCCTCGCTGGCCAGGTGGCACTGGCCAGGCGTCTCCCTGTAACGTTACTCCATTCCTCCCGGCTTCCATCCTGTCCCTTTGGGAGGAAGTCGCCTTGCGCAGTCCACACCTGGGGGCGGGGGGAGGGGAGAGGCAGGCGGCCCTCCTGGAGGGTGGAGCAGCTACATACATTATATGGAATTCTTCTGCCTGGGAGATTTGTCTTTTCTCCCCCATTTATTTACTTATTCAATCATGTATTTATATCACTATGAACCCACAAATATTTAGTTTATGCTTTGAGTTGTATTTCAATAATATTTTCTTATTTTGCTGCCCACATAGGTCCAGCTCTGGCTACTGGGAGGTCTTCTGGGGTCCTGTGTCTCCTTTGACATCGTCCTTCAACTCCTAAATATTCTACACAGCACCTGGCTTCCCTGGATAATCAGGAAAAATGAAATATATCACCAAGACTCCTTCCACATCTTTCCCGGATACAGCACGGTTCATTCAGTATCCACTGGACACTCTCGGCCTGGCTCTGCGCCCCACCCCAGGGCAGCAACTCTCACGCCCGACTCCATCTGGGCCGTCTGGCCTGGGAAGCTCATTAAAGCACTTTGCTCGTGATGCATTTTCCACAATGTGTTTACAACACAACTATTTGCTTATTTACCTCCCCCACTACACTGTGCCCCCTGACCTCAGGGGTAGGGAATCTTTTGGTTTCTCCAGCACCCTGCACAGGCCTGACCCCAAGCTGTCCTGCTGGATACACGAAGGAATGCACGCACGCATGCATGCATGAATGAGCAATTCCAGCTCAGTGTGTGACTCTAAGAGAACTGTTTGTTTGTTTTTCTACTCTGGGAGGAAAACATCCTTAGGGATATTTAAGTAGCCTGGAGAGCAGAAGGCATAAATAATCTCATCCACTTATTCCTGTTCACCACTCAAAGTTTCACACAGCAATGAAGGCTCATTCCTTCGTTCATTCATTCACTCTTCCACAGCTGCTAAAACTGCAAGGTCAAGCAAGGATTTAGGTATGCACAGGGCTTTACGGGAGCAGAGCAGGGAGAAAATATCATCCAGGTGCAGAACAAAAGGAAGGGCTTCCTGGAGGAGGTGATACCCAGAGGAGCCTTGAAGAATGAATGGAAATTTGATCCAGACCCAGGGGAAGGTGTTTCAGGCAGAGAGGACAGCATAACCAAAGGCAAACAGGCGGCATCCCAGCTGAGACCGTTCACATCCTGACCACCTTTGTGTGTCTTGTCCCCTTTGGCGGGAATGCACAGCAGGATCAACACACCCCCAACATCACCACTGGTAATTCAGAATCAGATTTTAAAATCTCAAAATGTCACAAAATCCAAGTGTGATAAAATGAAAATGGTTTCTTTGAAATTTTCTGAGCCCTGAATTCTGGGCAACTTCAACAAAGCTGAATGTTTCTCATTTATTTTTGGTGTCCTTGCTTTGCCAGTGCCCCCAGCATGAGTTTAGCCTGTTTTTATGATGGGACATCTTCCCCCTTTTATCTGCTTATCAAATGCCTCCTCATCCACCGAGGCACCTTTAGAAGGTCACCTCCTCCAGGAAGCCTTCTGTGATACACATCCTCCAACAAGAGTTTTTCTCATGCCTCCTCTGCCCCTTCCCCCAGCATCTTGTACATTCATTTGCTCCAGCCCAACATTCCTAGGGTTCTCCCCAGGGAACCCTCGGAGAACCTGCCTTTCCCTCCAGGTGGGGAGGCTGTGCAGCCTGGCAGGGCCCAGGTCCTCATCACTGCCATCCAGCCCAGAGCACGGGACCTGGTCCAAGAAATGGGTGTTGGTTTTCCCACACAGAATGAGTGCTCTAGGTACCGGGTCACCTCTCCACGACGGCCCCCAGTTACAGCCAAGGCCCTACCCATGGTGGCAACTGAGGCGGAAGGAAAAAGAACCTGAGGACGTGATTCTGGCCGGGGGCCCAGCAATCTGTGGTTGTGGGCTATTTTGGGCCTCAGAGTGGGACAAGCCAGGAAAGACGGGGGGAAGGAAAAAGTGCTGACAAGGAAAGGATTATTGGAGCAAAGAAAACAAAGCAATTAGCATCGTGCAGAGAGGAGGCTGGCAGATTGTTCTTCCAAACTGGGAACCGGACTATTTTAAATGGTGTATTTTCACTGCTTACTATTCTGGGGAAACATATGGCACCCGAGCTAGGTTCTGGGGGCCCTTGAGGCTGGGTGTCTCAAAATCAGAGGCAGCACAGTTGAAGACAAATATTTGATAGATTCATTGGACTAATGGCCAGCCCACCTGAAGCATGAGTTCCAGGGTTTAATTTGCCAGGCCAAGTACAAAGTGCAAAGGTGGGGCTCCTTGTTCAAAAGGAATTAGGAATTTCAAGATGGTGCCAGTAGCGCATCACACCAAGCACAGATCCTCCTGCGATGGCCTAGGTCACACACCCATAAAGTGGGCTCTTTCCAAAGCTACTCAGTTAATAAACTCTGGGACCAGGAGTAGCAGCCTCCCTGGCGCCTGTTAGGAACACAGTGTCTTGGCCCCATCCAGACCTGCGGGATCAGGGTCTGCATTTTCTCATGGCCCCCGGTGAGCTCTGAGCGCCCTCCCCTTGTCGGCGGGGGAGCTGCTTTCGGCCGCAGCTCCGGCTGGGTTCAGCCCTGTGTCCATTAGCTGTGCAACTCTGAGCACTCTGGTGGACCTGGTCTCTGCTCCCCACCAAGAGACTAGGAAATAACCATTGTGAACTAGAGCCCTGTTCTCGGGATTTTACTCCTCCCCGCCCTGCTCTCAGCCAAGCTGATGGTGTCCTGCAGGATGGGGGTGCCCATGATGGCCCCGGGAGTCCAGGCCGCGCTGCTCATGGAACACGTAACCCACAGCAGAGGCCTGGTTGGACGGGAGCAGTGCAGGCTCTGGAGGCCCATGGAGCTGAGCTTCAGCCCTCCTTTGCTCCTGTGAGCTGTGCAACCTTGGGAAAATTACTTCACGTCTCTGAGCCGCAACGTCCTCTGTAAAATGAAGATAGGAATTACCATGGCAGAAGCGAGTTGAGAGTTAAAGGAAACAAAAGTATATAACAGACTCCCCTGGCGTTCTGGTGGTTAAGACTCTGCGCTTCCACTGCAGGGGGCAGGGGTTTGATCTCTGGTCAGGGAGCGAAGATCCTGCATGCCATGCGGTGGGGCAAAAAAAGAAAAACCCACAAAGGGCTTCCCTGGTGGCGCAGTGGTTGAGAGTCCCCCTGCCGATGCAGGGGACACGGGTTCGTGCCCCAGTCCAGGAGGGTCCCGCGTGCCGCAGAGCGGCTAGGCCCGTGAGCCATGGCCGCTGAGCCTGCGCATCCGGAGCCTGTGCTCCACAACGGGAGAGGCCACAGCAGTGAGAGGCCCGCGTACCGCAAAAAAAAAAAAAAAAACCCCACAAAAAAACCAGACTTAGCATAGTCCTGGGCCATGGCGAACCTGTCATAGATGACAGTGGGTTTATTATTGCAGCATTCTTCAAAGAAGTTTGGTTCACCAAACACCTCCGTGGTTCAGGGTCCCAGTGCTGAGGCAGCTCAAAGGCAGTGGTAAGAGAGACAGTACAGGGAGCATATGATTCCCTTGCACCAGGAAACTCCAGGACAGACGAGGACAGAAGGCAAAGAAGCTGTCCCCAGGGTGAGTGCGTTGTCTCTCTGGGGGTTGAGAGGTGGGCCAGGGCACCTGAGTTTGAGTGCCTCCCTAACTGTATACCTTAGAGCCTCCCTTGCCTTGCCCTAGGCCTGACCTTGGGCTGGGGGCTTCCTGGAGGGGGTGGCACCTGAGCCAAGAGGAGTTCGCTAGGGGAAGCCAGTGATGGTGGAGCTCAGTGGGACCGGCGCATCGATTCTAAGCGAGAGTGGCAGGGCGCTTCGTCTGAAGAAAGTCACCGGCTTGGGGATTTTTTTCTTTTCAGATCACATCATTGACATGTGCTTTATTGGATATGCTTCCCTGACCACCAAAGTGTATCGGCAGGTCCGCAGGTGAGATTTGCTTCCCACTATGCAGGACTCATGGTAGAAATGGGCGGTGGAGGCCTGACACCGGGCAGCGGGCACAGAGGAGGGCCAGTCCGGTGCAGGACACAAATGTGCTACAAGTCACTGTGACACGGAGTAACAGGAGCCGCCATCGAGCTGGCATGCAGCACGGATGCGGGCAGAGAGAGAGAGAGCTCCCCAAGGTCCCCTCCCGCTGAGGACGGGGCAGGGGTGCTCGACTCCCCGGGCCAGTCTGCAGGCGGCTGGGCAGACAGGCCGTCTTCCCCCAGCCTCTGCATCACCCCCACGGAACGCGTGTTAAAAACAGATCTGCTGGGCTTCCCTGGTGGCGCAGTGGTTGAGAGTCCGCCTGCCGATGCAGGGGACGCGGGTTCGTGCCCCGGTCCGGGAAGATCCCACGTGCCACGGAGCGGCTGGGCCCGTGAGCCATGGCCGCTGGGCCTGCGCGTCCGGAGCCTGTGCTCCTCAACGGGAGAGGCCGCAACAGTGAGAGGCCCGCATACCGCAAAAAACCCCCCCCAAAAAACAGTTCTGCTTAGCTCTTTCAGCTGGGATGTGCTGGGTGGGAAGCCTGCAAAGTGGCCGGGGCTCGGATGCCTGGTAATTAACAACCCTTCTGCTATTTCCCATCCAAGCCTGGCAGCCAGCCCCAGGGCCCTGCCAGCATCTGGCTGGAGAGATGCAGGAAGCACTAGGAGGGCAGCTCTGAGGCAGTGTAGAGATGATGGGCAGGTGAGGGGTGGGGTGCATCGCTTCCTGCACTTAATACTCACAGCACACCTGCTAAGTAGGTGTGACCATCCCCATTTCTCAGATGGGGAAGCTGAGGCCAGACAGCCCTTGTGGGTTCACACCCAGCTCTTCCCTGCGTCACTCATCGGCACCACATCACGGCCAGTTGCTGCGACTGCATCAGCCGGGAATGTAGCAACAACACGGGGGTCCTGACGCAACAGACTTGGGAGAGTCCAGACAGATTCCCCCCACTCCCATCCCCAAGACTATTAGGCATGGCTTCCAGACGTCTGCAGGTCCGTCCCGAGTTTGGGGGATGATTTCTGACCACAGGAAGGGGCAGAGGAGGGCGGGGGGCAGCGGGGGGAGTGCCTTTCTCTTCCCCTTCATCTTTGCTGCCTCTCCTTGGTCCACCATCCTATTCTTTAAGACCATTCACTGACTCATGCAGCTGTGCCCCGGGCCCCAGGCCGGGAGATGAACCTCACAAGATCCTTGCCCCGGAGGAGCTAATAGCAGACAAGGAAGGTCATTTACCGGTGTGAGCAGTGCCCTGGGACAGGGGACCCCGAGAAGGGAGGCCCCCCCCCGCCAGGCAGGACTGGAGGGGAGGAGAGACCGTCTGGAAAGTTTCCCCGAAGGTGAGCTGCACGCTCAGGACGCGGCGGGAAGACTGCGTGAGATGCCCGCGTGGGCCTCCTGTCTCCCTCTTGGCCAGGTCAGGAGACCTGCCTGAACCTGGCACCCTGGACGCCCTAATGGGACCCTTCAACACGGGCCTGTCCCTCCCTGCGTGCCCGGATCACGTGCACCTGGCTTCCTGCTTGGACCTGCCTGCCTGAACCACCCCTGCACGAACCGGGTGCCAAGTCACCTTCCCTGGTCCCCTGCTGGGTCTCTAACCCATCTCCTCCAAAAGGTGGTGCCAACGGGCCAGTCTGCCTCGCAGCAAAGCTCACGCAGATCATAGCTGTGGAACCTCCCAGTTAAAGAAGGGAAGCAAACAGCATCCAGAGAATACTTCTCACGTCCGCCGGAGCTCTGGCTGGATGCGCCGCAGATCTCCGCTTTCAGTCCAGACTCTATCAAGGAGAGGATTTGCTTTTGATTTTCTCTTTACCGAGTGGAGCCCTAGAAGGTCTCCCTCCCCACCCCTGGGGACGGGTGTCATCTGGAATTACCTTTCTACTTGAAACCCAATCGCCCAGTCTATTCCTTGCCAGACAGATGTGCCCAGCTGGGGACACAGAAAACTTGGCTTTGACGCCAGGAGAGGCAGACAGTGGAGACAAACAAATACAGCAGCATCCACCCCCCCCCCCCACCCCTC
>NW_006784492.1:1720108-1751984 GCF_000442215.2 Lipotes vexillifer
CCCCCCCCCCCCCCCCCCACCCCTCCCGGGGCTCAAATTAGAATCTGGGCAGAGCGTCTTATACACGCCGGTGTGAGTCATGACGAGCAAAAATAACTCTCCTACCCGGTGCTTCATTCTTGTGGATGAATGCATCTCGCTGGGCTACTCAGCACAAACGCAGATCAGCTACCCAGAGTTTTAGGAGAAAATCACTCCATGCGATGGTTTTCGGTCTGAGTAGCCATAAGCAGAGGAAAAGCCACAGGATATGAGTGTGACGGAGATGCGGCTTTGCTCAGTGACCTTGGGCGAGTCACTCTCCTTACCTTGAAACTGGAGGCAATCATCTCTCTGGGTAGAGGTTCCAAATTAGGCACAACACGGGAAACTGCTGCAGAAACAGAAGGGCCCTTCACTACTTTTGTGCTTCCTTAAACCAGAAAGGTCTATTCTTGAAGACCTTATGGATAATTGGGATATACGTACACACAAGTGTGTGGTATCATGTCCCTGCTTGAAACACCTCAGGGCCTCTCCTGCCCCTGCTTCCTGAGTCTGGCGTTCATGCCCCCCGCCCATGACCTCACCCTGCTGACCTGACCTCCACACGGCCCGGGGCCAGCCACCCCGGCCTGCTTCTAAGTCCCCAAATGTCTGCTGCACCCTCACACTCCCTTTGCCTGGATGCCCTGGCTGTCTCCCTCTGACGGCAGTGAGGCCTCGAGGGGGCAGGCCAGAGGCTGATTTGGAGGCCATGGGGCTCACCCAGGTGACAGAAGCTGGTGACCTGGACTGGAGCAGAGGTCACGGAGAAGAGAGGGCGGGTGTCCGTGGCATTTCATAGTCGGAGTTCAGCGGGTTTGGTGAGGAGGAAATAGACGGGGAAATAAGGAGAACACACCTAAGTTTTCAGCTCGGGCAGGTGTGTGGGGGGAGGTGCCGTGGATGGAGATGAGGACACAGGAGGGAGAGCCGGCTTAGGGGAGATGAAGAGGAGACCAGTTTGAGCCTCACGCTGGAGCTGAGCCTCCTGAGGGTCACGCAGGGGGAGGCAGGGGCTCGGGAGGTTGGGATACGGGGTGAGCTCTGCAGAGAAATCTGCACTGGGGTAGGTGTTCGGGGTAGGGGCACAGACATGTGACTCGTGGTCCTGGGAGTGGATGAGCCCCCCTAGGGGCTGCGTAAGGTGAGGAAAGAACTGACCTGGGCTGGGGACCAGAAGGAACCCCACAGAGAGTGCAGAGGAGGGGCAGCTGGAGGGGGGGACCTCCTGAGGGCCCCGTCCCCTCCTCCTGCACTCTCACCTGGGGCCGCCGGCACCCACAGATCTCCCTGCTTGTCCCCCTGGGCCCTCGGTCCTGTGTGACTGGCCCTGGTGGGCTTTGCCTCACACCTGCCATCCGTCTGTCACTTCGCTCCGGCCAGCCCGGCCTCGGACTGCTCCCGTCCCACGCTCCGGCTCTAGGGGGCCCTTTCCAGAGGCTTCGGGGCCACTTCCTGCGTCCCTCAGCTCCAAGACCACCTTCGACATCGGCTGTTCCCGAGATCCCACGGTCTAAACAGGCCCTGACGCCAAGGTACCCTTTCACTGTCTTAAAAGCAATTATTAACACTTTCCAGAAACATCCATTTGCATCATTTTGTAAATTGTGGCAAATATACAGAACATGAAATTTACTATGTTAACCCTCTTGAGCAGACAGTTGGGTGACATTTGCATCGTTTACACTGCTGTACAATCGTCACCACGTTCCGTCTCCAGAACTTTTCCATCCTCGCAAACAGAAACTCTGTCCCCACGAAACACTAACTCCCCACCCTCTCCTTGCACATTCTCGTGTCCACTTTCTTCCCGGCCAGGTCCCACACACATCCCGCCGTCAGGGAACACACGCGTCTTGCCCATTGCTGAGTCCCAAGCGCTCACGCGGCACAGAGTAGGTGCTCTGACATTATCTCCTGAACGCTGTGGATGGAATGTATTTAAGTCTCATTTTGCACAAAAGTTTCACGTATAAGGGAAGGGCATTCTGTCTGTGCCGATACTCAGGCCATCTCAGCCCTACTCAGCCACCCCGAGCCCAGGAGCTGGACACGCAGAGACCACATTCTCGGTCTCCCCGGCGGGTGGCCTTCACCTGACAGCCAGTAAGACGAGGAAGCCATAGGCCTGCAGCAGCATCTGCAGGCAGGCGCACGGCCGAAGGTGTCTCCAGCATACCCTGGACTACCCACTCGGCTGCAGCGGGCAGCAGCTGACATCGCTGGCAGCGGTTTCCCGAGGTTCCTGGGCTCCTGATGTCAGCAGCGCCCCCCTGACCTCCAGCCCCAGCCTCCCACCAACTGCGTCAGCCTCCACGTGTCTGCGCTAAATCCCTCCCCACTCCAGTTGCCTCGAGTGTTCTCGATCAAGCTCTGACTGGTGATGTACATAGAACCGTTTTACCGAATACAAGTTGATCCCGCTTCCCTTCCTCATACACCCTGGCGGCAGGCCTTCACGTCAGCCACTGTGTCTTCAGAACATTTTTTGGGCTCCCTCCTGCCAAAGGTCTTGAGACTTCTCAGCTCAAGGGCCAGGAGCTTGGCTAAGACCCTCCAGTGCCTCCTCAACCAACAGACGCACGTCATGAGTGAAAGCGCACTTCATTGCCAACGAAAATATTAATATGATCTCTTGGTGAACTATAAATCAGGGCAGGAGGGGCCTCCATTTGTTCAAAACATGGATCCTAAAAGAGCCTTGCAAAATATATCGAAATAGGAAGGGGAGCCCCCTGTCCCCCGTGGTATGCTCATCCATGGACACCTCTTGGAAACGTATTAGGAGCTCAGCAGGCTGACGTCAGGGCTTAGTTGGGTGGTCTTCCCCTCCATCCTGGAGCAGGGATATTTAGAGCCTCTGCCATTCTGACTGCCCTCCACTTAGCCGAGGGCATCTGTAAGAACCCAGGGAGCAGGAAGTTCAGGAGAAATACGCCCCAAAGACCAATATCACCGAGGGGGAGGAAAGACATACATGGGATATGCCTATTTTTCAATTTGTTGATTATGTCAACATATATTTATTGAGCACCAGTGCTGAAGAGATGATGGTGAACAGGACGGGACACAATCCCCCTCCCATGGGCCTGAGTGGGAGAGACAGGGAGGCAAACAAATGCAGGAATACGATGATTTCAGATAGTGAGAGGTACTATGAGAAAAAGAAAATCAGGTGATTAAATGACTATATGCACATATGTGTGTCCATGTATACACACGCATAAACTTGCAGTATATATGACACCCAAGCTTCCATATATGTATGTGTAAGGAGGTATACATATGCATGAATATATAGAAAAATAATGAATGAGACAGTCCAGAAGGATGAAAGCACTGTGTGTTTCTGGCTGATGACACTTTGGGTATTAAGTGTTTTCTTTCTTAGAGTATGTTTCTGGTTCCATTCTTAGTGTGTAATATGTAATCTAAGCTGAGAGAGGTACTCAGGACATATTTTTGGAGTGAATAAATACATTCTATAAGTAAATATTTTAAGATGGAAATGTGTTCAATGTGTAATCAGAAAAAAACAATAGTATACTTTTACGAAAAGGATTTGCTTGTGGGCAAAGGCCTAAGAATGTGTATTCAGTTCTCTGTTCAGTAGACAAGATAGGAAGAGAATTTTTTTAAAATGAAGGTTTACTTCCAGATAATCCGTGAACTGTTATTAATATTTTAGTTCAACTGTATTTCCTTCCCTCTCTCTACCCAACATCCAACCACCCATCCACCCATCCACCCATCCATCCATCATCCATCCATCATCTATCCATCCATCCATCCATCATCCATCATCCATTCATCACCCACTTAGCCATCCATCCAATCTCCCTTCCTTCCTTCCTTCCTTCCTTCCTTCCTTCCTTCCTTCCTTCCTTCCATCCATCCCTCCCTCCCTCTCTCTCCCTCTTGTGACTGTAAGAGCTCACGGGGAGGGAATGTTGCACACTCTGAGCCCCGTGCACACTTTAGTCACCGGCTGTAACCATCACCATGCAGCCAGCCCTGAATCCACCCTTCTTGGTGTGGGCACCAGTAGCTTGTGCCTCCCAGTCTTGTCTCTGCATAAACTTGAACTCCATCAAGTAGGGGTGGGGAAGTAAGAGGGAAATAACATTTACTGAGCACCTACTGTGTACCTGGCCCTGCACTAGGCACTGGCATTTTATCATTTTATTTTCACAACAGCAACAAGGTGGGTGTTTTTGTTTCTATTTTATAGACAGAAAACCCAGAAGCTCGGAGGGGTGAGATGACCCGCTCCAGCCCACACAGTCTGTGTGCCTTGGCCCCGGCATGGACCCGACTCTGATGCTGACAGACCTCGTCCTTTCTCTGTGTCTAGACCGACAAGCATCCAACACGAGTTAGTAAAACATCGACTCGAACACAATTACGGAACTGATTGTCAGGAAAGGATTGGTTCAGTTTTAATTACCAGCCTGACAATCACTGAAATGCCAGGAAATATCCCTGAGAACATCTGTAAATTGAACAGGGAGGCAAACCTTTTCCCTTTGGCCGTAGGCTGACTTGGAAGATCTTGTGTCTGATCGATAGTAACCAGATGAGGCAAACATATTTCAGGACATATAAAAACAATTCATCACCAATATTTTAGAGGCTTGACTTATTAATAATCTTGTCTGTAGCATTCGTGAAATGAGAGGCTCCCGCCTCCCCCATGATTACTGATGATCTGAGTTCTCTAAAGGGGCTTACGCTGAGGCTTTGGTGTGAGTAGAATGTAATTGTGTTCTGTTTGGCTGCCTGAGGACATTTTGCAGACAAAGCTAAAAAGCCTTCTTGCTTGGGCAGAGTGTGGCAGACAGTTAATTTTCTGGAGTGACTGTGTTTGGGGAGACTGTCTTTTATCAGGACAGTTGTATTAACAATGCATGATTAGATCTGTGAACAATTTATT
This sequence comes from Lipotes vexillifer, assembly GCF_000442215.2. Classification (NCBI taxonomy): domain Eukaryota; kingdom Metazoa; phylum Chordata; class Mammalia; order Artiodactyla; family Lipotidae; genus Lipotes; species Lipotes vexillifer. The sequence goes on from NW_006784492.1 coordinate 1,725,066, forward strand.
CATTCATCTGCCCCTAATTGAACAGCAGAAAGCAAGGGACTGGATCTCAGTACCTTCGCAGGGTGGCTTTTCCATGCTGGCTTGCTTGGGCAGCCTGCTGGGTAAAGATGATGGCTTTTGGAAATGACTGTGGAATCTCCAAAGGCTCTCTCTTCAAATCTTTGTGATTACAGACCAAGATATTATTGCCGTGCAGGTTTGGCAAAGCATGGCCAAGGCCACGGTCATCAGCGCAGGGACTTGATATTCTGTGCTCGTAGGATCAAGTAAGGACACAGCTGAAAGGCGCGTTATTGCGGCTTCCTGGTATCTGGGGGAGGAAATTGACTCTCTACCTGGGGGACCCCCAGTCAATGTCCCATAGCTGAAATCACCTGTATCATGGTTTTCCTGAATGAAACACTCCTGCATCATGTGGAGCGGATAACAGCATTGGTAATAAAGTAATAGCTACGTGGCATTAATTGAGCACTTACTGTATGCCAGGCAGTGTACTGAATGCTTGACTCCTGTTTTCAACAGCCCTCCGATGAGGTGGTTGCTGCTATTATCCCTGTTTGATGGATGAAGCCAATGAGTCCCAGAGAGGGCAGTGACTTCCCAAGTCACACGGTGGGAGCTGAGGCCAGGATGCGGCCAAGGCAACTTCCTCCCTGCACACTGCAGGGATGGGCAGGGGCGCGCGCTGCCCTTCCCTTGCTCTTTACCTGTGCGTCACGGAACCGATGTCGGCTGGTGATGGGGACACAGTGAGCACAGCCTAGCTGTCCTCGGCTTCAAGGAGCACACAGTGCAGCGGCAAGATAATGACCAAAGAAGCATATAACTGGGCGATCATGGACTCTGGGGAAGGCCCAGCCACTTAACGACGGTGAGGGGCAGGGAGGGCCCTGGCAAGACCCCAGAGAGAGTGAGGTGGGCCGGGTCCAGCAGGAAGGGGACGGGAGGCCGAGGCTGGGGGAGGGAGGACCGCGGGAGACGTGGAGAAGGTAGACCTGGGGGACTGGACACCCACTGGCTGGGGCAACAGGGAGCCTGGAAGGACCCCCTGCTCCTGCCTGGGATGCTGGGAGGAAAGCAGTGAACCAAATCGACCCAGTGCCTCGCCGGTGGCACTGACAGTCTCCCCGGTGGAAGGAGCGTTGGAGGAAAGCTGAGCCAGAGGAGGAGACTGAGAAGAGGTGGGCACAGAGGGGGCAGGAGGGCCAGAGGTGATGGGCACAGGGCAGCGCCACAAAGAGCTCAGACGTGGGGAGGACCCAGCAAGCACCATGACTGCCAAAGGTGGGGCACTACTGTCCCCAGGTAACGCTGACCGTCACAGGTGGGGCATTTGTGTCCCCAGAGGAGGGATGGTGTAGGGATGGTGCCATCTGCCATCCCTTTTTTCTGTCCTGTTAACCACGTGCCATCAGTCACCAGTGAGTCCCGTGGCTTCTACTCCTTAGGGACAAGGAGTGGCCCTGGGGTCTGGCCCACGGCCCACGTCAGAACAGATGCCTCATAAGTGGTAAGTGAATTGGACAAACATGCGGCGATAACGGGAGAGATGAGTAGTCTGTCTACTCAATTTCTTCTCATCCGCTGGACGGCAAATGAATGATGATTTAATTAAAGTTCCTGGGGAAGGAGCTCTGCAGCAGGAGATTCCCGAGGGCTCAGGATCATGTGGAGACCGAGGTGAACACAGGCTCTGGTCTCCTGTGAGAACACCATCAGTGTTGATGTTTCTGGATCGAGAAGTATGGACATCCATCCTGCATGAAGGCTCCCGGGACCTCTCCCCACAGCCCTCCAGCTGGGGGCCTGGCCTCCCCCCCACCAACGGCACAGACCGAAGAGACGGTGGTGGGTGGGAGGGGGAATGGGGCGGATCCAGGCCCTCCTGTCACTCAAGACACAGTGACGCCCAGAAATAGGTGGTCGGCCGAGCCACAGAGCCTCAGAAGTGGCCGCAGTCCCAGCCGGACTGGCACAATCTCTGACGCTGGAATTGCTGTGATACGGTCCCTGTCCGTCTGCTGGACACCCTGTGACAAGGGGCCCCTTACCTCACTCACTGGACCATACTGCATTTGCCACAATAGCATCCCTGCCCCTTTGCTTGGTTGCCTCCGGTGACGAGGGGCTCCCTACCTTCCTGACTGTGTGTTTGTCTTTGAACCAAGTTCAACGCTGCAGGACACAGAACAAAGGGCTTTGCAGTCCAGCAGAGCTACACTGAGTTCTGGCCCTGTGCATACAGCAGTGTGACCTTGAGTCAGTTCAGTGGACCCGGGATCCCAGACACCACCCTTTAAGAAGGAGGAGGACACCCTCCACCCTTCTTGCTCCCCTGCCGGTCTTGTCCTTCTACCCAAGCCTCAGGATGAGGTGGGAGAGTGGGCGATGGGAGGAGGCCCCTGGGACGAGCGCGGTGGTCCTGAGCTTCCCCCACAGCTACTCTGTGGGCATCTTTCCCGGGAGCCGACCTGGGTTAGGAGTTGCCCTCTGGGGAGGCTGCGGGCATTTCTGGGCCCTGCTCAGACCAGCACGTCATTAAAATCCCACACCATCCCTGATTACGCTGATTATTAACTCACAGGCTTGCTGTCACAGGGTGCAGATGTGACAATGTACAGAACTCACCAAGCCAGGCAATAATCCTAGCAATAACAATAACCACAGCAATAACAATAATAGTAACAGCACGGTGGGCCCTCATTCTGGGCAGATGCTGCGCCGAGTGCTTTATTTGTGTCCAGTCACTGGCTCCTCCCGAGAGAAGCTGTTCTGTTATTGTCCCCACTTTCCAGAGAGGATAACCCCGTGCCCAGAGGTCCCCCAGCTCACAAGAGGCTGAGCTGGTGACAGGGACTCTCCAGGCCAGCAGCTGAGCCACCTTCTCTGATCGGACTTTGCTCAGCAAGAGGTATTGATGTTAAAAAAAAAAAGACATAGTTCACCGCATTGATTTTGTCCAATCACCATCACGCCACACACACTCACACATACACACACCCCACATTTCTCTGCTTCTGTGTGCTGGGCGCCACCCACGGGCCGGCTCTGGGCTGGGCAGGCTGCCCACATCCCCACTGGCCCTGAGCACACCGCCCAGGGCGGACCCACCTTCCCCCCATAGGGGACGTGTCTGAGGTTCAGAGGACGCAGGGGTCCCTTCACCACGGTGGCCAGAGCTGGATGGGACCCAGATCTGTGTACCTGTCTGACCCACAGCCAGTTACCTCCCGTCTCCGCTGGCCACTGCCTCCAGGGGTCTCAGGCTGGTGGATTAACTGTGGGGGTGGCAGACAGGAGAAGCACGGTGGGAGGTGGACCACTCAGGGGGGCCTGGAATCCTCGGGGCGGGTCTCTTGGCCAAGAAGCAGGAGAGCCAGGGAAGAGGCCCCTGCCTGGGGACCCTCAGTCCTGGCCTTCCAACTCGCCAACCCCCAGGCCCGCACTTCAGTGTCTCATCTGTAGGAAGAGGGCAGATAACCCCCACCTTGCCAACCTGCAGGCCGGTCTATGGGAAGCGAGACAAAGCCAGCTTCGTCACAATATCAAGCTTGTAACAAACGCCCACCTCGATGGTGCCCTGAGCCTCATGGCTGATGCTGCGCTGAGTCCCAGACCTGTTAGCCGCCAGCCCCTTCCCAGAAAACTGCCCTCAGCTGATGAGAGCCCCGGCCTAGGAATTTATACCGTCCCCCGGAGGACCCCAGACAGTGCTGCGTGGACGGGGGGAAAGGCTACCCCTGCCTCAGGAGGGGCAGCTCTGTGGTTCATGGCCCTGAACAGATCATGGACAGGACCTGGCCAGACTCCGCCTGAGAGCACATCCTCCTGCGGCCACTTCATCCCTCAGGTCCCTCCCCAGAGCTCCCCCCTCAGTACACTACGTGCACCAAACCCCTGCCTCAGGCTCTGCTTCTGGGGAACCTGACCTAAGCCTTCTGCATTCTCTCCAAGCCGTGGTCTCCCAAGGCAGGGCCAGGTCCTGGACAGCGGGCACCTCAGCTACACTGTCCTCATGGGGCTGCCACATGGTAGGTAGGACTCCATTAGCATGGGCTGCAGAAGTCAACGAGGACCCACCGTGAAGACTCAGGGCCATAAAAGGCTGAGAAGCCCCAGAGACCAGCGGCCACACACTGAAGCACGACACAGGATCAAGCAAGCCTCTGCTCTCAGCAAAAGACCAGGACGATTGCCTCATGTTTTTAAGATGGAGGAAAACAATAAAGAGTAATATTGTGGCACAGGCTGGTCCAGGAAAGGTCTTCTCCAACCAGAACAGAACCTTCAGCAGCTGAAGAGGTTTGGGGGGTGAGAAGCGCCCAGTGGTCCCCAGCACTGGGGCTGGGAGGTGCGGCAGGCAAGAGACTCCATGGGGCCGAGCTGGGCCCCAGCTGCACGATGCTGATGCCGGGACAGGAGACTCTCTTCCCGTCCCTGAGCCTGGACTGCAGAGGTGGCTGGGTGGCCTGAGGTACTGCTGGCCTGAAGCTTCCAGGCTGGTCTAAGAAAAATGCCTGTTGGAAGGACATGGAGGCATGGGGGTGGCTTGGGCCAGGGTGCTGACTGTGGGGTGGGAAGTGGACAGGGCGGTGAGGTTTGGACACATCAGCGTGGAACTTGCCGATGTACTTGATGTAGGTGGTGGGGCAGAGGGGTCGAGGGTGACCCCGAAGCTCTTGGCCCACCTGGGGGTGGCCCCTTAGTCCGGCGAGGCGATGGGAGCAGCTGCCAGCTTTGAGATGCCTGTTAGCGATGCCCTGCAGGAGTCATGGAGACTTCAGTAGGTCTGAGCGTGGAGTCTGAGGGGGACACTGGTGCTGGGGGTAACTGGGGGCATACGTGGTATATGAAGCCATTAGACTGGGTGGGGTCAGGAAGTGAGAGGGAAAAGCTGGGGGATCCGGGAACATTCCACGCCCACCGCCGTGAATCCCAGAGGGAAAGTGAGCTGAGAAAGTGAAGCAGAGATGGCATCGAGGCCAGTGGGAGGTGAGTCTCCCCTTTCACAAGAGAGGAGACTAAGACTCCGTTCCAGAAACACAGCCAGGGATGGCAGAGCCGGAGTCTGAACTCAAGGTCCTTGATCTTAAACTTCAGAATGAAAAGTGTTGCTTAGAATGCCCTTCCCTCTTCCACATGGTCAACACCTATACATCCTTCAAAGGCCAACTCAAATGTCCCCTCTTCTAGGAAACACTCCTTGTTCCCTTCTGGTGCCCAATCCCCCATCGTAGTTCCATAGAAACTTAGACACACCTCCACTTCAGAGCTTAGTATACCTCAGGATAGTGGTTCATGAGACCCCTGGGCCGTGAGCTCCTTGAGGTCAGGGAATGGGTTTTGTTCCCACCCTCCTCCCTCCATTTGCCCAGAAACTGAAATGCAAGGAGTTCTATGAAGGCCTCTTGAATGGGTGGATGGATAAAGGGATGGATGGATGGGTGGGTAGGTGAATGAGTGGGTTGGTGTTCAGGTGGATAAATGGGTGGATTTAATAGTGGGTGAACATATGGGTAAGTGGCTAGATGAATGGATGGGGGAGTGGATGATGGATACATGGATGGATGGATGGAGGGATGGATGGATAGATGGATAGATGACTGTATAGATAAATGGCCCATGGATAGGTGGATGGATGGATATATGGGTGTGTATCTGTGTGTATATGGATGGATGGATGGATGGACATATAGATGGGTGGGTAGTTGTATGGGTGGATGGGACCATCAATGGATAGATAAATGTACAGATAAATGGCACTTGGTTCGGTGGTGATGGATGGATGGGTGGATGGGTGGATGGATGGATGGATGGATGGGTGGATGGCAGGCATGGTAGAAAGACAACAAAATTTGTCGGCAAAATATTCAGAACTTTGTCCTGGCCTCACTCTTATGAGCTGCCTGGCAAGCATCACAAAGTTCCTGTTGCTGGTCCCTCTGTCCCTCACGTTTCAGGTGGAGAGGGGTGACAAGCTGTCTGCCGGCTGGGACTCTGTGAGAGCAGCTTGGGATGGTCTGGGCCATGTACATGCGAGGCAGCCTGGCACAGTCCGCATCACCGCAGAGTTCCAGAAATCACCTCCAAACGTACATCGAGGGAACATACTTTCCACATGGCTGGTTTTAAAACCAAGTAATTAAGTGGTTTTACAGTTCGTTTTTAAAACAAGCTCTTTAAGTTATGAGTATAAAGCACGTCCCTGTAATAGCCAAGTTGTTCTGTTTTGTGATTTCTGCTGAAATAAATGGATTTTATAATTAGGCAGAAAGAAAAATCTATCCAGGGCCAAGGCCACTTTACTGAACTCACATTTTGGCATGGTGTGATCTAACCAACCCACAGAGAAGGGACTCCCTCAGGACCTGGCCCACGTGGAGCCTTGTTAGGGAATTTGCGGGGTAGAGGGTGACTGACAAGGACAAAGGACAGCCCAGCTAGGATGGAGGGAAGCCAGGTGCTATGGCTCTGTGTGTGTGTGTGTGTGTGTGTGTGTGTGTGTATACATATGTATGTGTGTGCAAGTAGGTGTGCATGGGGGTGCTCAAAGGAGGGGGGCATTCAAGGAAGCCTCCAGATGAAGGCTATATCCCTAGCACCTACAGCAGTGCCAGGTAAATCTCTGATAAATTAGTATTGAGAGGGGGCGGGTGAGTAGATGGATGGATGAATGGGTGCATGGATTGATAAGTGCATGGATGGGTGGATGGGTGGATGGGTGGATGATGGGTGGATGAATGGGTGGATGGATAGATAAGTGCATGGATGGGTAGATGGGTGGATGGACGAAGAGATGAATTGCAAGTTTCAGGATGGCAGGGCCCAGACCTTCCCCCTGAACGGATGGAAGCCTCCTCCCTCCCCGTCCTCTCCCTCTGCTCTTCCTCCTTTCCTTCCCTCTTCCCCCTCCCGCTTCTTGCCCCTCTTAGAGTCACAGCTATCATTTTTTCAGGTGCCTACTGTGGGTCAGGCCTGTACCAGCGCTTAACTTGTATTATTGCCCTTGTCCTGGCAGCTACCCGCGGGGCAGGATTCAAGGCATCCCGGATGTGAACGGACGTGGCAAATTGGAAGCTGCTGCAGTGATGTGAGGAGTTATTACCGGTATTGCTTTCTGCCAGCATAAGAGGCCCTTGATGGAGAGGTAAGGTGTGGAGAGGGGGCGCACCTGCGGGGACCTAACACACCGGCCCAGCCACTCCTTCGCAGGGTTCACGGAAGGGAGGACGGGGACAGCAGAGCAGGCCTGGTTCTTGGGGGATTCAGGTGGAAGCTCCAGGGGCTGCAGACGTCATCCCCCATCCCCAGCCCAGCGGCATGCCTGGTGCGGGGCCACACTCCAGGGGACACTGAGGTGACTCAGGCAGAGGAGATAGCCCAGTCTGCTCCCCTAACACTGGCCGTGGACCAGGCAGGGGGGCAGCAGGAGGGCACGGCTGGCAGAGCCCTAGGGATCTGCAGGAGGGGAGTGTCTCTGCCTGTCGCTGTCTTCACGTCCCTCTCTTCCCTCCCAGGCCTGAGCCACCTTGCCTTCACCCCTCAGCCTCCACGAAACCATCTTGGATTCCTGTTCCATCCTGTCCGGGTGATCTCATTGTTTTACGGAAAAAGCTCCAACATCCTGGCTGTAGCCACTCAGGTGGGCCTCCAGCCCAGCTTTCTCCTGAGTGCTGGACAGCAGCCTGCCAGCCCTTGGGCACAGGGCGAGACTCCTGCCCCGGACCATAGGTAGTGAGCAGCCCAGGACCAGGCTTGGTGACCCTGCTCTGAAAGGACCAGAGAGTCACCCTTTTAGCCTGCAGGCTGCACAGCCTCGGTCCTAACTACTCAACTCTGCCGTGGAGCTAACGTGGCCTGGAGGAGCCACGGGCAGCAGGTTGACAAACGGGGCTGGTGTGTGCCCGTAAAACTTCACAGCTGTGCTGACACCAGACATCAGCTCATGTGTTGGGAAAGATGATCATTCTTTTGATTTTTTTTCAACCACTTAAATTTTGGTCCAACCGTTTGTAGAAAGACCGTGCATGTCCCGATTTCCTGGGGCTGGCCCTCTGGAGAGACAGGGACGGGCGGGGAGGTGACGCCTCTGATCCAGAAGTTTACGTGAACGAGTGAAAAAACCATGGATGGAGAACTTCTCCCGAGCGCTTCCTGGCTCAGCACAGCTGGGTGCTTCCATCCTGCTGGCCCAGCTGATTCCCTAAAGGGACCTGGGCGGTGGGAGGGACCCCATAACGCAGGCAGCCCAGAACTCGTCTCGGTGCCCCTCCCCCGCCACCTCAGCCCAGACGTGCCCCCCCACCGCGGTTGCTCTGGCTCCGAGGCCCAAGTTCCTCTGGCTCTTGCTGACTTCCAAGTTCCCGGCTTCATTCAAGCCTCCTTCCAATGCTAGGAAGCGCTGGTCCCATGCAGCCTCCACGCAGGGTGCCGAGTGGTCACAGTTTCTTTCTTGAGATGCATAGTCCTTTGGAGAGAACTGTCACTCAGCCCCAGGGTGTCTGCATTTTTCACGGCACCAGCAGCTGCTAGGAGTGGGGCACTTACTATGTGCCGGGCGCTGCGCTGCTTAGGGCCCACCCCACCCCCATTTCTCCTGCAACCACGTGTGTGCACAGCTGCGGGGAAGCGAGCGGGTGTGAGTGGACAGCCAGGTGCCCGTTGACTAGAAATCTTCATGAACCACCAGTAACCAAAGGATTGCATGAAATAACACATCAAAAGGCCCCAGCTCCAGGCCTTGCACACCCCTGGGGATTAAGTGCTTGAGAGTCCTTGCTTCTCCCTCCCCCTCTGCCTTTGGTGCCAATCACAGCACCAGCCATGTCGGAATATTTATTATCTCTTCACTTGGTAGAGCCTTTGTTAGGTCAGGAATTCCTCACCTTTTATGGTTCTAAACCCTGAGAGAATCTGCTGGGAGTGATGGATTGGATGCCTAGGAAAAGTGAGCATCCAATATGCCCCTACACACACACCTCACACACATTACACCACACACACACACACACACACACACACACACCTCACACACATTACACCACACACACACACACACACACACACTCACACACACACCATACACCACACACCACATACACACACATCACACACACATTACATACACACACACACACACCATACACCACACACCACATACACACACATCACACACATTACATACACACACACCATACACCACACACCACACACACACACACCATACACACACATCACACACACAGTACATACACACCATACACCACAGACCACATACACACACATCACACACACATTACATACACACACACCATACACCACACACCACATACACACACACACCATACACGAACATACACACACACACCATACACTACAAACCACATGCACACACACACACCATACACCACACACTACATACACACACATCACACACACATTACATACACACACACCATACACTACACACCACACACACTCACACACACCATACACCACACACCACACACACACACATCACACACACATTACATACACACCATACACCACACACCACATACACACACATCACACACACATTACATACGCACACACCATACACCACACACCACATACACACACACACATTACATACACACACACCATACACTACACACCACATACACACACACACACCATACACCACAAACCACATGCACACACACACACCACACACCATACACCACACACCACATACACACACATCACACACATTACATACACACACACCATACACCACACACCACACACACACACACCATACACACACATCACACACACAGTACATACACACCATACACCACAGACCACATACACACACATCACACACACATTACATACACACACACCATACACCACACACCACATACACACACACACCATACACGAACATACACACACACACCATACACTACAAACCACATGCACACACACACACCATACACCACACACTACATACACACACATCACACACACATTACATACACACACACCATACACTACACACCACACACACTCACACACACCATACACCACACACCACACACACACACATCACACACACATTACATACACACCATACACCACACACCACATACACACACATCACACACACATTACATACGCACACACCATACACCACACACCACATACACACACACACATTACATACACACACACCATACACTACACACCACATACACACACACACACCATACACCACAAACCACATGCACACACACACACCACACACCATACACCACACACCACATACACACACACACAAACACACCATACACCATACACCACACACACACACACACACACACCATACACCACACACCACATACACACACATCACACACACATTACATACACATCATACACCACACACCACATACACACACACACCACATACACACACACACCATACACCACACACCACATACACACACATCACACACACATTACATACACACACACCATACACTACACACCACATACACACACCATACACCACACACCACATACACGCACATCACATACACACATTACATACACACACACACCATACACCACACACCACATATACCACATACACACACACACCACACACCACATACACACACACACACACCATACACCACATACCACATACACACACACACCATACACCACACACCACATACACACACACCACATACACATACACACACACCATACACCACACACCAAGTAACACACATCACACACACACATTACATACACACACACACCATACACTACACACCACATACACACACACACACCATACACCACACACCACATACACACACATCACACACACACACCACACACATATACACACAACACACCACAGACACCACACACCTCACATACACACCACACACACATCACACACACACACTCCACTTGGTCTGTATTTTTAAGACACTTGAGGACCCTAGGGACCCGCACTCACCCAACCACAGGAGAAGGGACCTCACTGCACACTGGGTGTTTTTAAGACAAGAACCGGCCGCTGGTCTGGGGGGCCCCAGCCAGCACAAGAGAAGAGTCAGCTTCCACTCTGCAAACAAGTCATGGAGTGAAGCATGTGGGGCCTCGTTCTCAGTGCCATCCGAGCAACGGCAGAGGCGGGTGCAGACACGGGGACAGACAGTCCCAAGAGAGGACGAAGTCTGCAGCCTCTAGGGCCCAGCCCCACACGCTCACCCCCAAGCGCACCCTCCTGTGACGGGCAGCTCGGTACGACCCGCCCCGTGTTTGGGGAGGGCCCACTGGGGTCTTGGCAGTGGGGTGGCCGTGAGCCCGACTCCCAAACTTTCCTTTTCCTACAAGTCCCCACTCGACACAGCTAATTGCATCTTCTGAACGCACTGACACTCAGTAATTTCAGAGCTGGTAAGATTTCCAAAATTCCCCGACACCGTGAACTTGACTTAGCACGTCTTGCAATAATTAGTCTGGGGGCCCCAAGGAGGCAGTCCAGGGAGAGGGCATTAGTGGGCCAATCTTCAGTCTTGTGATTGAAAAACGGGCCCGTGGATGATTATGGTCAAAAATTCACTGGAAAAAAAAAATTCACTGGAGCTGTTCTTCCGGAGCACAGTTGCTAAGTAATGAAGGAAAATAAGACGCCAGGTTGCATTAGCCAAAAATAAAATACAAAGCGAGAAGCAGATGGCTTTTGTGTTTGGAGTCTGGTGGACCCCATCCAAACAGGCTGGGGCTGGGGGCACTGACCAATGATGCTCTAAAGACATGTCACCGAGGGGGTGAGCAGCAGAGCCCCTCGCCCTCCTGGCTCGGCCCCATCTCGCCTCCCAAAGCTTATCCTGAGCTGATGGGGTGGGGTGTGACTTGAACAGCTCCCATTCCATCCTCTGGGGCCCGTGTCAATGCTCACGGCCCCTCTGGCTCTGATGCTTCCATTCTAATCATTTATCTGCCAGGCTCTGGGCCAAGGACACAGAGCAGGACATGGGCCGTGCCCTCCGGAAGCTCAGGGTCTAGAGGAGGAAAGCCCTTTATAGCACGGTGGGGAAAGGGCGAGGGTGGGGAAAGGGCGAGGGAAGGAAGTCCAGGGGTCGAGGAAGAGCCTGGAAAGGGGAGTATTTAAGTCTGTAGGGCGTATCAGGGAGGCTTTCTGGAGGTGGTGACAGCTGAGGGGGATGCCGAAGACTAAAGACCTCACCAGGGAGAGCAGAGGATGGGGGACATGGGAGTATCCTGCTGGGATGACCGGTGACCTGGCAGTGGGAAGGCATGCACAGTGCATTGTAGGCACACCTGCAAGTCTGCAGGCTGAAGGGGCTCTGTTGCCATGCTTTCAGGCTCTGTGGACTGGCCAGCACATTCTATGAGAACAGAAGCGTTGTTTGGGAAGCAGTGGGGTCGGGGGTTTGGGGAGGGCGGAGAAAGGGGAGGCTGAGAAGGGGCAGGGCCAGTGGGTTTGAAGCAGGGCAGGGCGTGGTCAGATCTGGTTCTGAAGCAGGGCTGACACCTAGAGGGTGGACTAGAGGCCGGCTGCTGGCCCAGGGTGCAAGACCTCCCTGCCTGCACCCAGGAGCGGGCCGGCAGGCTCAAGCCTGCTCAACAGAATGAGCAGGGGGGTCAGTGCTGCCCTGAGATCCCATCTGCTCTGAAATCCTAGTGACGCAGGGTGGCCCAGAGGAGAGAACCAAAGGGACTTTTCTGGAACCTCAGATCCGCCCATGATTGGATGGAGTTGCCTTGAGAAAAAGTCACTTCCTTCTCTGAGCCCCAATTTTGTCTGTAAGGCCAGGATACGGATTCTTGGCACATAGAGCTGTCATAAGGATGAGATGAGGTTATCCCTGCAACAGCAGGTGTCCAGGAGGTGCTTGGAACCAAAGTAGGAGGGGCGGCGGGAGGATGGAGGGCTTCACGGAGGAGGAGGAGTGACACGGGCTGAACCGGGAGGAGGGGACAGTCCACAAAATGAGAATTCTCCCAGGTGACTTCTCCACCTCACCCCGAGGACCCCGCCTCCAGAGCAGAGCACGTCTCCAAAAACTCACTCATTTAAATGCTGGACACAGATTTCTTTCCATTATTGCAAGGCCAGTGAAAGATACAAATTAACTAACACCAGAAACACAGAGAGATCACTTTCAAGGATGGCAATGCAGGTCTTCCTAAGTGTGAATCCGTGGCCAGACCACATAGTCAATTAAAATACCAAAAGTCAAAAGCTATCAGCAGGGCTTTTCATCAGTAAACAGGTGACAGGAAGATTCATCCTTGTCTTGGGGGCTCTCAGGCACTAAGCTCAACGCTCACAGTTAAATAGCTTCAAAGGAAAAGCTGAGTATGGAGGGTTATGATTCAGCAGCCCCAGCCGCAGCCCCACCCCATTTATTCAAGAAGGCAGTCAAGGGGTCCTCAACAGCCTCGGGGGCCCCCATAACATTTTCATGGAGGATGTGACTGCAGACGCTAATTATGCGCAGTGGATGCTACGCTTGGGGTCGTGATCAGCCTCTCAGCCCTCACCGTCCTGGCAGCAACGCCACGTGCCATGCCTGCTCTGCAGAACGCAGGACGAAGCGGGTGCAAGTGGGGCAGGTCCAGCGGAGCCCGAAGTGACAGCCCCGAGGACACATGTCCCTGTTCTGGAGAAGGTGCAGAAGCTACGCCTTCTTAGAAGCCTGCCACCAGAAAGGCACCTTGGAAAATTCTGAGAGGGGCGAATGAATCTTCAGGTCTGGGACGCAAGCATTCCCAGCAAAAAGCCAAGAGTCAGAAAGAGATGCCAGAACGCCAGGGAACCGTTTCAGTGCTTGAATTACAATCGCTGGAGTCTTAAGGCCACAGAGACAATCCTTTAATAAATACTAAAAAAGTGCAATCCACAGTCAAATGGGTTTGAATGGATATTATCCATCGCTAAAAAGACCCAAGCCTCTCTTCTCCAACAGGCCATAAAGTGCAAAAATTGTTCTGTGATTTAAAGCAGCTCCTCATTGGAATAACTCTACTGCAGCTCAGCTTAAAGAGTCATAAGATCTTTATATCCAAGGCATTGAAACTCAGCTTTAAAGAGTAAATTATTATCAAGAAAGGATGGCTCATGGGAATGGCAAGGGACTGGTCCAAGTTCAAGGGCTAGGAATTAAAGAAGTGCTGTACCCCGACTCATACAGCTGGTGTCCCCTCTCTGGCACCAGGGCACCCCACTCTCCGCACCCTGGGTGCCCCATGTGTGTTCTTTCAGCATCTGTGACTTTGCTGATGCCGGTCCCCCGACCATCTCCACCAAGACCACCTCTGGAGGACGTTCATGGGCTTTCGAGGCTGTTCTGCTGCCTGATCGCCTACTCGCAGCAGCCTCCCACCCCAGGCGGGTCTATGCGACCCAGCTGTGCCTTTCCCACCCCCGACCCCAACTTAGGCCCCACCAGGATCGACATGGAGATGCACATGTGTTTGACCACTGTGTGAGGGACGGAACTGAACAGAGAGTAGAGCCAGGTGTGAAATAGCAAGCTTTCCCAAAAAAGTCCACCTGGGGAGACTTCCTTTTATGGGCGAGATGGCAGACTAAATGGCATTGAATTCCTTACCACACAAACAAGAACCAAGCTTAATTAAATGTACCTTAAAGTATTTTAAATTGCATTGTTGAGCTGGCAAACACAGGACACTTTAGAGGTCAAAACCCAAAGTAGTCACAGAGCTAGCTTTGAGCCAGCTTTCCTTCAGTGTATCCACCACATCCTGGAGTGGCAGGCTCCCAAACTGCACACATCCTCCTCTTCTACCTACCAATAGAACTGTGAAAATGGGAGATCTTGGATCTCTGTTGTTTTTTTTTTTTGGCGGTCCGCGGGCCTCTCACTGTTGTGGCCTCTCCCGTTGCGGAGCACAGGCTCCGGACGCGCAGGCTCAGCGGCCACGGCTCACGGGGCCCAGCCGCTCCGCGGCATGTGGGATCTTCCCGGACCGGGGCACGAACCCGCGTCCCCTGCTTCGGCAGGCGGACTCTCAACCGCTGCGCCACCAGGGAAGCCCTGGATCTCTGTTTTGATGGCTGCATGAAAGGTGGGGGTCAGGAGACAAAGCCAAGAAAGGGAACCCAGTAAGAAGCCCTCTGCTCAAAGCTGGGACCCCAGAGGGCTATATCTTTGATGTAAGGGTGAACTAGAGAGAAAATTATGACGTAGAAGGAAACCTGCCCATCTCTACCTTATCCCTGGAAAGAGGAGTAACGTACATACAAACACACACACACGAGTCACACACACACACGAGTCACACACACACACACACTCCAGGCAAAATCGTTGCCAGACGGATGAAAGTTCACTAATTTAATGATAAAAGGTTCAATTTAAAAGAAAGATATAACGGTATATAATATTCTAACCTCATAATAGAATATAGCCTCAAAATAAATAAATCAAAGGTTGACAGAACTACAAGCAAAAAAGTCACAAATCTGCATTCAGTGTAGAAATTTTAATACATCTCTCTCAACAATCAGTAGTCAAGCAGACAAAAATCAGTGAGACTACAGGAGATTTGAATGACAGTTTAAACAAGCTTGATCAAAGGATATGTTTGGGGCGCTCCAACCAGTTCTTTCGGACACTTAGGGAACAGGCAGCATAATACACCATGCACTATGTCAAAAGGCAAGTTTCTTCTGATTTAAAGGACTCATGCAGGCCACCTTCTCTATTTGGCTACCTGGGGGGCTGGCAGAATAATGCCCCTACCCCCAGAGAACCTGCATCCTTGGAATGCAGGATCCTTGGAACCTGTGAGGATGTTACCTTCCATGGCCAAAGGGACTTTGCAGATGTGATTAAATTAAAGATCTTGAGAAGGGAAATTATCCTGGATTATCTGGGTGGACCTCATGTAATCACAAGGGTCCTTGTAAGAGGCAGGCAGGAGGGTCAGAGTGAGAAGAGGAGGTGTGACAATGGAAGCAGAGGGACTGAGCCACAGAGACAGACTGAAGATGCTTTGCTGCTGGCTTTGAAAGCCTAGGAATGCACCTCGAGGCTGAAAAAGGCCAGGAACTGAGTCCTCGACTAGAACCTGTGCAAGGAGCATGGCCCCGTCCGCTCACTGAAACCCATTTTAAAGAAAGGTTACATAAGAACCCTCATGCCTTTAAACACTTAGAAAGCCTTCCCTGGCCCTTGCTGCTGTTCTTAGAATGACGTCTAAGCTCTAGAGCAAAGACCCCGCTCCCCCCATAAGCCCGCCCACACCCACCCGGCCCTCGCGTCTCTCCCAGCTCTTCCCCATTAATGCTCTGCTCCGGCCGAGCTCCTCAGAGGGAGGAGGGAGCTGCCCCTGGACTGTACCAGAATCACAGTGAGAGTCGCCACATGGAACCGTGCACGTAAGGCATGTGTGCAATTTGTGGGGCGGCCTGGGGGCAGAAGCTAGAGCAGCAAAGGAATCCATGCCCTGGGGGAGCTTCGTGGTACACGGCTTGGGGCCCGGGGTGGCCCAGTTTTCCATTTGAAGGCCCCCGTGGCACACCTGTCTTCACCTGGTGCCTGCCAGCAAGCACCTCCCGCACGTGGACCCTTCCTCCGAGATCCACATCCGGGTGCAGGTGGGCAGGCTGGCGTGAGGATGGGCATTTGTAAGGCTGCCAAGGAAACCACCTGTGCCAAGTGCTAAGTGCCTGGCCTGGTGCCTGGCGCGTGGACAGTGGTCACTTGCATTGTCCCAGTTGCTGCTCCAAGGCCACACCAATCCCCTCACAGCCCCAGCTGGCTAGGCTGGCAGTGGCTGAAGGTCAAGGGGGGTGTATTCTGGAGTCGGGCTGACCCTGCTCAGCAGCGCGAGAGCCCTGAGTACCTGGGGGAGCCAGAGCCCAGGCTTCCAGGCCGCTGTGGGTATTACTTTGCAGAAGGAAGCCTCTCCTGGCTTAACAGCCGGTGTCCCTGGAGGACGGGTCTCAGCAAGGCTCCCGTGTGTCAGCAGCCTCTCCTGGCCCCTCCTCTCCCGGTCGCCTTCCCGGAGAGCCTGGGAGAGCGTCCTGCAAGAGCGCCATTGCCAGGCAACATCAAAGCCAAGGAGGCGGCCGCGGCTCCCCACGCGTCAGGGGCTCCACGCGCCGCAGCAATGGCGCCTTCATGGCGGGACCCAGAGCAGCTCAACACTAACCCGGCTCGAGGAGATCGCCCCCACCCCTCGCAAGGTGCTCACGGCCAGGGCAGGCTCGCGGTGGCTTCCACACTCCACTTCTGAGAAATGTGAGAATACCGTGTATTAGAAGAAACCGCTGCAGGAGTTTCTTAGGGACAGAGCTCAAGCGAGCTTGGCAGGAGGAATGTTCCAGTCGCAGAAAAGCGGGGGGGGGGGGGGGGGGGGGGGGTGTTCGTTTGGTTCCTTCCACAGCGTCCAATGGTTTTGGAAAGAAATTCAACCTTTCACCATGGTTCTTTTCCTCCTTGTTTTGCACTGTCTCAGTTATTTTAATAAATACATGAGAAAGATGGTTGATTCTCTCCATACTTGGGGGGGACGTCAGCCCCTGTCCGCCTCTCGCCTTCTGCCATGCTTCTCCCCACCCCTCCAGGAGCCTGCCTGCGAGCGCGCCCTGCACACAGTAGGTGCATCCCTGGCACATTTACCCACCCACCCATTTCCGCACGTCCAGGCTGTGCCAGGCTTGGTGCGGGCTGGCCTGATGCGTGATCACAAGTGCAGATGGCTAACCAGTTCCAGATGCAGAGGGTGGCTCGGATGCAGAGCCCCTGGTCGCGTTGGACCAGCTGCACCCTGAGCCCCTTGGAAGCACCTTCCCGACAGACGTACAGAACTCAGAGGGGTCTGGGCGGACGGTGGCAGAGCCGACACCTGCCCCAACCCCAGGTGAGGAAACTCTTCCTCTGACCCCACGAAGCAGCTTGACCATGAGTCAGATCAGCAGCCCTGCGGCCTCCTCTGAGGTGACAGCGTTGAACTTGACCTGAGCCTGTGCTGCCGGAAACGCCGATGGTGAAACCCCTGCCATCTGTGCTCCAGAAAACAGCTACTGCAAGAACCCCTGCCCGTGTGACTTAGAGGAGATGCGGGTGCCCCCTCGTGTACTTGTGACACAGACCCCCCAAGTTCCCATTCTCTGCTCATAAAAGAATTGCCAACCTGCGGACCCCACTGACCAAGCTGGACAAAATGCCGACAACGTGCCTTGACTGGCTTCTGGCAGGCCTCTCTCCCGCCTACAGGCTGGAACTGACTCACCCGCCAAGGTTAGCAAACTCGGGGACACAGAACGACCTCTCTTCCACAGCCCTTCCTGAGAGTCAGCTGACCGCAGAGCAGAACACCACCTGCTCACGCAGCCCCGTTCCACTCTTTCGGCCCCATTTACTCCTCCCCCAAAAGAAACCCTCTCCCCTCACCTGTGGGATGCTCCGGGTCTCACAGTCAGAGCCCTCGCCCAATTGTAATAGCCCCACCTTATTGTAACAGCCCCTCCCCCTATTGTAATAGTCTCTGCCCTGTTGTAATAACCCCTCCTCCTGTCGCAATAGCCCCTCCCCCTACTGCATCAGCCCCATCCCCCGACTGAGACAGTCTTTTCAAATCAAGTCTCTCCTAAGTCTGGCCTTATTTTTTATTTGACAGAGGAAATCTGCCCCCAGGCACAGTGCGGGGTCTCTTTCTCTGTGTGACACTGTGTCATGGCTCCTTGAGGTTTCCTGCTGGGATTTTCCAAATTCAAAGAGCTGAGTCCCTTACTCTTTGAAAATCCCCGGGGCGTCCTGTGAGCCCGGCACCACTTGAATAGGGGTTGAGTGCCGCCCTTCCGCCACAGGAAGGGTTGGACTGGCCTCTAGGGTCCCCCGACACCTGTCCACTCAGCTGCCCCGGGGTGGTGCATGCCGCCGGGTGCCAGGACATTTCCTGTAACTTCGGGTCGAGTGGGTGTGGACAGCAAAGACCCCAGCGCAGCGCCAAACCAGCGGAGCCTGGGAGGCCTGGGCAGAGACGCATCCATTCCAGAGAGCCACAAGGTACCGGAGCAGCTGTGCCTCAACTGCTCCCCAAAGGAAGGCGGCTTCCTCCTAGAACGTTCCTTTTAAATGACATTTAAAAATTAACGAGCTTGTCAGAGGGAGGATGGAAAGGGGTTACTGCACAAAAGGAGAGAAAATCTGAAAGAACAGGTCCTTCCAGGCCAATTTACCTGGAAGAATTGGGCATCTTTTTGAGCCTGCCAATTAAACAGCGCTTTCCCTGAGTCAAAGAGCTGAGTCTTGGCACCAAAGACACTCTGCAGACAGAATCTGACACGCAGGTCTGGCAAGCCCCTATAAGAAGCCACCTGAGCAGAGAGCACTGTCTGTGCATCAACCTGGAGAGAAAGCTGCCCTCACGCGGGGGAGGCGTTATCCACGCCCTCTGCCTTTAGCATCTCATCGGATCCCTCCGCATCCTTTCCTCGCAGAAGGTCCTTGAACATCTCACATATCTGCGCCGGGCTCACAGATCCACTCTCTAATATGCTTGGTTTCTGCTAATCCAACGTAGAGTTGTTTTATGTCTTCTGAAAGCAGCAGAACCGACTAAAAGGTGCAAAATGCTGCTGAGTCAAATCTGTGAGGAGGGGCGCTGTTCACACCAGTGAAAGCCTCATTTGCAGTCATGCAGACTTAATAGACACCTGCCAGTTCCTGTAGCAGTAACGCAGGATGGGGGAGATGGAGAGAGCAGTGCCAGGCACTTGTGCATCCCCATAGGCCCAGGGCAACGCAGACGCCAGACCGCGACCCCCGAGGGCGGTCACTGGCCTCCACTCCTGGTGCACCATGAAATATCCAGGTGCATCCCGGCACCTGGCACCTAGCAAGCATTCAGTGAGCTCCTGTGAGCGCACGGACACTAGAATAAACAGACCCACAGCCCACTTATACCGCTGTATAGGACAGCGAGGAGATGTCGAAGCCACAGAATCCTGGCGTCTGGGTACTGTGGCAGAATAAGAAGTGCCTACTTGGTCGGGTTTCTGCCACACAAGTCCTAAAATCTTGGGAATCTCCGGAGGGATAAAAGTTTCTTTCATATGCTAATGAGAGGATTGGGGGCTGGGGGCCTCTGGATAGTTTCAGGATGGGGGCCGGTCACCAGCAAGATCAAGGCGAGATTAGAGGGTCCGAACTGTCAACCTCCCCCCACCCTTCTCTCCAGCAAAGCGAGAAGGGCTGGAGCTTGAGTTCCATCACCAAGGGCCAAAGATGTAAGCGGGCGCGCCTATGTAATGAAGCCTCCATACAATCCCCAGACAGTGGGTTCCAGAGCTTCTTGGTTGGCGAACACATCCAGGTGCTGGGAGGCCCTTACCCCACCCCCCAAGAGCCCACCTTGCCCTGGGGAGCTCTTCACCTGCCTGTCCTGATTCGTGTCCTTTATAACAAACCAGCAGGAGTAAGTGACGCTCTATTCTAGCTCTGTGAGTTGTTCTAGCAAATGGTCAGCCCTGGGGAAGGGCGTGTGGGAAGCCCCTGAATTAGTAGCAGATCTGTCAGAAACACAGGTGACAACCTGGGACTTGGAACCTTTGCCTGAAGGGGGGCAGCTTTCTGCAACGGAGCCCTTAACCGGTGGGGTCTGCTCTGACCCCAGGTGACAGTGTCAGAACTGAACGGAGAGTTGAGAGGCGGTGCTGGGGAGCGCGCCGCACACTTGGCCTCACGTGTTGATGTGCTACAGCTCACGTCCCATCTCCTTTAGTCCTTGAAACAGCTTCTCGAAGTTGCCACTGTCATCGTCCTGATTTTGCAGATGAGGAACCTGAGGCCCCCGGACGACGCATCCCTCGAAGGATCAATGGCTAATGAGGCAGCATCAGACCCCAGGGCACACCTCTTAGATGCTCAGAACTCCACCTGGAACCCCCGTGTAGGGCCGGTGTTGACGAGGAAAGCCCCCAACACCCCAAATCAGCACCCCGTCTGTGACCCACGAGAGAGCTGGGCAGGGCTCCATTCATTCTGTAATTTCTGAAAGTGCATTCACTTTATTTCCCACTCAAGGCCACGTGCAGATCCTGCGGCAGGCGATGACCATTTGTGTTGGTGAACCCCACCGACACCGAGGTAGCCAATTGCACCTGTTTTACTGATGGGGAAACGGAGGCACCGGGCGACTGCAGCTCAGGGGCCAAGGTGCTTCCCCAAGGCATACAGCTGTCGGCATCCGCACTGGGATGGGGGCCCAGCGCCCTCACTCTGGACAATCCTTCCCATCCTTCTCTGTCCTTGTTTTATTCATAATTCCCTAGAGACCAGGGACACCTGAAGCCAGGAATTGAGTGTCTTTATTTTGGTATCACCTGATCTTTCCCAGGTCCAGGCAGACAAACGTGCTCAAGAAAGGCCTAATAAATGAAGAAACTGAAAACCGCCTCGAAGTGGAAAATGTCAGGATGGTTCCAATAAACGCCCATTTGCCTTCTGTGCTTTACGAGCAGTGATTCTCCGCGTGGCAGCTTCTCCTGCACAGGCTCCCAAGAGGGGCAGAGGTATTGCTGCAGTTGACGAGTCTACCCATAATGACAGTATTGTTCGTTTAAAACTGGGCAATTTCTGTACAATAAGTTACAACGGCTCAGCTGTAGGCTCCTGTATTAATTGGCAAATGGCATCTCCGCCTGCTACTGCAGAGTCTGGCCTTGTTTTTACTCCACCTGGGGCCACCCCCGCCTCACAGGTGCCCTCGGTGTGGCCCGGTCTCTGCAGGGTTCTGAGCAGCTGCATCACTTGGAACCGATCTGGTCTTTAAAGGGCTGTGAGGCCCGGCCAGAGGCAAAGATGGCAGAGCCGACACTTGGAGAGTGAGAAGCGGGGGATCAGGAAGGAAGGCCTGGAAGGGGACTAGGACAGCTGGGTGAACTTACATCCCCCGCCCCCACAGGATGAGTCCACTTGTGATGACATCAACAGGTGTTCTTGCCCCTTGATTACAGGCACCTGCAGCAGACTGCATTTTCCAACAACGACTGCTGTGGTATCTCCCATCTCACCTGCTCTTGTGAGGCGTGACCTGGCTGCCCCCCCCACTAAGTGGCAGAGCCTCTTTCCCCTCCCCTGATTCTGGGCCGGTCTCGGTGACTTCCTTGGCCAAAGGAACGCAGCAGAAGTGATGTTCCAAGGCTTCTGAGGCTTGATCAGAAGTCTTTCACATCTGTCTGGGCCTCTTGAGATGCTTAGAAATGTCCTCTGTCAGAGCTCAGCCACCAGGACACCCATGTCAATGCAGAGGTCACATATAGGTGTATACGTGCTCCGGTGGAGTCCAAATGAGCCCTCAGCCAACTGCCGATATCAACTGAGGGAGCGACGTCGTCCAGCCCAGTCGAGCCGTCAGATGAGAGCAGCCCAGCCAACATCCAACCAAAACTACATGGGAGACTCAAGCAAGAGCCTCTCAGCTGAGCCCAGTCAACCCATAGAACCCTGAGAGATAAGAACAAATTGGTGTTTTAAGCCAGTAAGTTTGGTGCTTTGTTATGCAGTGGTATAGAACCAGAGCCGCCCCTGTAAACTGGCATTTACTTTCTAGCATTTATGGTACACCTACCAGGAGCCAGACATTCTGCTTGGTGGTTTATGTCATTAATTCATTCATTCAACAAGTCCTCACAGGGCTTCCCTGGTGGCGCAGTGGTTGAGAGTCCACCTACCGATGCAGGGGATGCAGGTTCGTTCCCCCGTCCGGGAAGATCCCACATGCCGTGGAGCAGCTGGGCCCGTGAGCCATGGCCGCTGAGCCTGTGTGTCTGGAGCCTGTGCCCAGCAACGGGAGAGGCCACAACAGTGAGAGGCCCGCGTAACGCAAAAAAAAACAAAACAAAAACAAATCCTCACAATATTATGAAATAAGGATTATATTTTAGAAAGGATAGGCTAGGTTTGGCTGCAAATTCAGGCTGCAGTCCCAGCGACCTGACACATCAAAGGTTTCTGTGCTGTTTGTGCCACGTGGCAGTCGAGGGCTGACAAAGGCTCTGCTCCAGGCCGCCATGCCGGGATCCAGGCCAGCAGAGGCTCTGCTCTCTGGACCCTTGCCCTTCCCAGTCATTAGATGGGGAGGGCGATTGGAGATTTGCACGTGGGCTTTTCACGGTGCTCCCCTGGAAGAGACCCCCATGACTTCCCCTCCCACATGGCCACACCTGCTGTGAGGGGCTGGGGAGCTCCGACGTCCACGCAGCCGAAGGAAAGGTGAACTGGAGGTGGGGCAAGCGCTAGAAACGTCGGCCCCTCTGTTCTCCTGCTTTATTCAAGGGGCGGGGGATGCCCAGGCGGGGGAGCCCAAGTTCATTACTGTGGTCATAGGATTAGTGATTTGGTTGTAGAACTGACCTGTTTGGCTCCAGATACACCAGTGTATCCCAGTGCAGCCTGCACTTAAAAAAAAAAAAAAAAAAAAAATTATTAGAGTAGCAACAGAGGGCTGAAAGTGGCCAGCTGGTGGGGCCCACAAAAATAATGAACAGGACCAGCGTTATAAACAACAGAGCCCTGGAGAAAATGAAAGGGGCTTTGTTGAGAGGGCTAAACCCAAGGTTGGTCTTTTCAAACTATAAAGAAGAGAAACTCAAGGCTGCATGTGGTGTTGAAAAACCTCGAGCACAACAGCCTGGCGGCTTCCTGGTTGCTTTGCCAATTTAAAGGAGGCTTTTTTCCCTCACCCGCAGCCTGCTGGGGTTTTCTGTTTGTCCAATGAAATAGCCCCATATAAACCTTTGAGGAGGTCTTGAATGTCCCTTGGAGGCCGACAAAGAAGCCCAGAGAAATGGAAGCGCTGATCCGAGTGCCCCAGATAAAAGTAGACACAGCCGGAGGAGGGCAGCGGGCGTTTGTAGGAAACGCACCCACCCGTCCGTGGGGTGGGTACCCCTGACCAGAGACCTGCGGGGCTGCAGGCCTGCACCGGGATTCCAGGGCCTTGGGGCTGCTTCGGGAAGCCCTGCGGGGTAGGGTGGGGGTGGGATAGGATTTGCATCAAATCTGACACCGCCTACCCCAGTACCGTCTTCGCTCCTCGCGAGCCAGCTTCCAGAGGGCTGCTGGCGGGAGCCTATGAGCAGCCGGGGGCTGATGGGGCTGGAGGCTCAGCCCCACGCACCCATCCCAGCCCTCCAATGCCCCGCCTGCCGAGTCAGGACGAGTGTCTGCTCCTCCCAGGCCCAGGGCTGGAGTTTCCTGTATTAATGGCTGAACTTGGGCCTCACTGGCTGTGCCGAAAACCACCCCCCAAAAGCCTTCCAGAGGCTCCTCCGGAGATCTCCCCGCTGGACCAGATGGAGCAGAGGGGCCTCCAGTCTTGGAGGGACTCCAGACAGCTCCCAGGCTGGGCTGCAAAATGGGATGACAGCTCTATGGGTTGGTGAAAAGTCTTAGGCTGTGGACACACCCGCAGGAAGGGGGAGGCGGGAAGGAGAAGGGGAGGGGAGAAACGCAGGTGGTTTGGAAGAGGGAAGAAAGAGGAAGTGGAAGCAGGGGTGGGAGAGCCGTTGGGAAGGACAGAGGGAGGGAGGACGGAGAGGGAGTGTGGCTGGGTCCAGTCCCGGCTTCGCTGCCATGTGCCTGGGGGCTCTTTCAACTTGTCTCCCCGACAGAGAGCCGGCCTCTGGACAGGATACATCACCGAGCGGCCTGGCGTCAGATAACATGGCCACGCTAACATCATGTCTGCAAAACCACTTTTGGATTTAAACTGCCGGCAAGCTGCAAAGAAGATATTTTCTACGTTTCAAAGATAAGGAAGTTAACTCATTTAAATACAGTGATGCCTTAGTGTTCTATTGCTCCCATGACAAATGACCACAAGTGGCTTAAGACAAGACACGTTTATTATTTTACGGTCCTGAAGGTCAGAAGTTGAACACGGTCTCTCTGAGCTAATGTCAAGGTGTGGGCAGGGCTGAGCTCCTTCCAGAAGCTCCGGGGAGAATCCGTCTCCTTGCCGTTTCCGGCTCCCAGGGGCACCTGCATTCCTTGTATTTCGTGCCTCATGGCCCCCACCTCCATCTTCGAATCCAGTAACGCACACCGGCTGTGCCATTCTTACAAGTCACGTCTCCCTCCAACCAGGCCCAGGAACGATCTCTGCTTTTAAGGACCGGTGTGAGAGGATGGGGCCACCAGGATCCTCTGGGATCATCCTTCTGCCACGTCAGGTGACACAGGTACAGGTTCCAGGAAAGAGGGGCCATGACTCTGCCTTCCAAAGTGGGCTCTACCAACAGTGTGTAAATGTGAAGCCAAATGCCAAACCGCTGTGCTCATGCTTAGGCTCATAAACTGTCAGGCGGGAAAGGGGTGTGGGACCCAGTTTATCCAGGGCAGCCTCTCCAGTGGGCAGAGCATGAGGCTAAAAGCTCAGTTCAGATCCACTCAACTCACTTCCACAGGTATTTGCCGTGAGCCTCCTATGCTGGGGGCACCGTTAGGCAACCATTGCCCTGTGTCCCTGGTGGGAGCTCGGTGACTTCTGTGGATTGGATGAGTGAATGGAGGTCTCCAGGGCAGTAAAGGGTCACAGGATGAGGTGATGCTGAGCCCAGCCCCATTCCCTGTTAGCAGCGTGTCTTTGCCAGTTTCTCTCCCACCTCAGTCTCCACATCTCAAAAATGGGTACATTTATCTACCTCCCTCATCCACTGTGTTTGGATGTGATAAAGCATGTGAAAATGATTCACAATGTACCCAGAGCCCCACTCCCAGCTCCTGTGAAGAGAGTCAAGGCCCTGGACTCACAGGCCCGTGGAGACTGTTCACAAGCCTTTTCCTTCTTAGAGTTCGCAAGTAACAAAGAGAATCCAATTGGCAAGATGAAAGCGCAGCCATGAATATGCATGCCCCATTGAGTAATCAAACACCCCGAGTCCCTCCCAGAAGAAGGGGTCACAGCGTAATTTTCCACCACATACTTAAATTCAAAGTAGTCATTATTTAGTATCCGGACAAATCGCGGGAGAAGGTCGCGTTTTCGGTCTAATGTTTCTTAATAAGCAAGGCTGACTCCCCAGCAGGGCACACATACCCCAGTAATACCGTGTTTCTTTCTCTCGTTCTACTCATGCTGAAGAGATGCACCCTGGAAACAGTGGTAAATGGCCACTCCCATTCCCGGCTTCCTTTTCTCAATGTCCTGCCAGTCCTTTCCCTCCACATCTCCTGGCTCCTCCAGGGGCATCATCTTTCCCCCCGACCCATCCCGGTTCACGCACAGATCTGCCGAATCTTCCTCTTTGTCTCCAGACAAATCCAGACCATCTGGGTTCAAATCCTGTTCTGCCATTTCCCAGCTGTGTGACCTCAGCTATATTACTTAACCTCTCTGAGCCTCAGTTTCCTCATCTGTCAAAGGAGGATAATAGTAGTTCCTACTGCTTAGGTCACTGTGAGGATTACTATATGCAAGATGCTTAGAAAGGTGCTTATCCAAGGGTCACACCCATAAATGTCACCTATTACCACATGCTAGTATTGTTGTTATTACTAATACAGCCAGCCATCAATACAAATATTCCATGCCCTAAGTCTCTCCCAACCTCTCCGCCCTCGTTGTCAATGCCAGATTTCACCCCTGGGCTATTGCAATGGCCTAACTGGCCTCCCACATGGAATTTGTGGGCGCCGACCAGGACAAAAAGCCCACCAGACTCTTTGGCACAGTGTTCAGGGCCCTCATAACCTCACCCTGCCCTGCTGGATGCTTCATCCCACCCCTCCCCCTCCTGCCAGGGCACCAGGCTCACTGGGAGGCTCCCCATCTCCCAAACAGGCTACACTCTTTCAGTCCTCTGTGTCTTTGCACATGCTGTTCCCTGGACCCACAATGCTTATC